>NC_092045.1:36892688-37492688 GCF_003086295.3 Arachis hypogaea | reverse complement strand
CTATCTAGCTTATACCACAAAGATTCTGTTGGGGAATCTAAGAGATACGCATTCAAGCTTTGTTGCATGTAGAACGGAAGTGGTTGTCAATCACGCGCGTTCATAAGTGAGAATGATAATGATCGTCACTTTCATCATTACATTCATCATGTTCTTGGGTACGAATGAATATCTTGGAATAAGAATAAGAGAGATTTGAATAAAATAAAATAGAATTGCATTAATACTTGAGGTACAGCAGAGCTCCACACCCTTAATCTATGGTGTGCAGAAACTCCACCGTTGAAAATACATAAGTAAAAGAGGTTCAGGCATGGCCGAATGGCCAGCCCCCCTAACGTGATCAATGATCTCCTAAGATGAAGAATAAAACAAAACTGAGACCAAAGATGTCTAATACAATAGATAAATGTCCTATATATACTAGACTAGCTACTAGGGTTTACATGAGTAAGTAAATGATGCATAAATTCACTTCCGGGGCCCACTTGGTGTATGCTTGGGCTAAGCTTGATCAATCCACGAGCTGAGGCTTTACTTGGAGTTGAACTCTGAGTTATGACGTGTTTTGGGCGTTCAACTCCGGATCATGACGTTTTTCTGGCGTTTAACTCCAGACAGCAGCATGAACTTGGCGTTCAACGCCAAGTTACGTCGTCATTCTTCGAATAAAGTATGGACTATTATATATTGCTGGAAAGCCCTGGATGTCTACTTTCCAACGCCGTTGAGAGCGCGCCAATTGGAGTTCTGTAGCTCCAGAAAATCCATTTCGAGTGCAGGGAGGTCAGATTCCAACAGCATCAGCAGTCCTTTTGTCAACCTTCTTCAGAGTTTTGCTCAAATCCCTCAATTTCAGCCAGAAATTACCTGAAATCACAGAAAAACACACAAACTCATAGTAAAGTCCAGAAATGTGAATTTAACATAAAAACTAATGAAAACATCCCTAAAAGTAGCTCAAACTTACTAAAAACAGCCTAAAAACAATGCCAAAAAGCGTATAAATTATCCGCTCATCACTTACCTGCTCAAGAGCCTATCAAGTACCTTAGGGATTTTCAGACAGCTTGTTCCACTGTCAAGCGTGATGGCACTATCGAAACTTCTATTCTGTTAAAAGCCTTTCCATTCTCTCTTAAGGGAAAGGCAAAATAGTGGTACTACACTCAACCCAGAGAAACTGTTTCTAACTGGGATACGCTTAGAAGAGAATTTTTGGAGAAATTCTTTCCAGCTGAGGTTGCCGATAAACTGAGGAAAGACATGTCCATGATCGTTCAGGACGAATCTGAAAATCTCTATGAATATTTGGAACGCTTCAATAATCTTCTGGAAGCATGTCCCCACCATATGATTGATAAGATAGTGTTGCTCGGCTACTTCACACAGGGCATGAAATCTCAAGATAGGACCACATTGGAAGGTGCTAGCAATGGGTCTATGAAAAAATACAAGACCACTGATGAAGCATGGCAATTGATTAGCGACTTAGCTGAATCTACTCGAAATCACAGGCAGAAACAAGGCCGTTCAAAAGCTGTTGCAGAAGTATCCTCTAGCAAGGAGACTGTTGCTCTAACTCAGAGTATCTGTGAAATGACCAACTTACTAAAGCAGATGCAATTGAATCAACAACAAGCTCAACCTTCTCAACCACAGCAAGGCCAACAGTTAGTTGAATCAACAACAAGCTCAACCTTCTCCACCACAACAAGCTCAACCTTCTCAACCCAAAGAGTATGCGGAATCTGTGCATATTACAGTCACTATACTGATGAGTGTCCACAACTCCAACCGGAAGACAACACTGTGGCAGCCACTCATAACTTCTATGACCGCCCCAATCAAGGGTACAATCAAGGTGGCAGCTACAATCATGGATGGCAAGATAACTCCAACCAAGGTTAGAGAGATAATTCTAACCAGGGTTGGAGGGACAATCATAATAGAGGAGGCAGAGATAACAATAGAAACCAGAGGTGGAATAACAATAACAACTTCAGGCAGTAGAATCAGAATCTGGCCTACAGAGCACCTCATCTAAGACAGCCTCAAGCATCTCATTAAACAACTCAGATCACTTATCCCTCTTCATCTCCTAACGATGAGTTACTACAATCTATTGATCGGAGACAACAAGCCATGGAAAACAACCTCACTTCTACTCTGAATGGTCTGAACTCTACTTTGCAAGCCCTTGTCTCACAGATTGGATCACTAAATAACTCCAACAACCAGTCTTCAAGCTCTGGTGGACTCCCCTCTCAACCATTACCCAATCTAAAGGGTGGCATTAATTCCATCACCCTAAGGTCCGAAACCACATTGCAAGAGAGGAATCAGGAAGAGCCAAACCCACCAGAACATGCCTCAGCTGAATAGGTAGTGGAAATAGAAGATGTTGAGGAGGAAGAGGATATACAGGACATGGCTGAAGAAGAAGGAGCTCAATCAGAAGAAGAAGCACCAAAGGGCGCAGACACTATAGAAAACGCCATTCCTATTCCATTTCCACAACTTGTAAGGAAGCCTAGGAAGCAGTTAGAAACTGATCCCAAAATGGTAGAAATATTCAAAAAGGTTGAGGTAACTGTTTCCCTTTTTGATGTTATTCAACAGGTACCTAAATACGCAAAGTTTCTAAAAGATTTATGCATACATAAAGAAAAAATTAATGAATTAGAAACTATTCCATTAGGTAGTTCTATATCTGCTTTAATGGGAAATATACCTGAAAAATGTAGTGACCCAGGCCCATGCATGGTTAACTGTACCATTAGAGGTGTGATATTTTCTGACTGCATGTGTGATTTAGGAGCATGTGTTAGTATAATGCCTTTGTCTATATACGATGTTTTGAGGCTCCCTCCCTTAAAAAGGTCGGCAGCTCGTTTTGTGTTAGCAGATAAAAGCATTATTACAGTGGCTGGAGTTGCTGAAGATGTATTAGTGGGTATTAAGGGGCTCACGTTCCCCATTGATTTTTATATCCTGGAGATGCCCCAAAATGACTCAGAGAAGCCATCATCAATCCTACTCGGAAGACCTTTCCTGAAGACCTCGAAGTTCAAATTGGATGCTTTTTCAGGAACATACTCTTTTGAAATAGACGACCGAGTAGTAAGCTTCAATTTGAATGGAGTTATGAAGCACCCTTCAGAAGATCACTCTATCCTCCAGTGTGACATCATAGATAAAACCATAGCTGAAGTTCACCAGGAGGAGTTCGAAGAGAAGTACAAAGGACAAGGTCCGAATGTGGGGACACTTTCTGAGGACAATGAAAGTACTTTACCACTGCCACCAGCTCCAGACAATCCAGAGCCTAATCATGAGCAGAAGTTAGAATTGAAACCCCTCCCTCCACACGTCAAATATGCTTACCTAGAGGACAAGCAGAAGTTTCCAATTATCATTGCACGGGACCTCACTTCTCAACAAGAAGAGCAGTTACTCAGTGTGCTGAGGAGGCACAAGAAGGCAATTGGGTGGAGTTTGGCAAACATAGTGGGCATCAACCCTCAAGTTTGTGAGCACATAATATTTTTAGAAGAGGGAGTAAGGCCCGTCCGTCAACCCCAAAGAAGACTGAAACCCACTATCTTAGAGGTTGTCAAGAAGGAAGTGACCAGACTACTAGAGGCAGATATCATCTACCCTATCTTAAACAGTGAATGGGTGAGCCCAGTACAAGTGGTGCACAAGAAGTCTAGAGTCACTATAGTGAAGAATGAGCATGGAGAACTCATAGCAACCAGAGTACAGAATGCCTGGAGGGTCTGCATTGATTACAAGCGTCTCAACCAAGCCACTCGTAAGGATCACTATCCTCTTCCATTCATTGATCAAATACTGGATCGCCTGTCAGGTAAATCACATTATTGCTTTTTAGATGGTTACACAGGCTATTTCCAGATTCATATAGCTCCTGAAGATAAGGAAAAGACTACTTTTACATGTTCTTTTGGGACTTATGCCTATAAGAGAATGTCCTTTGGCCTGTGCAATGCACCAGCTACTGTCCAAAGGTGCATGATGAGTCTTTTCTCTGACCTTCTTAAGGACTGTATGGAGGTTTTTATGGATGATTTTAGTGTTTATGGTGATTCCTTTAGCCTTTGCTTGGATAGTTTATTTAGAGTACTAGATAGATGTGTCAGTACAAACCTTGTATTAAATTTTAAAAAATGTCACTTTATGGTAAAATAAGGGATTATACTAGGATATGTTGTGTCTAATACTAGCATTTATGTAGATCCAGCAAAGGTGGATGTTATTTCTAGTTTGCCTTACCCATCCTCCGTGAGGAAAGTCCGTTCGTTCCTTGGCCATGCAGGTTTTTACCGGAGATTCATTAAGGACTTTAGTAAGGTAGCACTTCCCTTATCCAGATTACTACAGAAAGATATCGAGTTCGAGTTCAGTGAGGATTGCAAACAAGCGTTTGATAAGCTGAAGACCACCCTGACTCAAGCTCTAATTGTGAGAGGACCTGACTGGAGCCAGCCATTCGAAATCATGTGCGATGCTTCCAACCATGCAGTAGGAGCAGCGCTGGCTCAACGTGAAGGTAAGGATCCTTTTGTCATTGCTTATGCATCTTAGACTTTAGACATTGCTCAGTCTAACTACACTACTACTGAGAAAGAACTTCTTGCTATTGTTTTTGCTCTGGATAAATTCCGAGCCTATTTACTTGGTACTAAAGTAGTAGTGTATTCAGACCACGCAGCTCTAAAGTATTTATTAGCTAAAAAGGAATCCAAACCAAGGCTTATACATTGGATACTGCAACTACAAGAATTTAATTTAGAAATAAAGGATAGGAGTGGTAACCAGAATCTAGTGGCAGACCACTTGAGTCGCCTTGAGCACATTAAAGATGACTCCACTCCTATAGCTGATAATTTCCCATTTGATAACCTACAAGCAGTATCTGAGGTAGTCCATTGGTATGCACCTATCGCTAATTATCTAGTTAGCCGCACTTTTCCTCCAAACTTTACTAAGTATCAAAGAGACAAGCTGAAAAGCGAGTCTAAATATTATATATGGGATGACCCATATTTTTGGAGATGTGGCGCTGACCAGGTTATTAGAAGGTGTGTGCCTTAATCAGAATTCCAGTCCATTTTAGAAGCCTGTCACTCATCTGAGAGTGGATGACATTTTGGCCCTCAAAGAACAGCTAGAAAAATCTTAGACTGTGGATTCTGGTGGCCTACTCTTTTTAAAGACGTTGTTGAATTTTGTAAATCTTGTTTCCCATGCCAAAAATTTGGTAATATATCTAAGAAGGATGAGATGCCTCAACAAATTATGCTTTTCTGTGAAATTTTTTATGTTTGGGGCATTGACTTCATGGGTCCATTTCCAAATTCTAATGGTCAACTTTATATACGGTTAGATGTAGATTATGTTTCTAAATAGGTGGAAGCAATTCCTACCCGTACTGATGATGCTAACACTGTTGTTTCCTTTGTTAGAAACCACATTATTTGTCGCTTTTGATCACCACGAGCAATCGTGAGTGATCAAGGCACCCATTTTTGTAACAGGAGACTAACAGGATTACTGAAGAAGCATGGGATCATTCATAAAGTAGCAATAGCCTACCATCCTCAGACTAATGGGAAAGCTGGGATGTCTAACAAAGAGATAAAACGCATATTGCAGAAGATAGTCAAACCTCATAGAAGAGACTGGAGCACCAGGCTACAAGATGCACTCTGGGCATACAGAACAGCATACAAGACACCCATTGGGATGAGTCCTTTTCTCTTAGTTTATGGAAAAGCCTGTCATCTTCCAGTTGAAGTAGAGCACAAAGCCTTTGGGCAGTAAAGGAGTGAAACATGGGATTTGAGAAAGCTGGAGCTGAAAGGAAGTTGCAACTTCAAGAATTGGAAAGCCTTCGCCTAGAAGCTTATGAGAACTCAAGGCTATACAAGGAAAAGATGAAGGCTGTACATGATTAGCACATCAAGAGGAAAGAGTTCCAACTTGGGGATTTAGTCCTCCTTTACAACTCTAGACTGAGGCTCATGCCAGAAAAGTTGAGATCAAGGTAGGAAGGTCCATATAGAGTCGAGAAGGCTGAGCCGTACGAAGTTTTTCACCTAAGTCACCCTTCAAGCTCTGAACTCATCAAAGTCAATGGACATCGTTTGAAGCTCTACCATGGTGAGAAGGTGACGAAAAACAAGGAGTTAGATATTTCCTCTTGGAGGATCCACTCATAGCAGAAAACTGAGCTAATGGAGCGTCCAACATAAGGACGTTAAAGCAAAGTGCTAGGTGTGAGACAACCCACCATGGTATGATCGTTCGTTTCTTTACTCTTAGTTTTCTTTTTCAATAACTCTTCTTATTATTAGCACATTTAATTTGCATCTACATTTGCCTTTAAAGAAAAAAAGAGAAAAAGAAATCGCACGCGACACGCCAGCGTCGCTGACGCGTCCGTGTGGCATGTGCATTGGAAAGAAAGAAATGGGACAGAGAGTTGCGCAGGAATGTGGCTGGAGGCGTGCCTTTGGCACAATTTGATCCACGCAACCGCGTGGATGACGCAATCGCGTCATTTGTAAATTGGCCTCCCCACGTGTCTGCGTCGACCACACGAACGCGTGGCTCTGCAATTCGATTTAAAAAGGGTGAATGGCCGAAAGTTGAGCTGGACTTGGGCTGCATTTGTGCTAGTCGCACCGGCCCTGCCACACGAACGCGTGCCCCATACGTCCGTGCCGTTATTTCCATCTGGCCATCCACGCGATCGCATCCACCACGCGATCGCGTCACTCCAAATTTTGGCAAAACATAATTTAAATAGAGAGTTGTGCGAGCGTGAAGCTGCCTTCGCGCCACTAGCGCAAACCATGTCACGCGTCCGCGTGACCGACGCGTCAGCGTCACCTCACTTAAGGGCTTTCCACGTGACCGCGTGCCCCACGCGTCCACGTCGCTTGTGTCGCCCAACTCATTCAAATTTGCCAGACTATTTTATCTTTTCTTCCCCCCAATCCTATTTTATTTCCCCCTTTCCTTCTTTCCCCCTTCTTTCTCCCTTCTACTCCCTCTTTTCCTACCACCATTATCAAGGTTTTTTTCTCTTCTTCCCTCCCTACTTTTTCATTCTTCTTTTTATTTTCATGTTTTCTTTTCTTTCTCTTCTACTTTCCCTATCTATATTCTCTTTTTCTTTCTTCTTCCTCCTATTGGTGTTCGAACTTTATTTGGGTCATTATTTTTATATGTTGCTTTTGGATTGTTTAGGACTTGTTTAACAATTATATATTATTTTCTAAAGGGTTACTTGCATGTTCAAATTAATATTTTCCATACCCTATTTAACATGCATGCTATGTGTTTGTAAAAATGCCCATATGGCATTTTGCACTACTTCTTTTTTAGATTTTTTTTAAATCTATTACTCTAAATGCCTGCTTTTCACAAAACCCTTCTTATATTTTATTAATCCAATATAATTGTTATTACAAGCATATTTTTAGTTTGAGAGACTTGGTAATCAAATTTGGACATTGAATGCTTGATCTACGCTACTCATGCCCTTTGCCGGCAGGCCAATAAACGCCTTGCATTTTCCTGTCATCTCCTGCACTTGCTATATTTCTGTTGTTGATTTGTCACATGTAGTCATGACCATGTGTTCACATCATTATCCATTCCTGTGCATTGATTATCACATTTCCCATTCTTTTCCTTGCTATAACCCTTGCATTATTCATGTCTTTACTTGTTTCCTTTCAAGATGGCCTCCAAGAAGGGCAAGGAGAAAGCTACCCCCAAATCCACAGCAAGAAAAGGAACTAAAAGAGAATTAGTGGCAGAGCCTTCTTCAACTGCAGTCAAGCCCTCAACAAAAAAGAATTAAAAGGATTATAAAGGTTGATGAACAGGAAAGAGCCTTCCGAGCAAAGGACACTGCACGATTTCCCAATCGCTACTATGAGCAGATGTTCCCCATTCTGGTAGCTCAAAATTACAACAATGAACACCTTCTTATCCTTCCACCTCGTATTGCCGCATTTGTTGAGCCACAAATTGCACAAAGACACTGGGGATTCCTACAGAGACTGCCATGACAGGTCAATCTTTCTTGGGTAGTTGAGTTCTCCAATTTCCACCTGCCGACACTGCAGTCTGTTTACATTTGTCAGAAGCAAGTCCCTATTACAGAAGAGGCCATTCAGCGAACCTTAGATCTTCCCCCTGCTCCAGAAGGATTGGACGCATTTCAAGAAGCCGCACTCAAGCGCCAAGCGTACAAATTTGACTGGGACGATGTTCTCAGAGTTATCAGACAACCTGGTAGCAAATGGATCTTCGAATATCATCGTTCCCGTCCTAAGGGAATCTCGGCTTCCACACTCACCTTAGAGGCTCACGTATGGGCACAGATTATGTCCCACTACGCCTTTCCGAGCACTCATAAGTCCTCCTTCACCACAGACATGGCCGTTCTACTATGGTGCATCCTCACAGACCAGCCTCTCAATCTACCAAGACACATCCGGAATGCTATAGGACACGTGCAAATCGCGAGCAACCTTCCTTTCCCCGCCTTGGTCTCAGATCTTGTCTCAGTAGCTGGAGTTTCCTATAGAGCTGGAGACACTAAAGCCATACTTCCACGGGATGATCAGTACGTCCCTAACGGGAGATATCTCAGGCCACCACTTGCCACTACCAGCCAGTCCACAGAAGATGCTGCAGTTCCTCCACCATCTACGAGTTAGCTGCTGCATCAAATACTGAAGAGGTTGGACCAACATAACCAGAAAGCAAAGCTCCGAGAGCGCCGCAATCACCGCCGATTCAAATACCTCAAGGAGCTACTCATAGGCAACCATAGACCTGACGAGGACCCAGGCACTCCGGACTCCCCTTCCTTTACCAGCATAGGGAGCCATGACGGTCCCGACTGTGGAGATACTGCCACCAGCCCACCCTTGTTCTTGACAGACGGCACCGAAGACGGTGTAAAACCTTAAGTGTGGGGAGGTCGGTCAGTACCTGACTTCCGAAGGTAATTCTTTCCGCCTAACACCAATTTCTTTCTTCTTTAGAATAGGATAGATTGCATATTAGTAGGTTAATTGCATGCATGTTCTACCTGCTTGAAAAGACAATAAGTTTCTTTTAAGACCATATAATTTTTGAAAATTTCACTAATTTAAATCAAAACATTTATGTTAAATTTGTTTAAAGTTGAAATTGGAACAGAATTTTTGAGCTAAAAGAACACACAACCCGTGAGACTTTGAGCCTAAATACATGGTTACACTATTTAACCAAAAATATTTTTTTCTTGTGTGTTTACTTCTCTATGATTGTAATCTGAATTTTGTTTTATCCTATATGTCCAAAATTAATGTGTTATGTGCATGCATATGATTGAGGCTATTGTTTGTTTAACTCACATATCCCAAATAAGCCAACCCTTTTTAATTACCTTTGTTAACCACTTTGAGCTGTTTTTAATCCCATTCGTTCTACATTGTACCACATTACTAGCCTTAAGCGGAAAACAATTGAAAATCCCAATTGAATCTTTGGTTAGCTTAAGATAGAATTTGTATATTAACTGAGTATGGAAAAATTGTGGGAATAAAGGGTGATAGAAAATATGTCATAATAGAATAAAGGGAATTTGGGTACCTATTCATGTGAAACCATAAAAGGAATTACAAATCTATGTGCATTGATAAGCTATACCAAAAAAAAATAAAAATAAAAAATTTCTTTATTTTAGTAAATAAGGGGACAAAATCACCCCAATAATAAGTCAGAATTTAAATAATCAATGCACATATGATAAAATTAAAATAAAGGTTGAGACATGAATATGGAATGTGAAGAGGAGATTTTGGGTAGCTAAGATGAATGTTGAAATTATATAGAGTATATGTATGTTAGATAGGAGCTTAGGTTAATTAAAGATTCAATATACGAGCTCACTTAGCCATATGTGTATCCTCACCTTTACCTTAGCCCCATTACAACCATGAAAAGACCTCATGATGTTTGCATTGGCATTTTAAAATTGTTGATTGATTAGGTGAAAAACAAAATTTTTGAAAGCATGATTAGAGAAGGATAGAGTGATTACCCCATATACTAGAGATGATTAGAGTGCACATGCACCAACAGTAAGGGTTCAATGCTCAGTCCTGTATTCCCTGCTTTCACAAGCTATCTTCTTACAAATTTATCCGCTTATACAATATGAATTGAATTAGTGAAATCTGCCCCACATTTTGTCTTAGAGAACTTATCTATTTTTAATCATGTAGACAAACTCATATAGTTGCATTCATATGTATATAGGTTGCATTGCATTACATGAGTCTTACATGTTCCTATTCATTCATATTCATCTCCTTCAACTTAGCATGAGGACATGCTAATGTTTAAGTGTGGGGAGGTTGATAAACCACTATTTTGTAATTCATATTGTGTTTAATTGTGTGGTTTTATCAAGTCTTCACCCACTTATTCATATGATTTGCATGTATTTATAATTCCTTCCTAGAAATATTCTATGATTGAAATCTTGTTTCCTAAAGACCTTTTAGTTGTATATTTTAATCTTCCTTCGTACCATTCAGTGCCGTAATTTGTGTGTTAAGTGTTTCAGGCTTCATAGGGTAGGAATGGCGTCAGGAATGAAGAGGAAGCATGCAAAAATGAAAGGAACACAAGGAATTGAGGAGATGACCAGCGAGAAGTCACGCGGTCGCATGGCTCACGCGACCGCGCGAAATGGAAGAAATCTCAGTGATGCGCTCGCGTGCCTGATGCGACCGCGCGGATTGGAAGCTGCGCGAACGACGCGAATGCATGGACGACTCGCACACGTGGTACAAGAAACACTGAGTGACGCAATCGTGTGGACGACACGGCCGCGTGGCATGCGCGATCTGCAAAATTACAAAAGTCACTGGCAGAATTTCTAGGCCGCATTTCAACCCAATTTCGGCACAGAAACACAGATTAGAACCAGGAAACATGCAGAGACAAGAACAACAATTCATTCCGCATAATTTTTAGTTTTTAGATCTGAATTTACTCCTTCCCTAGGTTTCTCACTTGAACATTCATAAATTAGGATTTTGAAGATTTTTTTGGCTTTAGCTTTTGAGAAGAATCTACCTCCGGTACTAGTCAATATAGCTTGTCATTTATTTTTCATTTACTTTTCCATATTCTTAATTTTTCCAGAAGTTGACATTGGATTATTTTTACAAGTTATTAATACAGAACTACTTCTACTTCTAATTAATCTCTTTTATTATTACTTATTATGTCTTCTCTTATTTTCCCCATTGATTTTGTGAAGTCTATAATTATGATGAGCGAGTAGTTCCATAACTTGATTAGAAAATGATTGAAAGGAAACCTTGAGTTAGATTACTCAAGAGAAAAATTGTAATTGGGTTTATTGTTGGATCACCCTCCAGTCATTGACACTAGTCCTTCCCAAGGGAGAGGATTAGGACTTGTGACTAGATATAGCTTTCCAACTTGCTTGACTTTCCTCTACCTAGTAAGGGATAACTAAGCAGAGCAACCTTCAATTATCAATTAATCTTGAGAGTACTTCAACAAGAATAGGGCTTCCAACTAATCTACTCCCAGTCAAGGATTTTATTTAAATTATCTAAATTCTCTGATTTAATTTCCTGTTTATCAACTCAACTATTTTTGAAAACACCTGATTAATAAAATAGCACATCTTTCTGCAACTCTTTGGGAGACGACCTGGGATTCATACTCCCATTATTTTGATTTCCTGTTTGATAAGCAGATTTTTAGCTGGTTAAGGATTGTACTTGCAATGTATCTCTTATAATAATTTCTTAACTCGCCAATTTCCGCCACGTCAGTGGACCCGTTCTTTGATTTCCTTGTTCTTATCTTTTTATTTTTCAATTTTTATGCTTTATGTGTTATCTATGTTTGTGTCTTCATTATATGATCATTAGTGTCTAGTCTGTCTTAAAACTATGAATAATTCTATGAATCCTTCACCTTTCTTAAATGAAAAATGTTCCTAATTACAAAAGAACAAGAAGTACATGAATTTTAAATTTTATCTTGAAATTAGTTTAATTATTTCGATGTGGTGGCAATACTTTTTGTTTTCTAAATGAATGCTTAAACAGTGCATATTTTTTATAGTGAAGTTTATGAATGTTAAATTTGTTGGCTCTTGAAAGAGTGATGAAAAAAGAGAAATGTTATTGATAATCTGAAAAATATAAAATTGATTCTTGAAGCAAGAAAAAGCAGTGAATAACAAAGCTTGCGAAAAGAAAAAAATGGCGAAAAAGAAAAAGAAAGAGTGGATAGGAGGGCCCAATGGAATAAAATCATTAATGGAAAAGAGATCCAAGGCAAGGGTAAAAGAGATCCAAGGCTTTGAGCATTAATGGATAGGAGGGACCAATGGAATAAAATCATGGCCTAAGCGACTAAATCAAGCTGTCCCTAACCATGTGCTTGTGTCATGAAGGTCCAAGTGAAAAGCTTGAGACTGAGTGGTTAAAGTCATGATCCAAAGCAGAAAGAGTGTGCTTAAGAACTCTGGACACCTCTAACTAGGGACTTTAGCAAAGCTGAGTCACAATCTGAAAAAGGTTCACCTAGTTATTTATCTGTGGCATTTATGTATCCGGTGGTAATACTGGAAAACAAGATGCTTAGGGTCACGGCCAAGACTCATAAAGTAGCTGTGTTCAAGAATCAACATACTAAACTAGGAGAATCAATAACAGTATCTAAATTTTGAGTTCCTAATGGATGCCAATCATTCTAAACTTCAAAGGATAAAGTGAGATGCCAAAACTATTCAGAGGCAAAAAGCTACTAGCCCCACTCATCTAATTGGGACTAAGTTTCATTGATATTGTAAGATTTATTGTATATTCTCTTCTTTTTATCTTATTTTATTTTTAGTTGCTTGGGGACAAGCAACAATTTATGTTTGGTGTTGTGATGAGCGGATAATTTATACGCTTTTTGGCATTATTTTTACATAGTTTTTAATATGTTTTAGTTACTTTTTAGTATATTTTTATTAGTTTTATGAAAAAATCACATTTCTGGACTTTACTATGAGTTTGTGTATTTTTCTGTGATTTTAGGTATTTTCTAGCTGAAATTAAGGGACCTGAGCAAAAATCTGATTCAGAGGCTGAGAAAGGACTGAAGATGCTGTTGGATTCTGACCTCCCTGCACTCAAAGTGGGTTTTCTGGCGCTACGAAAGCCCAATTAGCGCACTCTCCATTGCGTTGGAAAGTAGACATCTTGGACTTTCCAGCAATGTATAACAGTCCATACTTTGCCCGAGATTTGATGGCCCAAACTGGCGTCCAAACGCCCACCAGAGACTTTTTTCTGGCATAAAACTCTAGAACTGGCACCAAAGCTGGAGTTAAACGTCCAAACTAGCACCAAAACTAGCGTTTAAACTCCAAGAAAAGCCTATGCACATGAAAGCTTCAATGCTCAGCCCAAGCCCACACCAAGTGGGCTCCGGAAGTGGATTTCTGCATCATTTACTTATTTTTGTAAACACTAGGTTACTAGTTCACTGTAAATAGGACCTCTTACTATTGCATTTTCATCTTTTGATCATCTTTGATCTTGGGATCAGGTCTTTGAACCCTTTTTTGATTGTTTCATGTTATTTGGGAGGCATGGCCATTCGGCCATGTCTAGACCTTGTTCTTATGTATTTTCAACGGTGGAGTTTCTACGCATCATAGATTAAGGTATGGAGCTCTGCTGTTCCTCATGAATTAATGCAAAGTACTATTGTTCTTCTATTCAATTCACACTTATTCTTGTTCTAAGATATTCACTCGTACTTCAACCTGATGGATGTGATGATCCATGACACTCATCATCATCCTCCCTTATGAACGTGTGCCTGACAACCACTTCCATTCTATTTGTGAAAGCTTGAGTGTGTATCTCTTGGCCTCTTGGTTCACGACGTATGGTTGCCTCTCCTGACAACAGAGCCTTTCATTCCGTGCGATCAGAGTCTTTGTGGTATAAGCTAGAATCAAATGGGCAGCATTCTTGAGATCCGAAAAGTCTAAACCTTGTCTGTGATATTCCGAGTAGGATCTGGGATGGGATGACTGTGACGCGCTTCAAACTCGCGACTGTGGGGCGCAGTGACAATGCGCAAAAAGATCAATGGATCTTTGATAAACCCATATTTTACGGTTTATCTTGTGCTTAATTGAGTGGATTTTATCAACTCTTCACCCACTTATTCATACTATTTGCATGGTTTTGTATTTGCCTTCCTAATTATGTGCTTTGATTGAAAACATGCTTCTTTGACCTTAATTTTATTAATATTAATTCTCCTCTTATACCATTAGATGCCTTGATATGTGTGTTAAGTGTTTTCAGAGATTACAAGGCAGAAATGGCTCAGAGGATGGAAAGGAAGCATGCAAAAGTGGAAGGAATACAAGAAGTTGGAGAAACTGCTAAGCTGTCCAGCCTGACCTCTTCGCACTCAAACAGCGATAACTTTAGCAACAGAGGTCCAAACGACGTGGTTCTAGTTGCGTTGGAAAGCTAACATCCGGGGCTTCGATTTGATATATAGTATGCCATAGTGGCCCTGCGCTAGGCGACGCGACCGCGTGCTCCATGCGGCCGCGTCTCAAGTGACGAAAATCAGCGAAGTTAAATTCGCAACCAACGAATTCTGGGCTGTTTCTGACCCAGTTCTTGACCCAGAAAACACAGATTAGAGGCTATAAAGTGGGGGAATGCATCCATTCATTACCAAGAACTCATAATTCACTTCTCATGATTTAGATCTAGTTTGGAGAGAGGTTCTCTCTCTCCCTTTAGGATTTAGGTAGTGTTTTTAGAAATTAGGATTTAGGACTTCTCTTAGCTTTCTAGAGTGACTCTCGATCGAGGTTCAATATTCCTATTTTCTATTTAAATCTCTCTTTTATATTTTGATTACTCTGAAGCTTTTATTATGTTTGATTGATGATGCCCAATTGGCTGTTGATGACATTTTTATTTAATGATATTTGTGGTATTTTAGTTTATGATTGTCCCTTTTTTATTATTCCCGATCTGAGGATATTGTTATTCTAGTAGATTTAGTTTTTCCCCTTTTGGCTTTGGTTAAATAATTGGTGACTCTAGAGTTATCAAACTCATTGTTGATTGAAAATTGGAATTCATCCACTTAACTTACCTTCATAGTTAGAGGTTGACAAAGTGGGAGAAAAATCCAATTCTCATCACAATTGATAAGGATAACTAGGAAAGGACCTCCAGTTCTTATACCTCGCCAAAGGTTTATTTTACAGCTATTATTTTATTTTATTTTACTTATCATATAATATATTCGCACCTTACTTCCAAAACCCCAATTTTACCTTTTTCATAGCCAATAATAAGAACATACCTCCCTGCAATTCCTTGAGAAGACGACCCGAGGTTTAAATACTCGGTTATCAATTTTAAAGGGGTTTGTTACTTGTGACAACCAAAACGTTTGTACGAAGGGATTTCTGTCGGTTTAGAGACTATATCTATAATGCGACTGTTTTTATGACATTCTTTACTGGCAAAAATCCTAACGTCAAAATGGCGCCGTTGCCGGGGAATTGCAAACGTGTGCCTTATTATTGGTTATTGTAAATATTTTTCAAAAAAAAAATTTCTTCCTATCTTTTTCAAAAAAAATTATATCTTTTTTCAAAATATTTTCTTTTTATTAATTTTTGTTTTTATTTTCCCTTACTACCATGAACTCTCACCCCTTTGGCTATAAGTCTGCTTACAATTATGTTGCAGGAAGAAGCGATTATAATGACAACATGCATCAAGGTTGGAACAATCAAAGATGGGAGGAGCCACAAGGATTTGATCAACCCTCATGGTAACAACCACCTCCAATGGACTATCCACAACCATTCTGTGATGCATATCAAGATGATGGCTATGGTGAGCACTCTTTTGATTATCAACAACCACCACCATATGCCTATGAACCCCCTCCTCAACATGACTTTAGACCACCATACTCACAAGCCCCTTTCCGCCATTCACCTCCATATGACCCTAACCCTCAACCACCATACCAACCACCTTATGAGCCATATGAACCATATATAGAACCACCCCAATTCCAACCCAATTACTCACAAGAACCACCACTTCAATATTCACCATCTCCATATCCATCAATCCAAGAGCATTATGATCCTACTTATGAAAACCGAGTGCATCAAGAGGCAAAGGATCGTCTCAAGGAAACAATGGATCGATTTCAGGCAACCACTCAACAACTGGGGCAAGTATTAATTCAATGGGCTTCTAGACGCTTAAATATACAAGGCTCAGCCACAGCTCCATGTGGACAGTCTAGTGAAGAGCATAGCATAAAGGAGATACCAGAAACTCCAGTGGACAAGACAGAGCATGAATTCATACTAGAACAAGTAGAAGAAGCTATCATTGTTCAAGAAGAAGAGTTGGTTGAAGACTTAGGAGACGCAGAACCTCCATGGGAAAGACAAGACATAGAGCCTCCTTCCAAGACGGTTGAAATTAATGCTGAAGAGGGTGTACAACCTCCAAAGCATATCATAGTTAAAGACTTGGAAGAGGTTGATCAAGAGATGCAGATTCAAGAAGAAGAAGCACAACCTCCCATGCCCTTAGAAAGCAATGAAAAGGAGATTGAATTGAAAGAGAGCTACCAAGAGGAAGAGGTTGAAATTGAAGAAGTTTGCAAAGAGGTTGTAATTATCAGAGAAGAGCACAAGGGAGTGGAGCTTGCAATTTCATTAAAAACACCTCCCCCTAAGTTGCCATCATCCTTCATAACATTCAAGTGGGTAAAATTCATATCCCACAGCTTTCTAATCCCACTTGAATATGGGCTACTGGAGACGGATGGTCAACTTAGAGCTCTTTGGGGCATCAAGAGTAAAAGGAAGATGGTCAGTGGTAAGAATTGTCCTGCAAGGTTCATCATGGTTGGAAGCTTTAAGCTTAAATGTAAAGGTTGGTATAGAGCTTAACTGAATGGGTCTAGGAAGTTGTTTGACCGCTTTAGTGAGAATTCAGATTGCTTGCTACCCGGATGGAATCATGATAATCAACACGAAGACGGGTGTAAAAGCAAGATTTGGGATCCTGGAATCTGTTCTGACATCCAACACCCCGGGAGCCTAAGAATCTTTTTGAAGCTGCTCAAGGGTTTTACATGCCTAGTTTGGGACCCCGGAGGTTACTGGAGATACAAACATTGGTGGAGATTCCTGGATGAGTTCAAGCACAAGCCACCATAACAAGGAGCTCACCAAATGTCCAACTTAAGGACTTTAACTAAAAGTGCTAGGTGGGAGACAACCCACCATGGTATGATCGTTCATTTTTTCATTTTTATTTAGTTTTATTTGCTTTTGAGTTTTATTTTATTTTATTATATTGAACCTGGAGTTTTGCATCACATTCATATTAACACTGCATTCTGCATCTTTTTAGATTAAAAAAAAAGCGAGCACGCGACGCGACCGCATCAGCGACGCGTCCACGTCGCAAGGAGATGAGAGAATAATAAATTGAATAGAGAGTTACGCAGGAGCAGGGCTGGAGGCGCGCTATTAGCACAAATTAACTCCATGCGAACGCGTTGATGATGCGTCCGCGTCATTTGGAAAAATAGCCTCCCACGCGACCGCATCACCCACGCGGCCGCGTGACCTGAAATCGGCGTAAAAAGGGTGTATGGCCGAAAGTTGAGCGGGAATTGGGCTGGACCCGTGCTAGCAGCACAAACCCTGCCACGCGAACGCGTCATCCATGCGTCCGCGTCATATTGGAAATAAGGCCACCCGCGCGATCGCGTCGACCACGCGACCGCGTCACCCTGGATTTTGGCAATACTGACGTTTTGAACAGAGAGTTGTGCGGCCGCGAGGCTGCACTCGCGCCACTAGCACAAATCGAGTCACGCGATCGCGTGCCCCACGCGTCCGCATCGCCTAACCTTATTTGTGCCCCACGCGTCCGCGTCACCCAACCTTATCGCGCACCACGCGACCGCGTCACCCACGCGACCGCGTCGCTAGCGTCACACAACCTATCCAGATTAGTGCCAATTTTCTTATCTTCTCTTTTCTAATCCTAATTTCTTCATTCTCTCTCCTTTCTCACTTTCTTTTTTCTTCTCATCCTTTTTCCCTCTCATTTTATTTTACTTCATTTATTTGCATATTTCATTCATTGCATTATTCTCATTGGTGTTGGAGTTTTATTTGGATAAGTGCCTTATTTTATTTGAGCACATGGCTACTCGGAGAAGAGATTTGACAATTGACATTTACTTATGGCTCTCATATACATTTGGATTACATTATTTTCATCCCTATTTTAACTTGCACACCCAATGTATTTGGGATTATCATTCACAATTGTCACCATTACACAGGCTCTTTAATTTGGCACATTTATTACTTGATGCTTGAGCTATGCCTCTCATGCCTATTATTTGCATGTTTTTACCCTCTTGCATCTAATTATTTTGAATTGCTCTTTATTGTTGTCTTCCCTACATGTTGTAGCTACCATGTAGATGGACTATCATCTTTCCTTTGGCATTCTTTATCACTTGGAATTTCCTCCCTTCTGGTCTTAGTTTTCTATATTTCACACTCTTCCGTTTCTTCTTCCTTAGGCATAGGTACCAAGAAAGGAAAAGAGAAGGCCACTGACAAGACACCAGCAAGGAAAGGAACCAAGAGATTTCCAACTAAGGCGCCTCCATCTACAAGCGTCAGTTGGAGCAACCCGTCCACCTGCACATCTCAGCATGCACCGAGGACGGTGCAATCTTTAAGTGTGGGGAGGTCGATACCGATCTCCATGGGTTAGTACTTCTTGACTCAACACCAATATTTTATTTTATTTGTTTGTTCATTATTGCATTTGCATGTTTAATTACATATTTGTTTGATTTTATGCATTTAGCTACTACTTGGTTAAAATAATAAATTTCTTTTAAGACCCTATTTTTGAAAATTTCACTAATTTAAATTGAAAATTTTTATGTTAAAAATTTGTTTGAAGTTGTAATTGGAACATGGTTTTTGAGCCAAAGAACACACAACCTGTGAGATTTGAGCTTAATTACATGGTTACATTATTTAACCATAAATTTTTATTCTTGTGTGTTCACTTCTCTATGATTGTAATCTTTATTTTGTTCCATTCTATATGTCCAATATTTAATATATTTGCATGCTTGCATATGATTGAGGCCATTGTTTGATTCTAGCTCACTTATCCCAAAAATTAACCTACCTTTTACATCATCCTTGTTAGCTCCCTTGAGCTTTTAAATCCCTTCTTGTTTTATAACCATATTACTAGCCTTAAGCAGAAAAACAAAATAAAAATCCCAAGTTGAATCCTTGGTTAGCTTAAGATAGATATTGTGTATAATTTAAGTGTGGAGAATTTTATGGGAACATGGGATGATATGAAAAAAGTAGGGAATTAAATTGAATAAGTTACTTGAAAATTTGGGAAGCATGCTCATGTGAAATCAAAATAATTAAATTACCATGTGTATTGAAAAAAAAATAAAAAATATTAAGTAATTAAATAAGGGGATACAAAAAAAAAAGAAGAAAAATAATATTACCCCAAAATGCAAAATATAAAGAATCAATGCACATGGGACAAAATTCAACAAAATAAGTTTGATACATGAGCATGTAATACAAAAAGTGGGAAAATTTGGGTAGTTAGGTAAAGCATTTTAAATTTTATAAAGTATGTATGTGTTAGGTGAGATCTTGGACTAATCAAGGATTCACTTTACTAGCTCACTTAGCCTTATATATACCCTTACCTTTACCTTGGCCCAATTACAACCTTAACAAAAGACCTCATGATGTTTGCATTGGTATGCTAAATAATTGTTGATTGGTTAGATGAAGAACAAGGTTTAGAAAGTGTGATTAGAGAAGAGTAGAGTGATTAACCCTATACACTTGAGAGATTAGAGTGCATATACACTTCCTGTGAGGGTTCAGTGCTTAATTCTATGTTCCCTGCTTTCATGAGCTATCTTCTTACAAGTTTACTTGTCTTTATTTTATATGATTGGAATTAGTGGAATTTGAATTATTTTTGTCTTAAGGAACTTATTTATTTTTAACCAAGTAGGTAGAAATATTTTAGCATGTAGTTGCATTTATAGGTTGCATTTTATACATTCTTACCATTCCTCTTCATCTTTATAGTTTCTCTTGAGCTTAGCATGAGGACATCCTATTGTTTAAGTGTGGGAAGGTTGATAAACCCATATTTTACGGTTTATCTTGTGCTTAATTGAGTGGATTTTATCAACTCTTCACCCACTTATTCATACTATTTGCATGGTTTTGTATTTGCCTTCCTAATTATGTGCTTTGATTGAAAACATGCTTCTTTGACCTTAATTTTATTAATATTAATTCTCCTCTTATACCATTAGATGCCTTGATATGTGTGTTAAGTGTTTTCAGAGATTACAAGGTAGGAATGGCTCAGAGGATGGAAAGGAAGCATGCAAAAGTGGAAGGAATACAAGAAGTTGGAGAAACTGCTAAGCTGTCCAGCCTGACCTCTTTGCACTCAAACGGCGATAACGTTAGCTACAGAGGTCCAAACCACGCGGTTTCAGTTGCGTTGAAAAGCTAACGTCTGGGGCTTCGATTTGATATATAATATGCCATAGTGGCCCTGGCGCTAGGCGACGCGACCGCGTGCTCCATGCGGCCGCGTCGCAAGTGACGAAAATCAGCGAAGTTAAATTCGCAACTAGCGAATTCTGGGCTGTTTCTGACCCAGTTCTCGGCCCAGAAAACACAGATTAGAGGTTATAAAGTGGGGGAATGCATCCATTCATTATCAAGAACTCATAATTCACTTCTCATGATTTAGATCTAGTTTGGAGAGAGGTTCTCTCTCTCCCTTTAGGATTTAGGTAGTGTTTTTAGAAATTAGGATTTAGGACTTCTCTTAGCTTTCTAGAGTGACTCTCGATCCAGGTTCAATATTCCTATTTTCTATTTAAATCTCTCTTTTATATTTTGATTACTCTGAAGCTTTTATTATGTTTGATTGATGTTGCCCAATTGGCTGTTGATGACATTTTTATTTAATGATATTTGAGGTATTTTAGTTTATGATTGTCCCTTTTTATTATTCCCAATCTGAGGATATTGTTATTCTAGTAGATTTAGTTTTTCCCCTTTTGGCTTTGGTTAAATAATTGGTGACTCTAGAGTTATCAAACTCATTGTTGATTGAAAATTGGAATTCATCCACTTAACTTACCTTCATAGTTAGAGGTTGACAAAGTGGGAGAAAAATCCAATTCTCATCACAATTGATAAGGATAACTAGGAAAGGACCTCCAGTTCTTATACCTTGCCAAAGGTTTATTTTACAGCTATTATTTTATTTTATTTTACTTATCATATAATATATTCGCACCTTACTTCCAAAACCCCAATTTTACCTTTTTCATAGCCAATAATAAGAACATACCTCCCTGCAATTCCTTGAGAAGACGACCCGAGGTTTAAATACTCAGTTATCAATTTTAAAGGGGTTTGTTACTTGTGACAACCAAAACGTTTGTACGAAGGGATTTCTGTCGGTTTAGAGACTATATCTACAACGCGACTGTTTTTATGACATTCTTTACTGGCAAAAATCCCAACGTCAATCTTATTCCAACACAATCGAGAGCTGACAATGATTAGCCATGCGGGAAACCGTAGAGGACCATTTTCACTGAGAGGACGGATGGTAGCCATTAACAATGGTGATCTACCAACATATAGCTTGCCATGGAAAGGAGTATGCATGATTGGATGAAAGCAGTAGGAAAGCAGGGATTCAGAAGGAACAAAGCATCTCCATATGCTTATCTGAAATTCCCACTCATGAATTACATAAGTATCTCTATCTTATTTTATGTCTTATTCATCTTTTAATTATTAAAACCTCATAACCATTTGAATCTACCTAACTGAGATTTACAAGGTGAACATAGCTTGCTTCAAGCCAAGAATCTCCGTGGGATCAACCCTTACTCACGTAAGGTATTACTTTGATGACCCAATGCACTTGCTGGTCAGCTGCCCGGAGTTGTGAGAAAAGTGTGAGTTCACGATTTCATGTACCATAATCCTTGAGGTACAAGCTACCAACATCTCATTAGAGATGGCAGACAAGACAATGAAGAAGCCATATGGCTTAGTAGAGGATGTCTTGATGAAAGTTGAAACCCACTACATCCCTGCAAACTTCATAGTTTTGGACATAGGAGAGGATGAGGATAACTCTGTCATCCTAGGAAGACCTTTTCTAGCCACTGCTAATGCTATCATTAATGTGGCTAAGGGTGAACTGACTCTACAACTAGGGAAGGATCACATCTTGTTCAAGATGCCTCATCCCAATTTTCCCTCTAAAAGAGAGATAATTGTGTAACACTTAGTGTTCCAACCCTCTCTTTCTGTGTTGGGCAGCCACCAATAAGCTCTAAGCACAAAGGTACTAAGAAGAAAGTACCTAAAGGCTAGAGGGACAAGAAAGTTCTAACTAAAGGCCTCTCACCTAGCATGAGAGTTGTCTTCGCCAAGAATCCAGTCTTACTACATACAGTGAGTCATGTCCTATCTCTAGAGCATGTAGAGCTCATTCATGAGAAGACAAGAAGAAAGTTGATTGTAAGGGGAAAAAATTTGAGCCCATACTCACCTCTGTAAGGAGCTAATTATCAAGCTAGTAACGTTAAAGGAGCACTTGTTGAGAGGCAACCCAACCTTAGTTAATTAATTTCATTTTTTTATTTTATTTTTCTTTGACTTATAGGTTCATATCATATGCAGCAGTTAGAGCAGAGACAGAATTATTAAGCAGTGAAAATAGAACACTCTGGATGGAGTGTTAAAGTTGAACGCCAGTCAGGGTATCCCTGCTTGGCGTTCAACGCCCCAAATGGGGAGCACTGCTGAATGCCAGCCAGGGAGCAACCGCTGGGCGTTCAAACACCAATGTAGAGAAGTAGGGAATTTGGAATCCCTAGCCTCTCAGGACCCGTGGGTCCCACAGCATCTTCACCTACCCCACTTATTCCTTCTTACTTTCACACTTCCCCATACACACTTCCCTATAAATCCTAACCCACTCACATTCATATCACTTCCCCATGACCATTATAACTCCCACCTACCCCCACCTAATTTAAAATCAAATTTCCCACCCAAAACCCGACCCATGACCGAATCCTAACCTACCCCTATTTTCTAAATACCCCTCTTCATCACCCTTCATACACACACCCCTCATACACCACAAAACACCCCACGGCCGAACCCTCTCTCTCTCTATCTTCCTCTATTTTCTTCTTGTACTACATTCTTCTGTTTTCCTTATTTTTGCTTGAGGACAAGCAAAGTTTTAAGTTTGGTGTTGGAGAAGCATAGCGTTTTTTCTTTCCATTCATGGCACCCAAGGTTGAAGAACCCTCTAGAAAGAGAAAAGGAAAGGTAGTAGCCACCTCCTCTAAATTTTTGGAAATGGAGAAATTCATCACCAAAGCCCACCAAGACCACTTCTATGAAGTAGTGGCAGAAAAGGAAGTGATCATTGAAGTCCCTTTCAATCTTAAAAGGAATGAGTATCCAGAAATCCGAAGAAAGATCTAGAGAAAAGGTTGGGAAGTCCTAACCAATCCCATTCATGATGTTGGAATTCTCATGGTGCAAGAGTTCCATGCTAATGCATGGGTTACTAAAAACCATGACACTAGTGTGAACCCAAATCCAAGGAAATGGAGCACCATGGTCTGAAGGAGAATCTTAGATTTCAGCCCAAAAAGTGTGAAGTTGGCATTCAACTTGCCTCTAATCCAAGGAGATCCTCATCCTTACACTAGGAGAGTCAACTTTGATCAGAGATTGGATCAAGTTCTCTGATGAGCGGATAATTTATACGCTTTTTGGCATTGTTTATCGGAAAGTAAAGAAATGGTTAATATATTCAAGATAATTATGTATTTACAAAATACTGTCTCAATTCATCCTATTTCATCAGATCCGGGATGGGATATGGTTCCGAAGGATGAACTAGGTAGTTTTTAATAAGTTCAAGCTACTTTCAGGGATGTTTTCATTAGTTTTTATGTTAAATTCACATTTCTGGACTTTACTATGAATTTTTGTGTTTTTCTATGATTTCAGGTAATTTCTGGCTGAAATGGAGGGACTTGAGCAAAACTCTGAAAAAGGCTGACAAAAGGACTGCTGATGCTGTTGGAATCTGACCTCCCTGCACTCGAAATGAATTTTCTGGAGCTACAGAACTCCAAATGGCGCGCTCTTAACAGCGTTGGAAAGTAGACATCCAGAGCTTTCCAGCAATATATAATAGTCCATACTTTATTCGGACATTGACGACGTAACTTGACGTTGAACGCCAAGTACATGCTGCTGTCTGGAGTTAAACGCCAGAAACACGTTCTGATCCGGAGTTGAACGCCCAAAACACGTTATAACTTGGCGTTCAACTCCAAGAAAAGCCTCAGCTCGTGGATAGATCAAGTTCAGCCCAAACATACACCAAGTGGGCCCCGGAAGTGGATTTATGCATCAATTACTTACTCATGTAAACCCTGGTAGCTAGTTTAGTATAAATAAGACTTTTTACTAGTGTATTAGTCATCTTTTGACCATTTGGTCTTTTGATCATTCAGGGGGCTGGCCATTCGGCCATGCCTAAACCTTCATCACTTATGTATTTTCAACGGTGGAGTTTCTACACACCATAGATTAAGGGTGTGGAGCTCTGCTGTACCTCAAGTTTCAATACAATTACTATTACTTTCTACTCAATTCTCTTTTATTCTTATTCCAAGATATACGTTGCACAACACTTTGATGAATGTGATGATCCGTGACACTCATCATCATTCTCACCTATGAACGCGCGTGATTGACAACCACTTCCGTTCTACTCTAGGCCAGGCGCATATCTCTTAGATTCCCCGACAAAATCTTCGTGGTATAAGCTAGATAGATGGCGGCATTCATGGGGATCCGGAAAGTCTAACCTTGTCTGTGGTATTCCGAGTAGGATCCCAGGAATCCGAAAAGTCTAACCTTGTCTTTGGTATTCCGAGTAGGATTCCGGTATTGAATGACTGTGACGAGCTTTAAACTCCTGAAGGCTGGGTGTGATGACAAACGCAAAAGAATCAATGGATTCTACTCCAACCTGATTGAGAACTGACAGATGATTAGCTGTGCTGTGACAGAGCATTTGGACCATTTTCACTGAGAGGATGGGATGTAGCTATCAACAAGGGTGATGCCTCCAGACGATTAGCCGTGCAATGACAACATATAGGACCATTTTCCCGAGAGGATTAAAAGTAGCCATTGATGATGGTGATGCCCTACATACAGCTTGCCATGGAAAGGAGTAAGAAGGATTGGATGAATGTAATAAGAAAGTAGAGATAAGAAAGGATTCTAGCATCTCCACACGCCTATCTGAAATTCCCACTATTGATTTACATAAGTATTTCTATCCCTTTTTATTTTCTATTTGTTATTAATTTTCGAAACCCATAACCATTTAATCTGCTTAACTGAGATTTACAAGGTGACCATAGCTTGCTTCATACCAACAATCTCTGTGGGATCGACCCTTACTCACGTAAGGTATTACTTGGATGACCCAGTACACTTGCTGGTTAAGTTGAACGGAGTTGTGAGCTTCTCTAACAGTGCCTGGAACTCTTTTATCACAATTTCGTCCACCAAGTTCTTGGCGCCGTTGCCGGGGATTGTTCGAGTATGGACAACTGACGGTTCATCTTGTTGCTCAGATTAGGAACAAGGATAAAGGCACTCTTGTTGAAATTGATCCAGAACCTGAAAGGACTCTGAAAAGGAAACTAAGAGAAGTTAAGTTACAACAATCTAAAGGTAACCTTTCAGAAATATTAGAACAAGAGAATGAGATGGCAGCCGAAAATAATAATAATGCAAGGATAATGCTTGGTGACTTCACAAAGCAAACATCCAAATTTGATGGAAGAAGCATCTCCATTCCTGCCATTGGAGCCAATAACTTTGAGCTGAAACCTCAGCTAGTTGCCTTAATGCAACAAAACTGCAAGTTTTATGGACTTCCATCTGAAGATCCTTATCAGTTTTTAACTGAGTTCTTGCAGATCTGTGAGAATGTAAAGACGAATGGAGTTGATCCTGAAGTCTACAGACTCATGCTTTTCCCTTTTGCTGTAAGAGACAGAGCTAGAATATGGTTGGACTCACAACCCAAGGATAGCCTGGACTCCTGGGATAAGCTGGTCACTGCTTTCTTAGATAAATTCTTTCCTCCTCAAAAGCTGAGCAAGCTTAGAGTGGATGTTCAGACCTTCAAACAAAAAGATGGTGAATCCCTTTATGAAGCTTGGGAAAGATACAAGCAGCTGACCAAAAGGTGCCCATCTGATATGTTTTCAGAATGGACCATATTAGATATATTCTATTATGGTCTATCTGAATTTTCGAAAATGTCATTGGACCATTCTGCAGGTGGATCCATTCACCTAAAGAAAACGCCTGAAGAGGCTCAAGAACTCATTGACATGGTTGCAAATAACCAATTCATGTACACTTCTGAGAGGAATTCCGTGAATAATGGGATACCTCAGAAGAAAGAAGTTCTTGAAATTGATGCTCTGAATGCCATATTGGCTCAGAACAAAGTGTTGACTCAACATGTCAACATGATCTCTCAAAATCTGAATGGATGGCAACATGCATCCAACAGTACTAAAGAGGCAGCTTCTGAAGAAGCTTATGATCCTGAGAACCCTGCCATGGCAGAGGTTAATTACATGAGTGAACCTTATGGAAACACCTATAACTCATCATGGAGAAATCATCCAAATTTCTCATGGAAGGATCAACAAAAGCCTCAACAAGGCTTTAACAATGGTGGACGCAACAGGCTGAGCAATGGCAAGCCTTTCCCATCATCTTCTCAGCAACAGACATAGAATTATGAATAAAACATTTCTAATTTAGCCAATCTAGTCTCTGATCTGTCAAAGGCTACTTTCAGTTTCATGAGTGAAACAAGATCCTCCATTAGAAATCTGGAGGCACAAGTGGGCCAGCTGAGTAAGAAAGTCATTGAAACTCCTCCCAGTATTCTCCCAAAGAATACAGAAGAGAATCCGAAAGGAGAGTGCAAGGCCATTGATATAATCAATATGGCCGAATGCACAAGGGAGGAGAAGGACGAAAATCCTAGTGAGGAAGACCCCCTGGGACGTCCCTCAAGCAAGAAGGAGTTGCCTATTAAGGATCCAAAGGAATCTGAGGTTCATATAGAAACCATAGTGATTCCATTAAATCTCCTTCTGCCATTCATGAGCTCTGAAGACTATTCTTCCTCTGAAGAGGATGAAGATGTGACTGGAGAGCAAGTTGCTCAATATTTAGGAGCTCTCATGAAGCTGAATGCCAAGTTGTTTGGTAATGAGACTTGGAAAAGTGAACCTCCCTTGCTCATTAGTGAACTGGATACCTGGATTCAGCAAACTCTACATCAAAAGAAACAAGATCCTGGCAAGTTTTTAATACCTTGCACCATAGGCACCATGACCTTTGCAAAAGCTCTGTGTGATCTAGGGTCATGGATAAATCTTATGCCACTCTCTGTAATGGAGAAGCTGGGGATCATTGAGGTACAACCTGCCTTGTTCTCATTACAATTGGCAGACAAGTCATTGAGACAAGCTTATAGAATAGTGGAGGACGTATTAGTGAAGGTTGAAGGCCTTTACATCCCTGCTGATTTCATAATCGTAGACACTAGGAAGGAAGAGGATGAATACATCATCCTTGGAAGACCTTTCCTAGCCACAGCAGGAGCTGTGATAGATGTCAACAGAGGTGAATTAGTCCTTCAATTGAATGGGGACCACCTTGTGTTTAAGGCACATGGCCATCCCTCTGTGACAAAAGAGAGTAAGCATTAAGAGCTTCTCTCAGTTCAGAGTCAAGAAGAGCCCCCACAGTCAAACTCTAAGTTTGGTGTTAGGAGGCCACAACCAAACTCTAAGTTTGGTGTTAAGATCCCATATCCAAACTTTAAGTTTGGTGTTGGGACTATACAGCATTGACCTGATCACCTTTGTGGCTCCATGAGAGCCACTGTCAAGCTATTGACATTAAAGAAGCGCTTGTTGGGAGGCAACCCAATTTTATTTATCTAATTTTTATTTTATTTTATTTTATTGTTATTTTGTGTTTTATTAGGTACATGATCATGTGGAGTCACAAAAAACATCATAAAAATTAAAAACAGAATCAAAAACAGCAGAAAAAAATTTGCACCCGGGAGAAAGCACAGGCTGGCGTTCAACGCCAGTAAGGTGCATCTGGCTGGCGTTCAACGCCAGAACAGAGCATGAATCTGGCGCTGAATGCCAGAAACAAGCAACATTCTGGCGCTAAACGCCAGGAATGTGCCTAGAGGAACAGCTGGCGCTGAACGCCAGTAACAAGCATGAAACTGGCGTTCAACGCCAGAAACATGCTTTACATGGGCGTTGAACGCCCAGAACATGCACCACTCGGCGTTTAAACGCCAGAATGGTGTGCAAAGGCATTTTACATGCCTATTTGGTGCAGGGATGGAATTCCTTGACACCTCAGGATCTGTGGACCCCACAGGATCACCTTAGGATCTGTGGACCCCACAGGATCCCACCTACTATATTCCCACCTTCCCTCCTAATCCTATTTTACTCTTCCCCATGTCACACTTCCTAAAAACCCTTCACTAATCACCTCAATCTCTCTTCCCAATTACCCCCCTCACCACTCACATCCATCCACTCTTCCCCAAAAACCCCACCTACCTTCAAAATTCAAAAATATTTTCCCACCCAATCCCACCCTATATGGCCGAAACTTCACTCTCCCCTTTCCCTATATATACCCTTCCATTCTACTTCATTTTCACACAACACAACCCCCTCTTCCATACCTTGGCCGAACCTACACTTCCCCTTCTCCTCCATATTCTCTTCTTCTTCTTTCTTCTCTTGCTCAAGGACGAGCAATATTTTAAGTTTGGTGTGGTCAAAGTACAATCTTTTTTGTTTTCCACTACCATCAATGGCACCTAAGACCGGAGAATCCTCTAGAAAAGGAAAAAGGAAGACAAAAGCTTCCACCTCCGAGTCATGGGAGATGGAAAGATTCATCTTCAAGAGCCATCAAGACCACTTCTATGATGTGGTGGCAAAGAAGAAGGTGATCCCTGAGGTCCCTTTCAAGCTCAAGAAAAATGAGTATCCGAAAATCCGACATGAGATCCGAAGAAGAGGTTGGGAAGTCCTAACCAACCCCATACAACAAGTCGGAATCTTAATGGTTCAAAAGTTCTATGCCAATGCATGGATCACTAGGAACCATGATCAAAGTATGAACCTGAGTCCAAAGAATTATCTCACAATGGTTCGGAGGAAATACTTAGATTTTAGTCCGAAAAATGTGAGGTTGGCGTTCCACTTGCCCATGATGCAAGAAGATGTACGCCCCTACACTAGAAGGGTCAACTTTAATCAAAGGTTGGACCAAGTCCTTATGGACATATGTGTGGAAGGAGCTCAATGGAAGAGAGACTCCAAAGGCAAGCCAGTCCAACTAAGAAGACTGGACCTCAAGCTTGTGGCTAGAGGATGGTTGGAGTTCATTCAACGCTCCATCATTCCCACTAGTAACCGATCTGAAGTTACTGTGGATCGGGCCATCATGATTCATAGCATCATGATTGGAGAGGAAGTAGAAGTTCATGAGGTCATCTCCAATGAAATCTACAAAATAGCTGACAAGCCCTCCACCATGGCAAGGCTAGCTTTTTCTCACCTTATTTGCCATCTATGTTACTCAGCTGGAGTTATCATAGAAGGAGACATCCCCATTGAAGAGGATAAGCCCATCACCAAGAAGAAGATGGAGCAAGCAAGAGAGACCCTTCACGGTTGTCAAGAGATGCATGAGGAAGCTCATCATCAAGAAATCCCTGAGATGCCTCAAGGGATGCGCTTTCCTCCCAACAACTATTGGGAACAACTCAACACTTCCTTAGAAGATTTGAGCTACAATGTGGAACAATTAAGGGTGGAACATCATGAGCACTCCATCATTCTCCATGAAATAAGAGAAGATCAAAGAGCAATGAGGGAGGAGCAACAAAGGCAAGGAAGGGACATAGAAGAGCTTAAGGACATTGTTGGTCCTTCAAGAAGAAGACGCCACTAAGGTGGATTCATTCCTTGTTCTTATTTCTTTTTGTTTTTCGGTTTTTAAATGTTATGTTCATTTATGTTTTGTGTCTCTACTTCATGATCATTAATGTTTAGTAACTATGTCTTAAAGTTAAGAATAATTCCATTAATCCTTCACCTCTCTTAAATGAAAAATGTTTTAATTCAAAAGAACAAGAAGTACATGAATTTCGAATTTATCCTTGAATTTAATTTAATTATATTGATGTGGTGACAATACTTTTTCTTTTCTGAATGAATGCTTAAACAGTGCATATTTTTTATCTTGTTGTTTATGAATGTTAAAACTGTTGGCTCTTGAAAGAATGATGAACAAAGAGAAATGTTATTGATAATCTGAAAAATCATGAAATTGATTCTTGAAGCAAGAAAAAGCAGTGAAAGAACAAGGCTTGCGAAAAAAAAATTTAGAAAGAAAAAGAAAAAGCAAGCAGAAAAATCCAATAGCCCTTAAAACCAAAAAGCAAGGGAAAAAGGATCCAAGGCTTTGAGCATCAATGGATAGGAGGGCCCAAGGAAATAAAATCCAGGCCTAAGCGGCTAAATCAAGCTGTCCCTAACCATGTGCTTGTGTCATGAAGGTCCAAGTGAAAAGCTTGAGACTGAGTGGTTAAAGTCGTGATCCAAAGAAAAAGAGTGTGCTTAAGAGCTCTGGACACCACTAACTGGGGACTCTAGCAAAGCTGAGTCACAATCTAAAAAGGTTCACCCAGTCATGTGTCTGTGGCATTTATGTATCCGGTGGTAATACTGGAAAACAAAGTGCTTAGGGCCACGGCCAAGACTCATAAGTAGCTGTGTTCAAGAATCAACATGCTTAACTAGGAAAGTCAATAACACTATCCGAAATTCTAAGTTCCTAGAGAAGCCAATCATTCTAAACTTCAAAGGAAAACGTGAGATGCCAAAACTGTTCATAAGCAAAAAGCTATAAGTCCCGCTCATCTAATTAGAATTAATATTCATTGATATTTTGGAATTTATAGTATATTCTCTTCTTTTTATCCTATTTGATTTTCAGTTGCTTGGGGACAAGCAACAATTTAAGTTTGGTGTTGTGATGAGCGGATAATTTATACGCTTTTTGGCATTGTTTTTTAGGTAGTTTTTAATAAGTTCAAGCTACTTTCAGGGATGTTTTCATTAGTTTTTATGTTAAATTCACATTTCTGGACTTTACTATGAGTTTTTGTGTTTTTCTGTGATTTCAGGTAATTTCTGGCTGAAATTGAGGGGCTTGAGCAAAACTCTGAAAAAGGCTGACAAAAGGACTGCTGATGCTGTTGGAATCTGACCTCCCTGCACTCAAAATGGATTTTCTGGAGCTACCGAACTCCAAATGGCGCGCCCTTAACAGCGTTGGAAAGTAGACATCCATAGCTTTCCAGAAATATATAATAGTCTATACTTTATTCGGAAATTGATGACCTAACTTGGCGTTGAACGCCTAGTACATGCTGCTGTCTGGAGTTAAACGCCAGAAACACGTTCTGATCCGGAGTTGAACGCCCAAAACACGTTATAACTTGGCGTTCAACTCCAAGAAAAGCCTCAGCTCGTGGATAGATCAAGCTCAGCCCAAATATACACCAAGTGGGCCCCGGAATTGGATTCATGCATCAATTACTTACTCATGTAAACCCTAGTAGCTAGTTTAGTATAAATAAGACTTTTTACTAGTGTATTAGTCATCTTTTGACCATTCGGTCTTTTGATCATTCAGGAGGCTGGCCAATCGGCCATGCCTGAACCTTCATCACTTATGTATTTTCAACGGTGGAGTTTCTACACACCATAGATTAAAGGTGTGGAGCTCTGCTGTACCTCAAGTTTCAATACAATTACTATTACTTTCTATTCAATTCTCTTTTATTCTTATTCCAAGATATACGTTGCACAACACTTTGATGAATGTGATGATCCGTGACACTCATCATCATTCTCACCTATGAACGCGCGTGATTGACAACCACTTCCGTTCTACTCTAGGCCAGGCGCATATCTCTTAGATTCCCCGACAAAATCTTCGTGGTATAAGCTAGATAGATGGCGGCATTCATGGGGATCCGGAAAGTCTAACCTTGTCTGTGGTATTCCGAGTAGGATCCCAGGAATCCGGAAAGTATAACCTTGTCTGTGGTATTCCGAGTAGGATTCCGGTATTGAATGACTGTGACGAGCTTCAAACTCCTGAAGGCTGGGCGTGATGACAAACGCAAAAGAATCAATGGATTCTACTCCAACCTGATTGAGAACCGACAGATGATTAGCCGTGCTGTGACAGAGCATTTGGACCATTTTCACTGAGAGGATGGGATGTAGCTATCAACAAGGGTGATGCCTCCAGACGATTAGCCGTGCAGTGACAGCGCATAGGACCATTTTCCCGAGAGGATTAAAAGTAGCCATTGATGATGGTGATGCCCTACATACAGCTTGCCATGGAAAGGAGTAAGAAGGATTGGATGAATGTAATAAGAAAGTAGAGATAATAAAGGATTCTAGCATCTCCACACGCCTATCTGAAATTCCCACTATTGATTTACATAAGTATTTCTATCCCTTTTTATTTTCTATTTATTATTAATTTTCGAAACCCATAACCATTTAATCTGCTTAACTGAGATTTACAAGGTGACCATAGCTTGCTTCATACCAACAATCTCTGTGGGATCGACCCTTACTCACGTAAGGTATTACTTGGATGACCCAGTACACTTGCTGGTTAAGTTGAACGGAGTTGTGAGCTTCTCTAATAGTGCCTGGAACTCTTTTATCACAATTTCATTCACCATTCTCTCAGATATCAGTGTAGAAGGAGCATAGTGTAAAAGGGATTCCCAAGGCAAGCCCATTCAACTAAGAAGGCTTGACCTAAAGCCCATAGCTAGAGGATGGTTGGAATTCATCCAACGTTCCATCATCCCCACTAGCAATCGGTCAGAAGTGACTGTTGACATAGCCATCATGATCCATTGCATCATGATTGGAAGTGAGGTGGAAGTACATGAGGTGATTCCTCAAGAATTGTACAAGGTAGCTGAGAAGCCTTACACCAATGCAAGGTTGGAATCTTCACACCTCATCTGTCTTCTATGCAATTCAGTTGGAATTGTCATAAACTAGAGAGCATGCATAAGAGCCTGTGCATCCGCCTCAGTATGAGATCCCTGGGATGTCTCAAGGGATGTATTTTAATCCTCAAAGCTATTGGGATCAATTGCAAACTTCTCTTGGAGAATTGAGCACTAACATGGAGCAATTGAGGGTGGAGTATCAAGAGCATTCCACCACCCTCAATGAAATATGAGAAGACCAAAGAGCCATTAGAGAAGACCAAAGGGCTATAAGGGAAGAACATCAAAGACAAAGGAGTGACATTGAAGAGATCAAGCATCACATTGGATCCTCAAGGAGCACCACTAGCCTCCACCATTAAAGGTGGACTCGTTCTCTTTTACTTCCTTTCTCTTCTACTATTTTTCTATTTTCTGTTATGCCTATTCTCTTGTTCCTATTGCATGATCATCTGCATTGATGTCTTAAAGATGTAAAATGTTCCATATATTTCTCACCTTGCTTAAAAGAAAAGTTTGATTGAAAAGAATTGAGAGGGACATGAATTTTAAGTTTAAAATAAGAATAGTTCAATTATGTTGATGTGGTGACATTGCTTTTGTTTTCTGAATGTATGAAATAACTAGTGCATATTTGAAGTTGTAATTTTAGAATGTTGGCTCTTGAAAGAATAAGGGAAAAGAAAAAGTATTATTGGTAATTTAAAAAATCCAAAAATTGATTTTTGAAGCAAGAAAAAGCAGCAAAAAGAAAAAAAAGCATGTTGCAAAAAAAAGAGCAAAAATGCGAAAAAAAAATAAATAAAGAAAAAGCAAGCAGAAAAAGCCAAAAGCTCTTTAAACCAAAAGGCAAGAGCAAAAAGCCAGTAAGCCTTTAAACCAAAAGGCAAGTGTAAAAGGATCCAAGGCTTTGAGAATTAATGGATAGAAGGGCCTAAAGGAATAAAATCCTAGCCTAAGCGGCTCAATCAAGCTGTCCCTAACTGTTCATATCCTGGCTCGATCTATGCAACCTGGGCTGACTGAAGACAAAATAGCCTACCTCCTCAGGTCAGGTCCCCCGACCTCTTCTTTAAAAGAGTTCGGCCAAATCTCCATAAGAGGCCCAAGCAGGCCCAATGAAGGGACACAGCCCAAATCTAAAGGTGGCAAAAGCCTAAGAAAGATAAGGCGGCTCCCCTAATAAGATAAGATAAGATAACTAACTTATCTTAAGGAAGGTCACTCCACACTACTATAAATACACTGGAGCACCCAGGTATAACTCATACTCTGATTCTACGAAAAACCTGCCTAAAGCACGTGCTAACTTAAGCATCAGAGTCTCTTGCAGGTACCACCACCCTCCGGTGATCAAGGATCAGTAGCTTTACCAGATCCAACAAGTCGGTAACGACAGCTCTGACCACCGTAGCAGATCTCATCCGGGATCGACCTTTAGTTTCAGGTAACCCTCGGAACACTAACCATGTGCTTGTGGCGTGAAGGTGTCAAGTGAAAAGTTTGAGACTGAGCGGTTAAAGTCGTGATCCAAAGAAAAAAGAGTGTGCTTAAGAACTCTGGACACCTTTATCTGGGGATTCTAGCAAAGCTGAATCACAATCTGAAAAGGTTCACCCAGGTAAAGTGTCTGTGGCATTTACGTATCCGGTGGTAATACTTGAAAACAAAGCGCTTAAGGCCACGACCAATACTCTGAAAGCTGTGTTCAAGAATAAAAAAGAACTTAACTAGGAGAATCAATAATATCATCTGGATTCTAATTTCATAAAGATGCCAACCATTCTAAGTTTCAATGAATAGTGAGATGCCAAAACTATTCAGAAGCAAAAAGCTACTAAGTCTCGCTCATCTAATTGTAACTAAGCTTCATTGGAAACTTAAAAATTTACTGAATCTTAATTTTCTTTTCATTCTACTGTGTTTTTAGTTTCTTGGGAACAAGCAACAGTTTAAGTTTGGTGTTGTGATGAGCGGATATTTTATACGCTTTTTGGCATCATTTTCATATAGTTTTTAGCATGTTTTGTTTAGTTTTTATTAAGTTTTTATAGGTTTTAGTGTTAAATTCACATTTTTGGATTCTACTTTGAGTTTTTGTGTTTTTGTACAATTTTAGGTAATTTCTGACTGAAATTGAGGAGTTGGAGCAGAAGTCTGATTCAGGGATAGAGAAAGCACTGTAGATGCTATCTAGATCTGACCTCCTTGCACTAGAAAGAGCTTTTTTGGAGTTACCAAAGTCCAAATGGAGCGTTCTCAACGACTATGAAAAGTTGACTTTCAGAGCTTTCCAGCAATGTATAATAGTTTATACTTTGCTTCGGATTTAAAGGCCCAAAATTGGTGTCCAATGCCAGCTTTCTGCTCCCTTCCAAGAGCAGAACCCAGTGTCCAAACGCCCAGAGAGGACCCCCTAACTAGTGTTCAACGCCCTAGAGGCCTCTAAGCATGTGGATCTCATCAAAGCTCAGTCCAAACACTCACCAAGTGGGCCCCAAAAGTGGATTTTAGCACTAAAAAGACTTTTTACCCTTACTAGTCATTTGTTTAGTATTTAAGGGATTAGATTTATGTTATTGAAAAAACCTTTTGATCACCTTCAGCAACGTTACATGTTTTTACCATTGTATTTCCTTTCAGTATGAGTTTCTAAACCTCTTAGGTTGAGGGGAGGAGCTCTGCTGAGTCCTATGAATTAATAAAAGTATTATTGTTTCTCTTCGATCTGTGTTTGATTTAATTCTAAGATGTATACTCGCTCTTCAACATGGTGAATAGGATGATCAGTGACAATCAGCTCTATCATCATACTAAGATGAAGGTGCCTGACAAACACCCGCGTCTACTTGGGTTTGTGTTAACACGTGAGTGGAAAGCACGAACCGCTAACTATATTTATACATCTCTCAAACTACTAATCCATGACTTTGTTAGGGACTTCACGAGACACCAGTTCAGCCAATTTCCGGGGAGATTAAGGTCTCTATGGCAGAGGCTAGAATCCAAAAAAGAAGCATTCTCTGATCCGGAATATTCGACCTTGTCTGTAGTGTTTTGAGTAGGATCGCCAAGAGAATGAACTGTTAGAGCTTCACCCTCCATCAGATTGGATGACCACGGCCAATGGAGTTTGATCTGGAGCAGAGGATATTGATGACCACGGCCCATGGCATTGATCACATACAGCCCGCCATTGAAGAAATCATTCACAAGCAAGGAAGACAGTAATACCAGAGTTAATTCAGAAAGACAAAGTAACTCCAATCCTTAACCATATTCCTATTACTGATTCCATTTAATTTACAAAGTATTAGCACCCTGTTATATTAGACCTCCTTCACTCTATCAAACATTCAAACCAACAACCTTCTAATCTGCCTGACTAAGACCTACAAGATAACCATATCTTGCTTCAAACCACAATCCTCATGGGATCGACCCTGACTCACTCAGGTATTACTTAGACGACTCAGTGCACTTGCTGGTACAGTTGTACGGAGTGTGGGGATTCGTGCACCAGCTAGACAAGGACTTGGCCAAGATATCGGACAATCAAAGGAAAAGCAAGAGGGATAAAGATGGAGGTTGGCAAGAACGTCCTTAACAAACTTCTGAACGACACACACACATGATTGATGGAGGGTTTGTTAGAGGAGGAATCTCAAAATCCTCACGAAAAATGCATCTAAAAGAAGTGTACCAAGTTGGAGAAGTTAACAGAACTCCTAATTTAACAACTATCTTGTTCACTAAAGAAGATGCTCAAGGAGTGACACCTAGCCATGACGACCCAATGGTACTAACAATGATCCTCACCAATGCAAATCTCCATCGAACTCTAGTGGATCAAGGGAGTTCGGTGGACATACTGTTTAAGCCCCCCTTTGACAAACTCGGGCTAGAAAAAAAGGATCTGAAGGCATACCCAAATGAACTCTTTGTGCTGGGGGACATGCCGATTCAACCTCTCGGATTTATCTCCCTATACACCACCTTTGAAAAGGGCACGAAGTCAAGGATATTAAATGTCGACTACATTGTAGTCGATGTTATGTCAGCTTACAATGCCCTAATAAGTCAGACCACTTTAAGTCGTCTAGCAATAGTTCTCTCTATACCTTACTTGGGTATGAAGTTTTCCACTACAGAAGGAATCACTACCATAAAGGGAGATCAAAAGCTGGCACGAAAGTGTTACAACAAAAGCCTTAATCTAAAAGGCAACCTGACCGGAAAAGAAGTCAACACTATCGAACTCAATGGTGTTCAAACTTGGGAAGAACTATGCCGCTAACCTGGAGGGAAGGTAGAAGAAGTACAAATCAGAGATCTTGCTAAAAAGATAACGATTATAGGGGCCAATCTAGAGGATGGTCTGAAAGCACAGCTCGTTGACTTCCTACAAAAAAACTCTGACCTCTTCATCTGGAAAGCCTCTAACGTGCCTAGTATAGATCTCGGCTTGATGTCTTACAAACTTGCCATCTACCTGGGTTCTAGACCTGTTCAGCAAAAGTGTCTGAAACTCGGGCACAGAAGAACACAGGCCGTGGAAGAATAGGTGTAAGTGTTATTGGAAGTTGGATTCATAAGAAAGGAAAAGTATCCATTATGGCTGGCTAATGTGGTTCTGGTAAAGAAGCAGAATGAAAAAGTGGAAGATGTGTGTCAATTACACCAACCTCCATAAGAGTTGTCCTAAAAATCTATACACCCTCCTGAGCATCAACTCTTTGGTTGACTTAGCCTTAGGTTATCGGTATTTATCCTTTATGGATGCATACTCGGGATACAATCAAATCCTGATGTATAAGCCAGAACAAGAAAACACTTCTTTCATCACTCCCAAGGCTAACTACTGTTTTAGGTTAAAGAATGCCAAAGCCACATACCAACGATTGATGAACAATGTGTTTTTCCCTCACTTAGGAAAACTCATGGAAGTATATATGGACGACATGCTCGTCGAAACCAAGGATGACTTAGCGCTCTTGTTTGACCTCTCTAAGGTATTCTCCAAAATAAGGAAGCATGGGATGAGGCTAAACCTCTCAAAATGTACCTTCGCAGTAGAGGCCGGAAAGTTCTTATATTTCATGCTCACTCAAAGAGGCATTAGAGCCAACCCGAACAAGTGCACAGCTACACTAGAGATGAAGAGCTTGACCTGCCTTAAAGAAGTCCAACAATTGAATGGAAGGTTGGCAGCACTATCCAGGTTCTTAGCAGGATCAACGTTGAAGTCCCTACCATTATACTCGATACTCAGAAAGGGGAGTTAATTCGAATGAACCCAGGAATACGAACAAGCCTTTCAAGGTTTTAAGGCCTTTTTGGGTCAACCCCCTATGCTCACCCGTCCTATTGCGGGAGAAGAGCTCGTTCTCTATTTGGCCATGGCAAGCCGAGCTATAGCTTCTACCCTGATCCAAGAAGATGAAAATGGGCAGCAACCTATCTACTTTGTCATCAAAGTCTTACAAGGAGCAACCTATCTACTTTATCACGAAGCCATGGGGGCAACAACAAAAGTCTCATCTAGGAAACTCTCCATGCACCATCAGTATTAAAGGGAGAGGATAACTCTGACATAATGGCCGTATCCAACCAAAATTTAGGGTGGATAACCCCCATAGTCAACTATCTTAAATTTGATATCATCCCCGAAGACGAAAAAGAGGCTCAAAGACTTATAACGGAAGCACAAAATTATACCTTGGTCCATAATATTCTATACAAAAGAGGGATATCAACACCTTTTCTAAAGTATGTCCCGACCTCTAATACGAAGGAGGTTCTAGAGGAAGTACACAACGACATATGTGGAAACCACTTAGGAGCCCAATCACTTGCCAAGAAGGTGATCCAAGCGGGCTTCTTTTGGCCGACCTTGCAAAGAGAAGCGACCGAGTTCATCAAAAGGTGTCCGCCTTGCCAAAAGCATGCCAACATCCATATTGCACCTCTCGAAGAGCTTATTAGTGTCACCTCACCATGGCCATTTGCAAAATGGGGTCTTGATCTCCTCGGACCATTCTCACAAGCTCCAAGACAAGTAAAATACCTCAGGGTGGGGATTGACTATTTTACTAAGTAGATCGAGGCAGAATCTTTAGCAACCATCATGGCCCAGTGAAGTCAGAAGTTTCTCTACAAGAACATTGTCACAAGGTTTAGAGTTTCCTACTCTATCACCAACCCGACAATGAAACTCAATTTATCGACTCGGCCTTCAGGAATTTGGTGGTCGGCCTCAAGATAAAGTACCAATTCACATCGGTGGAACATCCTCATGACAATGGATAAGCCGAAGCCACAAACAAAGTCATATTGGCCGGGTTAAAGCGTCGACTACAAGACACAAAGGGAGCATGAGCAGATGAGTTTTCTCAAGTCTTATGGGCGTATCGGACAACTCCTCATTCCACAACAAGGGATTCACCTTTCCGACTTGCTTACGTAGTGGAAGCCATGATTCTTGTAGAGATCGCTGAAGAATTTCCAAGAATTATATTCTACAATGAAGGGGTCAATACCTAAAGCACAAAAGCAAGAGCTTGATGTAAAAACTGAAATAACCGTTTTAATAAAATAATAATTTAATTACCCATAATAGCTTCAAAAATATAGATATGATATTTTGAAAATAAAAAAGTAAAATTTGAATTCAACGAATTTTTATAAGTGGGAAAATATATCTTTTACGGAGACTTTTTGCGAAAATGCGTACCGACTCTAGTCTAACCAAAACCACGTACTGAGAAAAAAATAGGGTTTTGAAAATTGAATTTATTATTTTGAAAGGACCAAAAGAAATAATTTAGAATTTAAAATCAGTTTAATCTTAAAAGGTTTTGGCCCAAAGTGGGCCAAACGGACCTAAAACGTTAACAAGTTGGACCAGGACCAAGTTGGGCCCATGCCCAACATATATAAGTGCCAATTAATGAGCATTCAGCTTATTTTACCCTAGAAACAAAGAAAGGGGGCGCTGAAGTGAAGAGAGGAAGAGAGAATGAGATTTCACTATTCATCTCCTCCATCATTTTGCCATAACTTGAGCTATGGGGTTCCAATTGACAAGCTGCTTGCAACCACACGTTGCTCTTGCCGAGTCTGTCATTTCTAACTAAGCTTTTCTGGTAAGAACTCGCATCTCTTGCTCTAGTTTTCTTCCCTAAGTAATTTTGCATTTTTACGTTTGGTTTTTGAGTAGATTTTGTGATTTTGGTTGTTTAGGGGTGATCTAGCATTAGAATATTGTTGGGTTTTGCCTTTGATCTTGTTGCGTAAGGTAAGGTCTCTTCAAACCCTTGTGTTTAGTTATTTTTGTGAATCCTAGATTTGATGTTGGTATGTTATATGATGTTAGATTGCGTTTTGGTGTTTGTTGGAGTTGGTTTGAGGATTTTGGATCAAGCTTGGTGGCTTTGTTTTGGTGTTTAGTAAATTTTAGGAATTGGCTAAGGAATGGTTTCGGTTTCCTCTATGTAATATGTAATGTTTCTGGACACTTAGACTACTTGCCTTTAAGATAGGTTTGAATGATGTGGTTGTATGATTATTTGTATGTACATGTTATGCTTGATGGTGGTTTGGATGGAGGTTGAATGAGTTTGTATGTGATGATATATATATATATATATATATATATGTTGGTAGATGATGATTATTGATGAGTATGATAACTTTGATGAGTTATGATGGTGGGTATTAATATTTGAAGATGAATGTTGATTATGATATTAATCATTGGTTATTATGTTTCATGTTGAAAAACAAATGATTGAGGAGGTTTGAATGAATTTATTGATGTTAATGGGACAAATTGGATGAAAGATTTGATATGTGTAGCATTGATGATGGTTGGAAATATTGAATGGTGGTATTGAGGAATTTCGATGTGATTTTAGGTTGAATTTAAAGTTAGATGAGGTGAGTATTAAATGGTCTAGAAGATTGAATTATTGATATAATTGAGGAATATTTGGTATGGATTCTTGAGTGATTTTGGTATTGTTGGGTTGTGAATAATTGGTTTTAAATCGAGAGTACTAGTAAAATTGAGTTTTAAAAGTTTTTGGTAACAACAGATTTTTTTCCAATTTTGGCGAATCATATCTTAAGTCTCAATTTTTGAAATTGAATGAATTTTATATCAAATTAAATAGAATTCAAAGACCTTTAAAACAGTATAGATTTTGTAGAAATCGGAATTTTATGGAAAAATATATGATCGTTGGAAGTTGGTGTCAAAAATCTGAATTCTGTGATGTTGCAGAAAATTGTAGGTTATGGTTTGTGTGCCCACGCACACACCTGTGCCTACGTTACGAGCAGAACGAGTATTGTGACTCGTGCGTATGAACAAGAGGTGTGCGCACGCACACCCTGAGAAATTTTCAAGTTGTGCGTACGCACAAGCTGGGAAGAGCCTTCTGTTGAGTGCGTCTGCACGTATTCATGTGTACACAAAAAATAGAAAACTTTACTTTGTGTGCATAAGCACACCTCTATGCGTACACACAAGTTGAGAAAACTCTTTTGGGCGTGCGTATGCACACCTCTATGCATACGCACAAGCCTTGATTTTCATCTAACATCCTATTTTTAACTATTTTATCTTCCCGGCAAGCTTGAAAACTTCCATAACACTTGTTTAAAATCTTTTGCTTGTATTTCAGAATTTGAAGCATGGGAGAACACAATAAGTGAATTAAAAAAGGGTATTTCTTTTGGTCATGAGTTTAGAAGACGGAGACTTAGGTTTCTGAAGTTATGGGTGAGCGGGCAGAATACTATAATGGGAATGACTAAGAGGACTTAAGAGGTGATGATAGTTGATGGTAAATTTGAGAAAAAGGAAATTGATGATGGTTATGATGAGTTGAGAACTCAGAAAGGAATGATGAAATTGTTGAATGTTGAGAGTGTGCCAAGCACAATATCCTTGGGTTAAGTACGATAGTATGTAGGGCACTATATCCCAGAGTTGATTGATGATTGATAACCTTTTCTGCTATAAGAGTGTGCCATGCACTATATTCTTGGGTTAAGCATGCAAGTGTGTCAGGCATTATATCCTTGGGTTAAGTATGAGAGTGTGCAGGACACTATATCCGAGGTGTGGCAGAAAGGCTACATCCTAGAAGATGTATCGGGTTGGTATTTATAGATGGACAAGTGATATCACGAGCCAATAGGAAAGGGATTCATCATATGCATCTTCTACCTGTTTCTTTGCTTTGCTTAATTTCTGTTATGCCTAAATGAATCACATGTTTACTTGCTAATTGTTCTACTTGTTGTACATGTACTTTACTTGTCTGCATTACTTGTGTTTTCTGCTGAAATTGAGGAGGTTTGGTAAGAGGTGGCGATGGGATCGCATGGAGGTTAGGCTGGTAAAAGCTGTGGAACAACAGTGCTATGTTAGTTAGAAATCCCTTAAGTCTGAACACCCTGTTTACGGTTTAAGTTAATTATTTATGTTAAGCTTGAATATTGTATCAGTGTGAAGTTCTAGGGTTGTCTTTGGCGTCTTGGAACCTTACATCTTATATATTAGGCACTGTTATCATACTGAGAACCTCCGGTTCTCATACCATATGTTGTTGTTGTTTTTCAAAAGCAGGTCACAATCCACCTTTGTGAGTTTGCGAATATGGTGACAAAGCGGAGGGTGATCTTTTTATGCTTTATTTTACTTTACTTTCGTTGTAGTTATTCTCTCACCTTTCATATTCTATTCTTTATGGCTTTAAAGGCTTGATTTGAGAGATAAGTTGTATAAGCTGATTTAAACTTCCAAAACTCTCTTGCATTTCAGTTTGACTAGTCGGCCTAAACTTCGCAGGCTGGGACTAGTCGTCTTTTTGGTATATCATACTTATATATATTAATTATTACCTTGTGTATCCTAGACCTATCTACAAGGTTTTATATGTATTATGTCTTATTTTGTTCGTACATACGCATTTAGTTATCGTGTGTGAATGCTTGCAACTGATGAACTTGCTTGGTGCAGGTCGTATAACTCAGTGTGAACAAAAACTGTTATTTCAATTATGGTTGAGCTTTTTTTATGTTGGAACATTGCCAATTTTTTTAAATAAATATTTTATTTATCGGTATAGGTATGGACATAATTTACATTTTTCTATCCTATTACTTATCACATTTATAGACATAAATTTTAAATAAATAAAATGGGTGCACCGTGATTCATGAAAATTGACATATTCATAATTAATTCGTTTACAATGTAAACGAGATATCAGAAGTATGAAGTGATAGACCTAGAAAATTTTAGGAGTGGGGGCAAAAATATATATACTAAAATAAATTTTGTTAAACATTGTTAATTATGCTAAAAATATAATGGAGATATGAAAATTAAAAAATGTTAGTGAACACTTTCATTCTTAAAATACTTTTCATTATATATAATTTATAAAAAAATATTTTTGTTATTTATAAAACTTGAACTTAGAACCTCTTAATTAAATTATAGATAACTTGTCATCCTAACTAACTTTTTTATTTACTTTCATACATATTTAATAATAAAAAATAAAGTAATAACTTGTCATCCTAATAATTTACCGTCGGATTTAGCGCCAGACATTAGCAGCGGATTTACCGACGAATTTGGTAATAAATTCGTCAGATAAAAAGATTACCGTCAAATTTGGTTTTTTGATGGTAAATTCGTTGGTAATAATTAGAGAAAAAATTGGCGCGATCATTACCGGCGGATTTGTGCAACAATACGTTTTGGTCATTCGCAAAGGATTACCGTTGGATTTATCCGCCAGTAAATCTGACGGTAATCTTGCCTTAAATTCAGACCGCAAACCTTCTCCCCCTCATTTTCGAACTACTCTCTCTCTTTCTAACCTTCTGCCCTCTCTTTCTCCGCTTCCCCGCCCCTACAAACCACCTCTGGCAGCCCCTCTACCAGCGTTGGTCACCACCAACAATATTCAAAGACTGTGTTGGTCACTCTATCATCAGCTACCACCTCCTGCCATTGTTGCCGCCACCGCTGCTACAATGTTGTCGCCGCTACTCCCTATTGTGTCGCCGGAGCTGCCTCCTACCTTCCTTCCAGGTATCTCCTCCTCCTTCTTATTATTTTTAATTTATTTTAAAAATTTCTAATAATACAACCCTGCCGGTTGGTCACCGTTGTCACCACTTTGTTAGATCTGCCTTCTTCCTCCCTCTAGGTACGTTATCCTCTTCCTTCTTCCTATTATTTTTTTTCAGATTTAGTTCATGTATTTGTTTAGATTTAGGGGGTTTTAATTGTGTTTTGATTTAGGAATTTTTTTAATTCTATTTGATGATTCTATGTTTAAAATTTATTTATAATTCTAATTTTGAATTTAATTTTGATAATTTTGTATTTATTATTATGATTTTTATTTATCATCCTGATATCATAAAGAATGAAACTGATTATTTTTATATTGTTAAGGGTTTATTACTTGAGTTTGCGTTAAAAACATTGCTAATAAAGTAATGCTTTTAACCTTAAATATTATGATAAAGTAATGCTTTTAACTTAAATGTTATGATACTGATGCGGCAAATATCACCTTTACATCATTTTTCGCTGAAAAATTTTTTTCCAACATATATTAGTTTCTACAGCTTTGACCATTGCTAAAGATTTTGTGGGAAAAGACGAGATTCTTCCTAAAAAATTACAAAAGGCAAGTACATATTTTATGCTGTACGAGAGTGCTACAAGTCACTGAAGTATGTTTTTGAGATTCTTGTTGTGAGAAATCTGGGAAAAGGTAAAATATGGACTATCTTTTTTAGACAAGCTCCCAACTTCAAGTACTATTATATGCAATTTTATCTTAACATTTAGTGGAGTTCCTTATTTTTTTCTACTTTTAAGTTCTAAAAAAAATGATATGCTTATTGATGCAGTTGTTATTATGTTTATTTAGGATTATATGTAATATATTTGGTGAAATTGAAAAAAGTATCCAAGAATCATGTCTTCTTAAGAAATCAAATTAAAAGTTATACCAGCTCTGCAAGCTAAGACCATTGAGCTAGCGAAACTTCTGGTAATTGATTTCTTGACCAAATCACGCCACAGAATTTATGTTAACGAATTCACATGATCAATAACTAAGTTATAATAACTTTTGTATGGAATTTGCTAAGATGGACAGAGATAAAGACCATGAGTAAAAAAGATGGATGGAGATAACTTCTTAAGCTACATTACCTTGAGTCAACCTTCATATCATTTGACATCGGCACACGACGAGCATAATCAATGTAACATTAGTGACCGAGTTAGTAACAACTTTCAACTTATCCATGTAATTTGTAGTCCTTGTTTATTTCTTTAAATATTAAACTTAATTATTAGTATTGTCTTTGTAGCTTGAGATTTTAGTATTTTTTTAACTTTAGACATGGTTTACGATAGGATATTATGATGGTATTTGATCTATATAGCTAATCTCTCTTAGTGGAATAAGGCTTGGTAGTTGTATTATTCTTATGACTTGATGCTTAAATGTTAATATACCTTTTAGATTGTTCTGAGTTAATTAGTTAATTATTGTTAATTGTCTGATTTATTATTGAGGCCATTAAACATTTTATTGACTTATTATTTATTGTTGCCAATTTTCTAAGTTTGTTATTATCTGAGTTAATTATTTTCTGGGTTAATTAGTGTTGTTTTTTTTTATTTATTAGTTTAGAAATTATTGAATTTAAATATTTAAAAAAATAAATTTTAAACATTTTTTTTAATTTAAAATTTAAGTTTATTGTCAGATTTATCGTCAGATCAATCCGCTCGTAACTACTAATTTAATTATTAATTAATAATAATATAATCTGACGGTAAAAATTATCAGCGAAAATTTTCCGATGATAATTAGTGACGAACAAAAAATCTACCGGTAAACAATTACCAGTGAGATTATCCGACGGTAAAGATATTACCAACAGATCTTTTTGGTAAATCCGCCGATAAATTCGATGGTATTCAATGTTTTTCTTGTATTTTAATTATAATTTGAAACTAGAATTATATATAAATACCAGAAAAACTAAACCTGTATATAAAAATATATTTATATAAAATAATAGAAACTTAATTTACAAATTTTTTCTTTTTTAAAAAATAATTAAATTTTTATATATTTTTAATTTGATTTTGATATACTGTCAAATTAAATATTTTATGCATCTATTTAATTATATATTATAATTAAAAAACTATCTTTTACATTCATAATATAAATAGTTATTTAAAGAATAAATGTAATTAGATGACTATGTAAAATAATATATATATTTTAATATATCAAAATTAACTTCTATACTTTTAAACCATTATTTTATTACACATTATAATTTACAAATATTAATTACCTTCCATTCAAAAAGGAAGTTTATTTGTTATTAATATTTAGCACATAAAATATTTTTTTAATTCAAAATAGTTGTTACAAGTAATATTATTTAAAAGATAAAATAAAAAAATATTATATAAATTTAAAATAAAGAATATTAATTAATAAATAGATACTATTCTTTCTTATCTTAACTAATTGACAAAAAAAGATACTAATAATTTTATTTATATTTAAAAAAATTGAGATTTAGTTTGATAATTAATTAATTGATTAATTTTAAAAATTATATTACTACTGTTCATTAATTTTTTATTGAATTAATTTATTTATTTTTAATTTTGATATTAAATCAAATTTAAGAAAATAAATATTTTTACATGTTAAATTTAATAAAAAAAATTATTTTTAACATAAACTTTAGAATAAAATGTTGTAAATTTTTGTGGAGACAAAAATATAATTACATTAGGAACAAATAAATAAATATATATATATATATATAATTATTACTTTTACTTTTAAATTTAGCGGGGCATATATAGAATTATTACTTTTACTTTTAAATTTAGCGGGGCAAGTGTCTCCCTTTGAACATGAGTCCATCTCTGAGATATCTTTATTTATAAATATAAAATTATCATTTTTATAGATATAAAAATATAATTAAATTGTATTAACAAATGTTTTATTTAGATAGTTGGATGAAAAAAAATTCAAATTGATTTATTGAAAGATGTAGTGTAATAGTTTTAAGATATTAAAAAGGCAATTTACGCAAATTTTTACTAATAATTAGCAAGTTTTAATATATTAATAGTTGCTCTTTGTTTAAATCCAACCATTCAACTAAAATATTTGTTAATATGCCATTTGATCTAAATAATAACGAGATATGAGTATTTATAAATTTAAAAATATAATTTTTTAAAAATTAGATTAATTTAAAAAGAATAAATTGATATTATTTTAATCGTAATTTTTTTATAATAATATATATATCTCGTTTCTATTTCTATAACTTTATATATCAGACGACACTCTTTTTTACTTTCTTGGAAAGCATAGTTTGACTCTTATAATTTTATGAGACTTACACATCATGTAAGAACCTAGCTTTCGATAAACAGATTTTTTTGATTATTTTAAAACTTATTTTGCAAAATTCTAAACCACGTCCCAAAAAAATAGTGAGGCTGGTCCAATGGTAAAGAAAAAACAAAATTAAAGAAAAAAGAAAAACTAAATAAAAAAAGATTATTAATAAGATCAAAATTGACTTTATGAGGGTAATTAATTCCCCTAAGACAAGTTTAACTAGTAAATAATAAATATTAGCTTACATTGGTTTACTTTTCTCACTAAAGACTTTTGAGCCAAAAATTCACTTCTAGTCACAGTTTTGCGTGCACCGAGAAAAAACTCTTGTAATTGAAAACATTGAAACCAATGGTAAAAATAATTTCAACTTTGGTAATTGTATCCCAAGATTAATATTAGCTATCCATTCATGATTTATTTCTTTAAGAATAAATTTTAGCCATTAATTATTTTATCACATGATAAAATTTACTCCGAATCGAATTTCTGACTAGTATTCTGCAAACGACTCCTAAAGATCCCAAATCTTCTTACTTGCGACCCAAGTAACTTGTCTCTCCTTATCAGCCTCTGGGTTGAGACTCTCAGCTTTTCAGCCCTCTCTACTTTGTTTCTAACCTCGAGTAACTAACTGCGGTAAAATTTGGTTAACCTCGATATGCAAACGCTAACCAAGGTTTCTCGTTTTCATGCCCTTTATTCATTAAATCCCAGCCCTTGACCACGAAAATTCTAGTCTCTTTTGCTATCATAAATTTAGCAAGACTTTGATTTTTTATTTAAGGAAGCATTGACCACAAAATTTACAAAACACTTTACACATTTTTACACTATTTTGTCCGAATTCTTGAGAGAGAAAGAGAGAAAATTCTTGCACTTGTTCTTTGCACCCCAGCCCCTATTTCAACTCTTCTTCCATTGCTCTTCATGTGTTATTCAAGTACTCAATCTATACAAACACAAACTCTTGCCCGTTTTTGCTAATTCTTTCATTTATACCAAAATTTTGGCTAGGTAAACTCTCTTTCTTTCTCCTTTCTTTTTTTTTTTTAAAATAGTAGTGATGTTAGGATTTTTGCTAGTAAAGAATTTTATAAAGTCGCGTTGTAAATATAGTTTCTAAACCAACAAAAATCTCTTCGTGCAAACGTTTTGGTTGTCACAAGTAACAAACCCTAAATAAATTGATAACCGAAGTATTTAAACCTCGAGTCATCTTCTCAAGGAATTGCAGGGAGGTAAGTTCTTATTATTGGTTATGAAGATTGTAAATCGGGGTTTTTAAAGATGAGGAACAAGTAATTTAAATGGCAGGTAAAATAAATAAATAACTATAAAATAAACTTTTGGCAAGGTATGAGAAATTGGAAGTCCAGTCTTAGTTATCCTTATCAATGATAATGAAAATTGAATCTTAATTCCACTTTGTTAACCCTTACTAAGGCAAGGGAAGGTCAAGGGATTAATTAGTCTGATCTTCAAATCCTATTTATTTTCTAAAAAAAAGATTGGGATTATTGAAGTTCAATTCAATTAGCAAAGATAAAAATTGTCAATTGTGTTGAATTGGATAACTCCTGAGTTACTGATTTCCTAACCAAGACCAAAAGGGGAAAAGTAAATCTACTGGAATAAAAATGCCTTCAGATGGGAAGCAATAATCATGTAAATAAAAAAAAGCAATAATAACTGAAATACCTCAAATAATATTAATTCAAAGAAAATCATAACATGAATGTAGCATAAGCCAAATAGGCAACATAACTAATATAAGCATTAAAGGATCTGAAAATAAGAGATAAATATAAAATAAAAGAACATTGAACCTGGGATTGAGAGTCACTCCTAAAACCTAAGAGAAATCATAAACCTAATCCAAAGAGAGAGAGAGGAGAGAACCTCTCTCCATAACTAAATCTAAATTATGGAAAAGTGACTAAAATTGGAGACTCCCCTGAATGGATGCATTCCCTCACTTCATAACCTCTGGTCTATGCCTTCTGGACTTGGATTTGGGCCAAAAAAGGCTTCAGAATTCGCTATGAGCGATTTCTACAATTTCTGGTGCGTGACCTCTGTCACGCGTCCGCGTGGGTCACGCGGTCGCGTCAATTGGAGTTTTTCTTGTCACGCGGTCGCGTCAGTCATGCGGCCGCATCATAGGTGTTCTTCTTTAGGCGCGCGGTCGCGTCAGTCATGCGGCCGTGTCGCTGCTTCTTCGCGCTTGGCATGCAGCCGCATCGTCCATGCGGTCGCGTCGCTGCCAGTTTCTTCACAAACTCCGTTTTATGCTTTCCTTCCATTTTTGTATGTTTTCTTTCCATCCTTTAAGTCATTCCTGCCGTAGGAGATCTAGAACAACTCAACACACCAATCACGGCATCGAATGATAATAAAGGGTAATCAAAATAATTAATTTCAAAGCATAGGAAACATGTTTTTCACAAATATCACATAATAAGGAAGGAAAAGTAAAACCATGCAATTTACATGAATAAGTGGGTGAAGGATTGAATAAATCACTCAAATTAAGTACAGAATATATCATAAAATATGGGTTTATCAACTAGCCATGATGAATTTTTACTCTCCTCCATATATAGATAACTCCTCTGAAAGCACCCATGGAGCACGCCTAAGGAGTTAGAGAGATTTGAGTTCAAAGTAGTTGAATTTTGATGTTTTTGCGACACTTTCGGCCAAAAAGCGAAACTGCACCATGACCAGCTGTGCTCCTACCCTTTTGTACACATTTTCTAGTATAAGAAAGGTTTAATAACTGAACGATATAAGAGGTAAGGGTTAGGATTAGTTAGAGTATGTTTGTGCTTGTTTTTTGTGTTCATATGAGCTATTTTGTGGTGATTTTGTGTTTGATTCTTAATTTTGTAAATTCAGTGATACTTCTCTATTTTAGACTGTTATTTGAGTGATATATGAAGCTTATTTGCCTTTGAAAATTATATGAAAATGCTGAAATTATTTAGAGCACTTGGGGTTTAAGTTTCAAACCTTAAGAGTCACTAAAAGTGGATACAAATGAAAAATTGCATCCCTGAGAATCCATCCACTAAATTATCATGAAATTCATGTGTATAAGAGTTATAAGAGATTAGAAAACTGATTTTAATCCTATAAAATAAAGGTGTAAAAGTAAAAAGGGTGTTATGGTCATTTTTAGATAAAAAGAGGGGTTAAAAATGTAATTTAATTGAAAGATAAGTAAAATTCTAAATATAGTATCATCAAAGATAAATTAGTAATTATATAAATTAATTCAGCTAAAATTATAATTATAATAAAGTTTCAAGGCTAAATAAAAGCTTTAGTAAAAATTAGAAGTAAAAGGGTAAAAAGTAGTAACTAGAATAAGTAAATAAATTAATAAAGGATAAAATGATATTTTAGGTTCCTAAAGTTAGAATTGGCATTAACTAAAAGTATTATGGATAATTTGGTCATATAAAAATATTAGGATTAACCCGGTAACATTTTGATGGTAAATCAAGTTAAACGGTAAAACTAGAGTACTTAGGGGCATATTAGTAATTTTAGGCATAAAGTCAAAGTTAAAAATTATTAATTAATTTAATGTAGGATAAGCAGGTCTTTTAGAGAAAAATATGAGGGTAAAATAGTGAAGTAATAACACTAATGGTGAAAGCGTCACTAAAGGTCTAAAGAAAACTAGAAAAACGAAGTTATGTACAAAAAGGATGAAATTCGAAATGTACAAAAATACCAAGAGTAAAATGGTAAAATATGTGACAAGGTTGAGATATTTTAAAAAAAGGTTAGACACAAGTTTTATTTAAAAAGAAGGGCAGAGAAGTCCCTTAGAGATAAATTTTATTGAGATGTGTTGTAGAAAAAGAAATGTAAACCTCAAGGTGCTTAAGGTTGTTTGGAGGCGGGTATTATCCATGGACTACTAAAACTCTATTTCTCCTTTGTGCGTATATTATGACGTCAAGTTTGCGACGATTGCTTGTTGTCACGGACTGGTGTTATTTTTAACCACATGGACACATATGCATGGACGGACGCAATCGGAAAACCATATCTAGGACTAGTTCCTAGGTAACGTCGAGTTGAGGGTAGTCAACCGATGCATGAGCTCATGGCCTGCATAGGACCAGGCATGCATCATCCCTGGTTGCTGCATTTATCTGTGATTGTGATATATCTCTACGTCTTGTACTTTGTATTTATTTGCTATTCTGCTATATACTTGTGCTTGTACTTGTTTGTGTGACTTACCGACCTAACTGCGCGAAGTCTTAGACTTAGGTTACAGAATCCCTGATGAGCAGATATTTTATACCCTTTTTAGGTTCATTTTCTTAGTGTTTTCAGTACATTTATCAAGTTTTAGTTTGTTTTAGTAGGTTTTAGTGCAAAATTCACATTTTGGATGCTACTTTGAGCTTTTGTGTTTTTCTTATGATTTTAGATTATTTTTGGGTGAATCTGGCAAGTTTTGGCAAAGTCTGATTTAGAGGCAAAGAAATGATAGCAGCTGCTGTCAAATCCTGACCTCCATGCATTCCAACAAGTATTTCTAGAGCTACAGAAGTCCAATTGATGCGTTCTTAACGTTGTTAGAAAGTTAACTTCCAAGGCTTTCCAAAAATATATAATGGTCTATACTTTTCTTTGCAAAATGACTACCCAAAATGGGCATTGAACTCCCAAATTACCCCCTTTCTGGCATTCAACGCCCCAAAAGGACCAAGGCCAGCGTTGAACGCCCAAAACTGGCGTTCAAAGCCACTAAGGGAGCATCAAGGCAGAATGGACACCCCCTAGTGGGTGTTCAATGCCCACTCATCCAAGTTAGATGCCAACTCAGCCCAAACATTGGCCAAGTGGGCCCAGAAGTGGATTTTCGCACCTTTCTACTTAGTTTATTTAATTTTTGTAATTTTAAATTATTAGATTAGTATATATAGGGGAAGATCACCCATATTTAGGATCTTCAGCCTCTTAGAACTTATCACACTTTATTTTCTGTAAAATATAAGCGGCTAAACCTCCTAGGTTAAGGATAAGAGCTCTGCTCATTCCTGTGGATTAATATCATTACTTTTCTACTTTAATATATGTTTGATTCCATTCTATGATGTATTGTCATTCTTCATCTTTATGAATTCGGGGAGAAACGAGAGTATGGCCCCTTATTCTGCATGAGCTCTTGCGAAGCCTGGTACACGAAATCGTGAGTTCACACTTTTCTCACAACTCCGCGCAGCTGACCAACAAGTGCACTGTGTCGTCCAAGTAATACCTTACGTGAGTAAGGGTCGAACCCACTCATCTTGTAAATCTCATTCAGGCAGATTCAAATGGTTATGGGATTTTGATAATTAAAAGATAGATAAAACATAAAATAGGATAGAGATACTTATGTAATTCAATGGTAGGAATTTCAGATAAGCGTATGGGGATGCTTTGTTCCTTTTGAATCCCTGCTTTCCTACTGCCTTCATCTAATCATGCGTACTCCCTTCCATGGCAAGCTATATGTTGGGGGATCACCGTTGTCAATGGCTACCGTCTGTCCTCTCAGTGAAAATGGTCCGGCTACGGGTTACGTAGGGCTAATCATCTGTCAGTTCTTGATCGTGTCGGAATAAGATCCAATGATCCTTTTGCGCACTGTCACTGCCCCAACAGTCACGAGTTTGAAGTGTGTCACAGTCATCCCATCCCAGATCCTACTCAGAATACCACAGACAAGGTTTAGACTTTTCGGATCTCAAAAATGCTGCCAATTGATTCTAGCTTATACCACGAAGAGTCTGATCTCACGGAATGGAAGGCTCTGTTGTCAGGAGAGGCAACCATGCGTCGTGGACCAAGAGGCCAAGAGATGCACACTCAAGCTATTGCAAATAGAACGGAAGTGGTTGTCAGACACGCATTCATAAGTGAGAATGATGATGAGTGTCACGGATCATCACATTCATCAGGTTGAAGTATGAGTGAATATCTTAGAATAAGAATAAGCTTGGATTGAATAGAAGAACAATAGTACTTTGCATTAATTCATGAGGAACAGCAGAGCTCCACACCTTAATCTATGAGGTGTAGAAACTCCACCATTGAAAATACATAAGTGATAATGGTGTTCATTGGTTTCGGCCCCAGAGGAGGAACCAGAATAACCAAGACGTCTAATACAATGAGAAAAAGTAATATTTATACTAAAACTAGTAGCTACGGTTTACAGAAAATGAGTAACTAAGGTAGATAGTGCAGAAATCCACTTTCGGGGCCCACTTGGTGTGTGCTTGGGCTGAACATTGAATATTTCACGTTCATAGGCTTTTCTTGGAGTTAAACGCCAACTCTGGTGCCAGTTTAGGTGTTTAACTCCAGCCTTTATGCCAGTTCTGGCGTTTAACACCAGAAAAGGGTCTCTGACCGGCGTTTTGACGCCAATTTGAGCCATCAAATCTCGGGCAAAGTATGAACTATTATACATTTCTGGAAAGCCCAAGATGTCTACTTTCCAACGCAATTGAGAGAGCACAAATTGGGTCTATTTAGCTCCAGAAAATCCACTTCGAGTACAGGGAGGTCAGAATCCAACAGCATCTGCAGTCCTTTTTCAGCCTCTGAATCAGATTTTTGCTCAGGTCCCTCAATTTCAGCCAGAAAATACCTGAAATCATAGAAAAACACACAAACTCATAGTAAAGTCCAGAAATGTGATTTTAGCATAAAAACTAATAATTATATACTAAAAACTAACTAAATCATACTAAAAACTACCTAAAAACAATGCCAAAAAGCGTATAAATTATCCGCTCATCAAAGCCTTAACCAGATAGTATTGAGCTACTGCTTAAGAATACATCACGGGTTCCAGTAGGTTATTTGGGCTAATTGGGATATATGACATATAATCTCGTTAGTCATGGGTAATTGAGGTCTCTGTGGCACTAAGGCTAGAATCATAGAGCTTCATTCTTCAATCCGAAAGATCCGACCTTGTCTGTGGCGTTTTGAATAAGATCATCACAGATTGAATTGCTTGAGCTTCACCTCATCCAGATTGAGTGACCAGTTCTGGTGTTTGGTTTGGATCAGAGGAGATTAATGACCACTACCATTGGCTTAATCACTTACAGCCTTGCCATTGAATGAATCACTCATTGTTAAAGTAGTCAATAAGAAATATCAATTCGGAAGAACAGGTATATCTGAGGCCTTAACTGATTTCTTACTCTTGTTTCCACGTTAATTATTTATTGCTTTCGTTATTGTTTTGTTTATGCACCTACAACAACAACAATCAACTTTCTATTCGCCTGACTAAGATCTGCAGGATAACTGGTGTGTTTTGGGTTTTACACCGGTTTGGATTTTTCCACTTAATATAATAACTTCCGTTGCAGGTATAGACCAAATCGGTAACTAACTTCCAATCAACCAAGTTTAGTTTTTCCAACACAAATATATAAACCGAGAGTCATTAAACCTCGGGTCGTTCTCCCTAGGAATGCAATTGAAGTGTCACACTTTCAGTTGTGAGGAAACAAAGGAGTTTTGAAATCAAAGAACAAAAGATTGAAAGAACTAAGAAAATAAAAAAACTAAGAAATGATCAAAATTGATATTAATGCACGTGAAAAGAGGAACAAGATTAAAACTAGTGAAAATGCTAAGATATGCATAAAAGAGCCTTGACTTGGGAATGAGGATCCAAGAAATCCTATCATCGTCATAACCACAATTATGATAATTATGATGAGTCTATCTCGCCTAGTCAACCCCTAACATTGAGGAGTAAGTTTAGAAAGCATAATTGACCTTGATCCATAAGTCCTAGCTAACTTACCAAATTAATTGGTAAAAAGCTAGCTTCAATTGAAACAAGAGTCAACTAACTTCCCAATAATTACCACTATATGTCGGACATTATGACTCTAGTATCCTAGGAATTCAAATCCCAAGTCAAGGTGTGAAAATCTACTCAAAATCTAAAATTGGCATTTTCACAAACACCTTGTAGGCAAAAAAACAAAACATGGGAATTTGCAAAAGAAAATGAAAACTATAACCCAAATATTCACAATGTCAACAATAAACATTCCAACAAGCATAAAGAAAGCATAAAACATTAAATTCATCAACAAAACTTCAAGAAACCCAAAATTGCAAATATTAACAAGTAACTTAAACCAAAAGGAAATGAAAGCAAAGATGATGTAATTAAAGAGAAATTGAGAGTACTTACCATTAAAGAAGCAAAATCCAAGATCAAAACTTACTATAAAATGCTACAGTGAAAATTTAGCGCAAACCCTAAGAGATAATTTCTATCTACACTACTCCTACTCCTATGGAAGCTTCCTAACTCATGAAAACTAAAACTAAAACCTAATAATTAACTAATGCCTTCATATGTGTTGATATCCCCTTCATATAGCACTCCCATTCAGCATCAAGCCTTCCAAAATTGGGCCAAAAGCCCCCAAAAATCACGGAACACGTTTCATTAATAAAACCACGTGCAGGGACCTGTGTGTACACAGAGATGTGTGCGCACGCACACTTTGCTGAATGTTCACTTGTGCGTACGCACACTAGTCGATTTCCTTCTTGTGCGCACGCACACTTGACTGTGTGTGCTTTTTCTTGTTTTCTTCATGTATTCTCCCTTATACATGCTTTCTTCCACTTTTGCCTAGCCAATTGACGTTAGGATTTTTGCCAGTAAAGAATATCATAAAAACAGTCACGTTGTAGATATAGTCTCTAAACCGACAAAAATTCCTTCGTACAAACGTTTTGGTTGTCATAAGTAACAAACCCCTTTGAAATTGATAACCGAGTATTCAAACCTCGGGTCGTCTTCTCAAGGAATTGCAGGGAGATATGTTCTTATTATTGGTTATGGAGATTGTAAATTTGGGGTTTTGAGAAATTTGGAGTTTGGGCAATGTGCACAGGTATATTTTCAAGCAATAAAAATTAATAAATAACTGTAAAATAAACTCTTGGCAAGGTATGAAAACTGGAGGTCCTATCCCAGTTATCCTTATCAATTGTAATGAGAATTAGATTTTTCTCCCACTTTATTAACCTCTAATTATAAAGGTAAGTTAAGTGGATGAATTAATTCTTGAAGAATTCCAATTCTCAATCAACAATGAGTTTGATAACTCAAGAGTCACCAATTATTTAACCAAGGCCAAAAGGGAGAAAAATATCTAAATTAAATTGAAAGCAATCTTAAACAGAGCAAAGCAATCTTAAATCTGAATTACCTCAAATAATATTAATTAAGAAAATCATAACATGAATGTAGCATAAGCCAAATAGGCAATATATCTAACACAAGCATTGAAGCATCTGAAAGTAAAAAGAGGAATATAACGTAAAAGAACGTTGAACCTGGGATTGAGAGTCACTCCTAAAACTAAGAGAAATCCTAAATCCTAATCCTAAGAGAGAGGAGAGAGCCTCTCTCTCTAAAAACTACATCTACTCCTAAAATTGTGAATGTGAGAGCCTCCTTATGAATGGATGTATTCCCCCACTTTATAGCCTCTAATCTGTGTTCTTTGGGCCAAAAACTGAGTCAGAAACAGCCCAGAAGTCACTTCCAGCACTTTCTGGTCCGTACAGGTCGCGGAAAAGTGACACAGTCGCTTCGTCCACGCGGCCGCGCGGGTTGCGCTCCTGCCAGGTCACGCGTCCGCGTGACCCACGCGTTCGCGTGACCCACGCGTTCGCGTGACCCACGCGTTCGCGTCGCCTGGCGTTGGGGTAGCTATGGCAAATTATATATCAAATCGAAGCTCCGAACGTTAGCTTTCCAACGCAACTGGAACCGCGTCGTTTGGACCTTTGTAGCTAAAGTTATAGCCGTTTGAGTGTGAAGAGGTCAGGCTGGACAGTTTAGCAGTTTCTCCAACTTCTTGTATTCCTTCCACTTTTGCACGCTTCCTTTCCATCCTCTGAGCCATTCCTGCCTTATAATATCTGAAAACACTTAACACACATATCAAGGCATCTAATGGTAATAAGAGAGGATTAATAATAAGCAAATATAAGATCAAAGAAGCATGTTTTCAATCAAAGCACATAATTAGGAAGGCAAATGTAAAACCATGCAAATAGTATGAATAAGTGGGTAAAGAGTAGATAGAAACCACTCAATTGAGCACAAGATAAACCATAAAATAGTGGTTTATCAACCTCTCCACACTTAAACAAAAGCATGTCCTCATGCTAAGCTCAAGAGAAACTATAAAGATGAAGAGGAATGGTAGAATGCATGAAATGCAACCTATGAATGCAACTACATGCTAAATGCTTTTACTTACTTGGTTAAGAGTAAATAAGTTCTCCAAGAATAAATATGAACTGGATTTCACTAATTCAAATCATAAAAATGAAGTACAAATAGACTTGCAAGAAGAAAATAGCTCATGAAAGCGGGGAACAAGGAATTGAGCATCGAACCCTCACTGGAAGTGTATACACTCTAAACACTCATGTGTTTAAGGTTCGATTCTCTCAATTCTCTACTATCCTTGCTTTCTAAGGCTTGCTCTTCATCTAACAATTAACATAAATTTAATGCACAGAGACACATATCAAGAGGTCTTTTAAGGGTTGTAATGGAGTTAGGGTCAAGGTAGGATTGTATTTGGCCAAGTAGACTAAAATTTGAATCCTTAATTAACTTAAAATTTCCACCTAACTTTAGAACAATCCATGTAATCATAATATAAAATCTAACTTCCCATTAACTATGTTTTCCACATATTCATGCATTCTAATTTCAAGTACAACTCATATGAATTGCTTTCTCCACTTACTTTGGGGCATTTTGTCCCCTTTCATTTATTTTGCTCTTTTTTTATATATTTTTTTCTTTTGTTTTTCTCAATGCATATGATTAATTTATTGAATGCATGAACATGTCCTAAACATTTCTTTCATATTTTCAGAAAATCTTAACATACTCAATTCTCAAACCAGATGTTTCCAAACCCACTCTTCCCCACACTTAAATCATAAGCATTCTCACTAGTCTAAGCTAACCAATGATTCAAATTAAGGACATTATTGCTTTTCGCTTAGAGTTAATGATGTGCTAAAATAAAGAACAGAGGGGTAAAAATAGGCTCAAATTGGTTTGCAAGAGATAATGAAAGGTTAAGGTCATATGGGTATGTAAGCTTAGTGAAACAAAGGCCTCAATCATATAAGTGTATGCATACATCAAATAATGGAAATATAGAATTAAGCAAGACAAAGATCACAATTTTAGAGAGAAAAACACACACCAAAAATAAAATATTGGTTAATAAAATGCAACCAATCAAATAGGCTCAAAATCTCACTGGTTTTGTGTTCAAGCTCTAAACTGTGTTCCAAAATAATATTTCTTCAAACAAGTGTAACAAAAAAAATTTATTCAAATTAGTGAAATTCTCTAAAAATTTTCTTGAAAAAGAAAATATTACTTCAACCAAGTGGTAAAATATGCAAAAAAATCAAACAAATATGCAATCAATCATGCAAATGCAATAATGAACTACAAAGAAAATTTAAACATTGGTGCTAAAATATGAAGTGACTAACCCATGGAAGTCGGTATCGACCTCCCCACACTTAAAGATTACACCGTCCTCGGTGCATGCTGAGATGTGCAGGTGGACGGGCTGTTCCAACTGATGCTTTTCTTCAAGGATTGTGCTGATGGACTTGTTTGTCTCTCCCATGTGATCGTCTTCCGGTTCTCTTCCTGGTGGCCATCCTGAAAGAAAAAGGGAAGAAAAGTAACCCAAAAATAAAGATAGAAATTAAAAGATGGAGTATGGTTGGGTTAATGCCAGATGAAAAGGGTCTCATTCACATGGTAGCTACAACATGTAAGAAAACAATAGAAGCCATGGCATACCAGTGGTGCAGAATATGCAACAATGGGGAAGAGAGTGGGGAAGGAAATATAATATAAATTAAAAATCAATACAAAAGTAATACAGGTATAAAAGATTGGCATTGATTTAAATAATATTACCTAACCAGAATAAAACAAGTCATAAGCACCAAGATAATATCAGAAAAGAAATAACAGTTGAATAAGAACATTTGAACACCAATGGTAAAAGAATAAATTTAGAAAAATAAAAATATGCAATGAATGAAAGTATGCAAATAAAATAAAATAAAATGAGGGGAAAAAGGATGAGAAGAAGAAAACGAAAGTGAGAAAGGAGAGAGAAGGAAGAAATTAGGATTAGAAAAGAGAAGATAAGAAAATTGGCACTAATCTGGATAGGTTGTGCGACGCTGGCGACGCGGTCGCGTGGCTGCCGCGGTCGCGTGATGCGCAAATAACGTTAAGTGACATGGACGCGTGGGGCATGCGATCGCGTGACTTGATTTGTGCTGGTGGCGCGAGTGCAGCCTGACAGTCGCACAACTCTCTGTTCAAAACTTAGTATTGCCAAAATCCTAGGTGATGCGGTCGCGTGGGGCATGCGTTCGCGTGAGTGGCCTTATTTCCAATATGACGCGGACGCGTGAGGCACGCGTTTGCGTGGTAAGGCTTGGGCTTCCAGCACGAGACCAGCCCAACTCCAGCTCAACTTTCTGCCATACAGCCTTTTTACGCCGATTTCAGGTCACGTGGCCGCGTGGGTGACGCGGTCACGTGGGAGGCCAAAGTTTCCATGGGACGCGGACGCATCGGCGATGCGGTCGCGTGGGGTGATTTGTGCCATTGGCACGCCTCCAGCGCTGCTCCTGTGAAACTCGCTGTTCATATTAATATTATCTCCCATCTCCTTGCGACGCGGACGCGTCGCTGATGCGGTCGCGTCGCGTGCTCTCTCTCTTTTTTTTTATCTGAAAAATGAAGAATGCAGTGTTAATTTGAATGTGATGCAAAATTCCAGGTTCAATAAAATAAAACTAGAAAACAAATAAAACTAAATAAAAATGAAAAATGAACGATCATACCATGGTGGGTTGTCTCCCACCTAGCACTTTTAGTTAAAGTCCTTAAGTTGGACATTTGATGAGCTTCCTGTCATGGTGGCTTATGCTTGTACTGATCCAGGAATCCCCACCAATGTTTGTATCTCCAGTAACCTCCGGGGTCCCAGACTAAGCACGTAAAGCCCTTACTAAGCTTCAAACAGATTCTTAGGCTCCCGGGGTTACAAATGTCAGAACAGATTCCAGGATCCCAAACCTTACTTTTACACCCGTTTTTGTCTCGATTTGCATTTTTCCAGCCGGGTGAAAGGTGATCTGAATTCTCACTGCAGCGACCAAATAGCTTCCTAGACCCATTCAGTTGAGCTTTATACCAACCTTTGCGTTTAAACTTAAAGCTTCCAACCATGATGAACCTTGCAGGACAATTCTTACTACTGATCATCTTCCTCTTATTCTTGATGCCACAAAGAGCTCTAAGTTGACCATCCGTCTCCAGTAGCCCATATTCAAGTGGGATTATAAAGCTAAGGGATATGAATTTTACCCACTTGAATGTTGTGAAGGATGATGGCAACTTAGGGGGAGGTATTTTTAATGAAATTGCAAGCTTCACTCCCTTGTGCTCCTCTCTGATAATTACCACCTCTTTTCAAGCTTCTTCAATTTCAACCTCTTCCTCTTGGTAGCTTTCTTTCAATTCAATCTCCTCTTCATTGCTTTCCAAGGGCATGGTAGGTTGTGCTTCTTCTTCTTGAATCTCCATCTCTTGATCAACCTCTTCCAAGTCTTCAACTGTGATATGCCTTGGAGGTTGTACACCCTCCTCAGCATCAATTTCAAACGTCTTGGAAGGGAGTTCTATGACTGGACTTTCCCATGGAGGTTCTGCATCTCCTAGATCTTCAACCAACTCTTCTTCTTGAACAATGACAGCTTCTTGTACTTGTTCTAGTACGAATTCATTCCCTGTCTTGTCCACTGGGGTTTCTGGTATCTCCTTCATGCTACACTCTTCACTAGACTGTCCACATGGAGCTGTGGCTGAGCCTTGTATATTTAAGCGCCTAGAAGCCCATTAGATTAATGCTTGCTCTAGTTGTTGAACGGTTGTCTGAAATCGATCCACTGTGTCCTTGAAACGATCCTTTGTCTCTTGATGCACTCGGCTTTCATAAATAGGATCATAGTGCTCTTGGATTGATGGATATGGAGATGGTGAATATTGAAGTGGTGGTTCTTGTGAGTAATTGAGTTGGAATTGGGGTGGTTCTATATATGGTTCGTATGGCTCATAAGGTGGTTGGTATGGTGGATGAGGGTTAGGGTCATATGGAGGTGAAAGGTGGAAAGGGGCTTGTGAGTTTGGTGGTCCAAAGTTATGTTGAGGAAAGGGTTCATAGGCATATGGTGGTGGTTGTTGATAGTCCAATGGAGGTGGTTGTTGCCATGAGAATTGATCAAGTCCTTGTGGCTCCTCCCATCTTTGATTGTTTCAACCAAACTCATAGCCAAAGGGGTGAGAGTTCATGATAGCCAATAAAAAAAATTAAAAACAAAAATAAAAACAAATTGAAATTAAAAGGTTATTTAAATTTTGAATTTGAAAATTAACTTTTGAAATTTGAATTTTTGAAATTTGAAATTTGAAAATTTTTAAATTTGAATTTTGAAAATTTTTAATTTTGAATTTTGAAATTTGATTTTTGAAATAAGATAAGATAAGATAAAATTTTAAAATAAAAATCAATAACCTCTTAATTTACGAAAAAGTGAAAAAATAAAAATAAAAATAAAAACAAATCAAAAAGCAAATATTTACAATAACCAATAATAAGGCACACGTTTGCAATTCCCCGGCAACGGCGCCATTTTGACGTTAGGATTTTTGCCAGTAAAGAATATCATAAAAACAGTCGCGTTGTAGATATAGTCTCTAAACCGACAAAAATCCCTTCGTACAAACGTTTTGGTTGTCACAAGTAACAAACCCCTTTGAAATTGATAACCGAGTATTCAAACCTCGGGTCGTCTTCTCAAGGAATTGCAGGGAGGTATGTTCTTATTATTGGTTATGGAGATTGTAAATTTGGGGTTTTGAGAAATTTGGAGTTTGGGCAATGTGCACAGGTATATTTTCAAGCAATAAAAATTAATAAATAACTGTAAAATAAACTCTTGGCAAGGTATGAAAACTGGAGGTCCTATCCCAGTTATCCTTATCAATTGTAATGAGAATTGGATTTTTCTCCCACTTTATTAACCTCTAACTATGAAGGTAAGTTAAGTGGATGAATTAATTCTTGAAGAATTCCAATTCTCAATCAACAATGAGTTTGATAACTCAAGAGTCACCAATTATTTAACCAAGGCCAAAAGGGAGAAAAATATCTAAATTAAATTGAAAGCAATCTTAAACAGAGCAAAGCAATCTTAAATCTGAATTACCTCAAATAATATTAATTAAGAAAATCATAACATGAATGTAGCATAAGCCAAATAGGCAACATATCTAATACAAGCATTGAAGCATCTGAAAGTAAAAAGAGGAATATAAAGTAAAAGAACGTTGAACCTGGGATTGAGAGTCACTCCTAAAACTAAGAGAAATCCTAAATCCTAATCCTAAGAGAGATGAGAGAGCCTCTCTCTCTAAAAACTACATCTACTCCTAAAATTGTGAATGTGAGAGCCTCCTTATGAATGGATGTATTCCCCCACTTTATAGCCTCTAATCTGTGTTCTCTGGGCCAAAAACTGAGTCAGAAACAGCCCAAAAGTCACTTCCAGCGCTTTCTGGTCCGTACAGGTCGCGGAAAAGTGACGCGGTCGCGTCGTCCATGCGGCCGCACGGGTTGCGCTCCTGCCAGGTCACGCGTCCGCGTCACCCACGCGTTCGCGTCGCCTGGCATTGGGGCAGCTATGGCAAATTATATATCAAATCGAAGCTCCGAACGTTAGCTTTCCAACGCAACTAGAACCGCATCGTTTCAACCTCTGTAGCTAAAGTTATAGCCGTTTGAGTGTGAAGAGGTCAGGCTGGACAGCTTAGCAGTTTCTCCAACTTCTTGTATTCCTTCCACTTTAGCATGCTTCCTTTTCCATTCTCTAAGCCATTCCTGCCTTATAATATCTGAAAACACTTAACACACATATCAAGGCATCTAATGGTAATAAGAGAGGATTAATAATAAGCAAATATAAGATCAAAGAAGCATGTTTTCAATCAAAGCACATAATTAGGAAGGCAAATGTAAAACCATGCAAATAGTATGAATAAGGGGTAAAGAGTAGATAGAAACCACTCAATTGAGCACAAGATAAACCATAAAATAGTGGTTTATCACCAATCTTGCCTCTACGGCCTGAAATCACTCACTAAACATATCATGGCATCGAATGGCATGAAAGTGGAATTAAATTCACTAATTTAAGCATAAAAACGCATGTTTTCACATTTAGGTTCAAATTAGGGAGATAACACAAACGTATGATATTTTGGTGGTTAAATGTCAGTTTATATGACAAAATCCATCCAAATCAAGTCAAAATATATCATCAAATATGGACTCATTAATTTTTCCACACTTAAACAATAGCATGTCTTCATGCTAAACCAAACAAGGAGAATGATCAAAGGGGTAAACAACTTATTAAATGCAACTATTTATATATATGCAAGTGTACTATATATATATATATTATATATATATATATATATATATATATATATATATATATATATATATATATAGGGCTAAGCCATGAAATAATTCAATGCAATCAAAATCTAAAGAATTGATTCAAGTTTCAAAATGAAGCAACTTGCAAGAATGCATGATAGGAGGTATGGAGACATAGAATTGAGTGATCGAACCCTCACTAAGTGTGTATACACTCTCAACGCTCGGTGTTTAGGGTTTAATCACTCAAGTCTCCTCTAATCATGCTTTCAAGGATTTGCTTTTTATCTAACAATCAACAACCATGTGATGCATGAATGCAATTATCATGAGGACTTCATAGGGTTGTAATAGGGCTAGGGTTAAGGTGGGATAGATATGGCTAAGTGGACTAAATTGAATCCGTGATTAGTTTAAGTATCCAACTCAACCTATATCAAATCAGTAACAAAAATATGCAATCCTAACCTTTCCATTCTCACCTTTACACACATTCATGTATGCCCTTTCATTCACATCACATATGCATTTCTTATTCATTTCTTTTCTCTTTGGGGTATCTTTTGTCCCTTTTTTATTTTTTTATTTTTTTGAATCAAGATAAATGCATATGGTTTAATCGTTCATACATGAATACACCCATTTTCCAAAATTTTTCCATGAAGATCCAAAATACTCTTATATCTCTACCAGTGTTTCCCAAAAATTCCCCCACACTTAAATAAAACACACTTCTCAACCTTAGCTAATCAAGGATGCAAATCAAGGTAAATCATGGTTTTTTTCTTAAGGTTGTGATGTGGTGATCTTCAAAATAATGGGGTAAGTAAGGGTCAAAAGGGGTTAGCAAAGGTAGATGCAAGGGTAAGTCTATATGGGTTAGTGAGCTATACAAAGATGATGTTCCGAGGGTTACCTGAAATTGTAGGTCGATCTCGGACGAGATCTTCTGTGCTGGTCGGAACTGATGTGTCCGGCTGGTGAATAGCGGCCGGAGCTGGTGCGTCCGACTTGTTGGACTGAATGTGCTGCTGATCCTTTGTCACTGAAGGGTGGGGGGGTACCTGCAAGGGACTCCGATGCTTAAGTTAGCAAGGGGATTAAGCAGGTATTGAGTAGAATCAGAGTATGAGTTATACCTGGGTGCTCCAGTGTATTTATAATGGTGAGATGCGGCCTTCTGTTGATAAGATAAGTTAGTTATCTTATCTTATCTTTTATCTTTAAGTGAGGTCATCTTATCTTTAAGGGAACCGCCCTTCTCGCTGTAGGCTTGGGTCGCTTTAGGATTTGGGACGTGTTCCTCTATTTGGGCCCTTCCTTGGGCTTTCGTAGGGACTTGACCGAGATCTTTGGGAAGAGGTCGGGTTGTCCTGACCTGAAGAGGTCGGTCGCTTTGTCTGTCGAACATCCCGGGTCGGTCATCTTGACCCAGGGTATGAACAGTGCCCCTGCTTTAGCTCGGTCTTCTTTTTTGAGGTCGAGTCTTTGACTTCGGTCCTTATTTGGTGAAGCCGAACTCAAGCATTTTGTCGATTCCTTTGTAGTTGCTTTTGAATGTAGAACGTTTCCTCTAAAAGACTCGCGCTTTTATATCGGCGCTTTTTTGGGAACGTGCGAGGGTTTAATGCTTTCTTTAATTTTGAGCATTAATTGCCCCGTTTTTCCTGGGCTCTTTACTTTGATTTTGAAAAACCCAGAAAATGGTTTCTATCCTTTTATTTTCTTTGTAACCTCTTCGTAACTTTTTCCGCTTCTCTCTTCACTCTCCATCTTTCGCTTGTGTTTTTCCTTTCTGGCGTTAGTGGCGTCGCTCGGCGGTTTCCTAGGCAACTTTCGTTTCTGCCCCTTTTTTCCAAGTTTCTTCCGTCTCCAGGTTAGTCCCTTTTCATGCTTTCTCTTTGATTGTGGTTTTTGTGAAGAGGTTTCGGTTTTGATCCTCTCTTTTTGGCAAAGTTTGGATCTTTCTATTTTCTTTTAGCCCTAGATTTGTTGAAGTGTGCTTTCTGAGAGTTTTTCTATTTTCTGCATGATCCTTTTCGCCTTTGTTAGGTGCCTCTAGGGCTTTGCATGTTTTCGTTGTTTCTGTTCTTGGTACTGCTTGTCCGTGTCTGTTCCTCGTTTATTTGAAGGTTGCTTTTGTCTGCTCTTTAATAAGGTTGCATCTTTTAATGGTCTCTGCTTGGCGTGCTTTTTGCTGAAAAGTGTTGCTGTTTTAGATTCTTTTTTTGAGAAATATTGGGATGTTGACTTCACACTATTTTTCTGGGAACCTTGCCTTGTTACTGCCTCCAAAGGATGCCCCAGGACTTTGGTTTGAGTCTTGGGGTTTTCTTTTTCTTGCTTTTCATTGCCTGAGAAGTACTTAACCGAGTTGTTTTCTCCTTTATCCGAGATGTTTGTAGTAACCTCATTTTCTTTTCTTACTTGTAGGACTAGTTGGCCTCATGTCTTCTCGCAATAATATTGTAGAGATGTCGTCCAGAGTTCCCGAGGGGATGTCCGATTGGTTGGACTCCCTTATTTTGTTGTGTGTTTCTGTTGTGGATGCTGAGTTTTGCACAAAACTGAGGAAGCTCCATAGGATTTGTGGTAACAATGCTCGTGAGGAGGATTACGAGCTTGTTGCCCCTGATTCTGACGAGAGAGTTTGCTTTCCGACTTCTATTGAGGGAGAGCGTCCCTTCTTTTTGCTTACGAATACTTTTTTAGTCAGTTGAACGTTTCTTTTCCTTTTACTGCTTTTGAAACCGACCTGTTGTGGTCGTGTAACATTGCCCCATCCCAGCTTCACCCGAATTCCTGGGGTTTTATTAAAATTTTCCAACTTCTCTGTCGTGAACTAGATGTAACACCTTCCCAGACTCTTTTTCTTTATTTGTTTGTTTCCGCCAAGCCTGGCGGTTCTTCAAAAAAGAAAGCTTCTTGGGTTTCTTTCCGGTCCACCCAGGGCCATAAAGTGTTTGCGATGTATGATGAGTCTTTTAAGGACTTCAAGAACTACTTCTTTAAAGTTCGAGCTGTTGAGGGGGCCCGCCCCTTTTTTCTTGATGAAAATGACGAGCCTGCTTTTCCTCTAGAGTGGCAAAAGAATGTAAGAGTGCCACGTTACACATGGGAAATGCTTAGTGAGGTTGAGCGGGCCTTTGTAGTTGTTCTTGAAGATTTGTGGGGAAAGCCTCCCCATCTGGATACGAAGAGATTTTTGAGTGATCCATCTTTGGTTCGGGCTGCTTTGGGTACTGTCTGCTTTATTTTTATACTTGCTTCCGAGCTTTTTCTTCTCCTATGTTGTAACTTGTCTTTTGTGGTTGATTTTGTGATTTTCAGAGATGTCGAAGAATAATGATTCTATGAAGGCCTTCAAGAAGGCGAAGAAGGCGATTGCTGCTTTAAACATTTCGACCAAGGTGGCCGGAGAGGGATCTTCCCAGGTTCCAGTTAAACCTCCTGTACCTAGTTCTCCCAGGACGAGGAAAGCAATTCCTATTCCTCAGGTTCATCTGGTCGATCCTCCACAATCTTCTGCTGCAGCTCCTGGTGCCCCTTCTAATAAGAAGCAAAAAACATCCGAGCTCTTTAACCTGGATGCCCCAAATTTTGATGCTATCGAGTTTGTTGACCAGCAAATTGCCCCCTATGGTGGGCTTTCCATGGACGACGTTTCTCTTCTTCAGCATCTGGATTTTATCACAAAAAGTAGTGTGAAGATGGCTCATATGGGTGCGGCTATATTCCGAACAGTTCAGGAGATTCTGATTCATGCCACAAAATCCTTTATGGAAGAGGCCAAGTCGGAATTTGATCGAATCAAGGATCTGAAGGAGGAGTTGGGGGTGAAGTTGGCGAAAGTGGAGAAGGAGTTGGAGGGTGAGAAGGCCGGTTCTATTGTCTTGGCTGCATCTTTGAAGCTGGCCGAGGACATGGCATTGAAATATAAGGATAGCTATGTCTCGACTTATAGGGAATTAATGCATCTTCGGGAGGATTTGGAAACCGCTCGGGTTAATTATGGTGAGCTTCAGGGTCACCTTGTAGGTAGCGTAACTGTAGCCTCCGAGAACCTGATGGAGCAGTTCCGGGTTGTTGCTCCTGATGCCGACTTGACTCTCATCAGCCTGGACAATGTCGTGAGGGATGGTAAGATTGTCCCTAATGACCAAGATGATGATGAGACTGATCCTCCCCTAGTGCCTTCTCTTAAGGTGTCGACCTCCTCTGTTCCTCCCGTTACATCTGATCCGAATTGCCAGATTCTGAACCGGGATGATGGAACCGTAGATGCTGTGCCCCTTTAGACTCGTCCTCCTTCTCCTTGTCCTGACGCTGCCAAGAAGGCTCCTGATGTTTGTTGATCTCTTTCTGGATGTGTAGTTGGCCCGGCTTGTGCGCTTTTTAAAACTTTTTAATTGCTGACATTTCCTAGTTGCTTGTTTATCAACTTTTTATTTTGAAAAACAAAAGGTAGCTTGCTATCCCTTCACGGTAGGTTTTGGTGGCCTTCCAGGGCCTTATAACTTTTGTGGAGTAATAGAGGTAGTTTTTTTTTTTACTTGGCATCTTTTCAGTTTTCTACTGATGTTTGAAATCTTGTATCTCGACCTCCTCAGATTGCTTTGTTTTATTGTTTGTAGCTTGGATCCTTTAAGGTTGTGACTTATGGGTCCAACTTGTTTCTTGGTGGATCTTTTGCGCTGGTCCCCCTTTAAGTTATTTCTGTAATCCTCTTTCTTGGACCTTTGTCAGGTCTCTTTCGGGGATTACTTTTATAACTTAATTGTAGGAGATCGATTTCGTTAGGTCGATCTCTTTCTAGGTTATTTCTGTAATCCTCTTTTTTGGACCTTTGTCAGGTCTCTTTCAGGGATTACTTTGATAACTTTTTAGCGGTAGGAGTCTGACTTGGCTATGTCGGTCTCCTTTAAGTTATTTTTTGTAGTCCTCTTTCTTGGATCTTTGTCAGATCTCTTTCAGGGACTACTTGTATAACTTTTTAGTGGTAGGAGTCCGACTTGGTTATGTCAGTCTCCTTTAAGTTATTTTTTTGTAGTCCTCTTTCTTGGATCTTTGTCAGATCTCTTTCAAGGACTACTTGTATAACGTTTGAGTGGTAGGAGTCCGACTTGGTTATGTCGGTCTCCTTTAAGTTATTTTTTTGTAGTCCTCTTTCTTGGATCTTTGTCAGATCTCTTTCAGGGACTACTTGTATAACGTTTTAGTGGTAGGAGTCCGACTTGGTTATGTCGGTCTCCTTTAAGTTATTTTTTGTAGTCCTCTTTCTTGGATCTTTGTCAGATCTCTTTCAGGGACTACTTGTATAACTTTTTGTTTTGGGCTGACTTTATTATGTCAGGCCCTTCTAAGTTAAAGTAATCTTCTTTAATAGGGTTGGCCAGACCTCTTTCCAGGGTTTACTTATAACTTAGGTTGACTTGGTCCGACTTGTGAGCGTCGGCCAGCCTTTAAGTTATTATTTTAGCTATCCGTAAGACCTCGTCAGGTTCTTTTTTGGATTGCTTTCGAAAACTTTTTACATTATTCTGTGTTCACCTTTGCTGATTTGTAGAAAGTGGTTGGCATCTTTAGATCGTCCTTTGGGTGAATCGCGTTTTCACCTTTATCGGACGATTTATCTTTATCGTGGTCGTGCAGTGAAATTGTTTTTCACTTTCTGCCCACCTGTCGCTTTATAACCGGACGGTGAATACTTCAGATTAATGCGTCTTGGATTCTTTGTAGAATATCTAAATAAACTTTATTCAAAGAAAAAATGCAAATATATATATATATGTGGGAATTTTCTTATCCCTTTAAGTCGGGCATAACCTGGGTCTCAACATGGTGCCTTATTAAAAAACCTTTTCAGGAAAAAGTGCACATCCACTAATGAGATCCGTTGCCTTTTCTAGCTGTAGTACCTTCTTAGGTTGCAGGCGTGCCATGATCTGGGAAGCTCTCGTCCCTCGAGTTCGGACAGTCGGTAGTAGCCCTTCCCAAGCACTTCTATGACTCGGTAGGGTCCCTTCCAGTTTGCTGCCAGCTTTCCTTCTCCGGGCCGAGTTGTTCCAATGTCGTTTCGGATTAAAATGAGATCGTTCTCAGCGAAACTTCTTGGCACTACCCTTTGATTATATCTGGAAGCCATTCAATGTTTTAGAGCTTATTCTCTAATCCAAGCTCTTTCCTGGATTTCAGGTAGTAGGTCGAGTTCTTCCCTCTGAAGTTGGAAGTTTGCTCCCTCATTATAATGGACTACTCTATGCGATCCTTCTTCAAATTCTACTGGAATTATTGCCTCCATTCCGTATGCTAATCGAAAAGGGGATTCCTTTGTGGTGGAATGTGGCGTCGTTCGATATGCCCATAGAACCTGTGGAAGCTCCTCTGCCCAAGCTCCCTTTGCATCTTGCAGTCTTCATTTTAACCCTGCCAATATGACTTTGTTGGCGGCTTCGGCCTGTCCATTGGCTTGTGGATGTTCGACAGAGGTGTACTGGTGCTTTATATTCAAGTCAGCTACTAATTTTCTGAAGCTCGTGTCTGTGAATTGGGTGCCATTGTCTGTGGTTATAGATTATGGAACCCCGAACCTTGTGACAATGTTTCTATATAAGAATTTCCGGCTTCTCTGAGCGGTGGCATTGGCTAGGGGCTCTGCCTCGATCCACTTTGTAAAGTAATCTACCCCTACTATGAGGAATTTAACTTGTCCTGATCCCTGTGGGAAGAGGCCGAGAAGATCGAGTCCCCATTTTGCAAACGGCCAAGGCGAGGTCACGCTAATGAGCTCTTTTAGCGGGGCGATATGAAAGTTGGCATGTTTCTGACATGGTGGACATGTCTTTACAAATTCTGTAGCTTCTTTCTGTAGAGTTGGCCAATAAAATCCCGCCCGGAGTACTTTTTTTGCGAGAGCTCATGCTCCGAGATGATTGCCACAAATACCGCCGTGTATTTATTCTAGCACTTCCCTTATGTTGGAGGTCGGCACGCATTTTAGTAAAGGTGTTGAGATTCCTCTTTTGTATAGGATGTTATTTATGATGGTGTAGTACTGTGCCTCCCTTTTTAACCTCTTTGCCTCCTTTTCCTCTGTGGGGAGCGTTCCTGTTTTGAGGTAGTTGATTATGGGGGTCATTCATCCTTGGTCCTGACTTGTTATAGTCAAGACTTTTTTTCTTCCGAGATTGACGGGCTTTGTAACATTTCCTGGATGAGGCTCCTATTGTTGCCCCCTGGTTTGGTGCTGGCTAGTTTTGAGAGTGCATCAGCTCGGGCGTTTTGTTCGCGGGGTATGTGGCAGATTTTATACTCCCCGATTTGTCCGAGTTGTTCCTTGGTTTTATCCAAATATTTTTTCATGGTGGGATCTTTGGCTTGGTAGCTCCCTGTTATTTGTGATGTGACCACTTGTGAATCGCTGTAAATGTTGAGTTTTTGAGCTCCAAACCTCTTTAGCCAGCTTCAAACCGGCTAGTAATGCTTCATATTCTGCCTGGTTGTTTGAGGCCGGGAACCCAAACTTGAGGGAGAGCTCAACTTGGGTTCCTTGGTCGCTTTCTAATATCACGCATGCGCCACTTCCAGTTTTATTTGAAGAACCGTCCACGTAAAGATTCCATTCTGTGGGGGTTTCTAGGGCATCTGTGAATTCTGCGATAAAGTCGGCCAAATACTGTGATTTGATGGCCGTCCGAGCTTCATATTGGAGGTCAAACTCTGACAACTCGACTGCCCATTGTAGAATTTTGCCTGCCAGATCTGTTTTCTGCAATATTCCTTTTATGGGTTGGTTAGTTCGAACCTTAATGGTGTGAGCCTGGAAGTACCAGCGGAGTCGTCGAGATGTTAGGATGAGGGTATAGGCAAATTTTTGTTTGAACTAAAGAATCAAGCAAAACCTAAATTATAATCATAGAAGGAGCATAGCACACAATGAATAAAATTAGTGGTTAAAATGTGTAACCACTCATTATAAGCTCAAATCTCACAAGATATCTTGTTCTTTCCTCTTCTATGTTCCATAAAAATCATTCAAGCAAGTTTAAAAACAATTTTCCAAATCAATTCAATAGAACGCCCTAAAAACAAAATTCTTGGAAATCTTTGCTGTTTTTCACCAAAATTATTTCCTATATGTATGTATGTATGTTTTGAAGGATGCAAAGTTTTCAAAATTCCTAGTTCTTTCCTAAGTTTCAACATCGCAAAAACTAACATGAACATTTAGGATAAAATTAAAATAGGCACTATGCTATTCACATTATCCAATCACAACCAAAATCTATACTATATACCAAGTAAAACAAAGCTCAAAACATCTATATAAACCATAATGAAAATACTAAGGATGAACTAGAAGCGAACTAATATATATATATATACAAATAATCAAAATAATAGTATATAGCATAAGACAAAGTACTAAAAATATCCACAAGATCATAGTAAAGTTAAAAATAAACTAAATAAAGAGTGCTCGGGAGAGAATATTTACACCAAAAAATTAGTAGAGCCTTCCCCACACTTAAATGATGCACGGTCCTTCATGCCAAAAATTAGACTAGGGGGCTAACTCTGAGAAGCTCCACCGTCTGGCGGTGGTGGATGCTGTAGTGGTTGGTAGATGATGATGTCCTGGGTCGGCTCTGTAGTGGTCTCAGCTGTCGGCTCCTGAACGACCTGGTCAGCTGCCTCAACAGTCTGCTCGGCTGCCTCCTCAGATCTCTCAGCTCCTGCCTCGACTGTCTGCTCCTCTGTCTGCCCCTCTGCTGTAGGCTTAGTCTCAGGCTCTGGCTTGGGCTCTGGTGTAGCTACTGGAGGTGGACCAGGGTCTCTACCCTCTAGCTTAGCTGCCAACCACTGAAACCGGTGCTCAGTGCGGTAGACGGCCTGAAGAATGTCCTGGACCAACTCATAGGGGTCCGAGGTGTAGGTGCGGGAACTGAAGGTGCAGAAGGTGCTGATGATGATGGTGGCTTTGTAGTCTTCCTCTTCTCCTATGGCAGTCCATTATACCCTCCGTATGAAAGAAATGGTTGGGTGCTGATATAGATAGACGTTCGGTCTCCCAGTCACCTCTCTACCCCAGATAAAGTGGCCAGTCTGGTGATCATCGACGGGAAGGGAATGTTGGACTTCTGCTGTTGGTTCACCTTCCACATCGACTCTCTGATGAGGGGCAGAACATATGTCCTCTTCCCCTCCAGAATGGCCAGAAGTAGTACTGCCACACGGACCCAAATGTGTGTAGCATGTGTGCTCAGCAAGATATAATCAGCGATGATCTGCTGCCAGATCCTCGCCTCAGGATGGAGGTGAGCACATGCTATGCTTTGCGGAACTGCATTCTCCCCTCGACTATATGCCCAATGGGTCTCAAGTAGGCCAATCCTCTTCATAACTGTGTCTAAGGATAACTTGCCCGAAGTCAAATCTGCCACTATCTTTGGGTAAGCATCGCGGCCCGGAGGAATATGCGAAATCTATAAGAGAGCCTCTAAAGCATGGTAGGAGGTGTCTAGTGTGACCCCCCTCAAGAAAACAGTGGTGGCCTCTCTCTGTAGTAGATTTTCATAGAATTCTTTGACCTGGTGTTCATTGATCTCCACCGGGTCGAATTCTACGAGTTTCCACTGGTAGAAATCGAGTCTGTTATGTATTGTTTCCGCATGTTTTTTCAGTACGCTGAGCTTCCGCTTATAATGGAAGGTTTTTTTCCAACTTTTTATATTGCTCTTGGGCTTCCTCAATAATAAAAGTGTCCGGCTGAGTGTTCGGACGTGCAGGAGGAGGAGCCAAAGAATTGGCTTTCTCCTTACCCGTACAACGCATCCTAAAAGAGAATAAAAATGAAATACAACTAAGAAGAAATAGATAAAAAGCACAAAGATAAAGAAAAAATTAGTCAAACAATACAAATTAGAGCCAATAAAAAAAATTAGAGCCAATATTTTTATTATTAATTAAAAACTTTGTTAGAATTATACTTTTTACTTCTTTAAAATACTACAAAAGAGCATTACGTGGTGGTTCCAAAATTTATAGTACAAGTAAATAAAAGAAAAAACAAATTAGGTATTTAAATTATTATTAAATAATTGAAAGTAACCATAAAATGGTGCATATCCTTTATCAAGGATTTCTTATTATCTTAAATTGGTGTAATTCATTAATAGTGACTTGTTCGTAATATCTAGAGTTTGAATTTCTAAGCGTAAAAATTATAAAGAAGCTATAATTACTATATTACTTTTTTTTTGTATATTTTTTTAGTAAATTTAATTATTTATTATTTAGAATTTTATTGTAAAAATACTTATAACAAACAGCTCACGCCAGTTATTGACATTACACGCTTGAATGATTGAGATTTTGTTCAACAATCTTTTAAGAGGCTGGAAAAAACTATGGCGGTATGACCTGAGTTCTATTCTTTTCTTTTCTTTCCTTTTTTTATTAAAAAGAAAAAGAAAAAAAGAATTGCAAACTACTTGTATATTCTGCCAAGAAACTAGATTGTGAGAATATTTAAATCTGTGGTGAGTGGTGACAGAAATAAATGCAGGTTGAAATAGTAAAGTGATGTGAAGATCACGATTCACGAGCGTGTAGTTTTGTCAGAGAGGAAAAGAGGAAAGTAGCAAAATGGAAAATGGAAAATGGTACCTCTTTAGTCTTTGGCTCTTTGCTTCTCCTACTACCACCTGCACAGTGTTAGGGGTTTTCTTTCACGTGCTACGCAAGGACCTTACAAATTTTGTTGTCCATTGGTGATTGGTTGAGTTGCTTGCTTTCACACATAAGGGCACTCACAAATGTCCCAATGATAAAAAAAGAAACACAATTTTCATTATAAGCCTTATATCATGTGCTCGAGTTTGTAGTTAAGATTAAAAATGTAACAAAGCTATACACCACTAAAAAGAACAAACTAAATGAACTTCGATTAAAAGGGAAAGGAAATCATGAAAATTGTTTGATGACAGAAAATTGATTAGGTTGGTATTGGCATGTTGGAACATTGATCTGTACATAAAAATATAGATAGACATAAAATTAAGAATAAAACACACAATTAAACCAAAATCAACTCAATATTACATAATTTATCTAAATAAAAAAATGTTATATGGATTTTTTCAATCATCTTTTTATATAAATCGAATGAGGCAGACTAGATTTAATTCTCTATATAAATCGAAACATTCTAGTTCGATTTATGCATGTATGCATACTGTCCTAATAAATCTAATTACCCTGTTTCGATTTATGCATACATGCATGCTGCCCTAATAAATTTAATCACCCTATTTTAATTTATGCAAGATGTGAGCCCATAGTAATTCGATACAAACCATTTCGATTTACACACTGGTATTGTCCTTATATAATTTGAATGGCACTGCTTAGATTTACTATGAGGCCAACCTATATAAATATGATATGAAAGTAAATTCTGTATGAGAGTGAAACACAATGGCCAGTGAGGATAGTTTTCTAGTATTGGTATACTATAAAGGATCGATTAAGAAAAAAATGCGTTCTGGAATTAAGTTTACTGATAAGGATTCCTTAGTGTTTTTTTGAGACCTTTAACGGCTTCACTGAGTTACTGAACTCTATAATCCAAAAACTGGGGTTGTAAAGCGTGAAACAGGTTGAGAAGTTATTCTATAGAATTTTGATTTCAGTTTTGCAGGACGACGTGAAGTACAATTCATTCGTCATAGGGAGTGACGAAGGTTTGGAAGTTCTATTCCATTGTCATCGGCAGTTTTCCGAGGTCAAGACCCTTGAGTTGTTGGTCAAGCTTGTAGATGTGGTCTCCAATTCAGGTGGTTCCCACCAGAATCTCTAAGCTCCAGCAACGGAAACCTATTCTAGTTCGAGGCTTATTAGTGCCTCTTCATCCATGCCTGTGATTGTACCTGAGGCAATGTTGGTAGCCTCACTGTCCTTCGTAGCTAATCAGAGAAGTAGGTATCACTGATATGATGCCAGTTTCACTACACGGTGGAATACCAGATGGTATAGAGGATGTATTGCGAAATGATGTTGATGATGATGATGCCGAGCCGGACATTATTGCCGATGATAGTGGTGATGACATAGCAGGCAGTAATTCAGTGGGGGGTGGTGGAGCATCTAGTTCAGGGACTCAACAGTACCTCCCACACTTTTCAAATTTGGACTTGAATGCCATGAGACAGTAAGGGGTTCTTAGCGAACCTGTTGGATTTAGTGCCAGAGATACACAGGATACTGGAGGATTAGTGCAGTTTCAAGTTAGTCAACAGTTTCAGGATAAAGTGGAGGTCATGTTAAATGTGAAGACCTATAGCATCCGATGCATAGTTTAGTACAAAGTGGTGTTGTCTGATTATCGCAAGTGCTATGGAAAGTGTAAGAAATTTGGCAACGGGTGCGCATGGTTGATTCGGATCAGTCTCTGTCAGTGTCGAGGTATTTGGGCGGTAAAACGGTACAATAGACCTCATACTTGTCTGGTCACGTCGATATCGAGTGATCATAGGAGTCTTAATTATCATGTGATCTCGGAATTCATATTGCCTACGGTTAGAGCTGATGCTGCCGTGTGTATCAAGGTACTGTTGAATACGACAGAGACACATTTCGGTTTCAGACCGACTTACAGGAGGGTTTGGTTGGCTAAGTAGAAAGTCGTGGCACAGATTTAAAGAGATTGGGATGAGTCTTACAATGAGTTATCACGATGGGTACTAGGTTTCTAGATGACGATGCCAGGTAGTGTTGCAGTGTTGAGGACGAGTCCCGTGCGAGTTGGTGGGCAAATGGATCAGTCGCATGCCTATTTTCACTGGCTTTTTTGGACATTCCCACCATGTATTGAGGCTTTCCGACTTTGCAAGCTGTTGGTGAGTATTGATGGGACTCACCTGTATGACAAATACGGGGATACATTACTCGTTGTGATTGTTCATGACGGGAACTTTAACATCCTGCCTATTGCATTTATACTTGTGGAGGGTGAGAATGCTGAGTCGTGATCATTTTTTCTATCCCACCTCCGCCAGCACGTCACTCCACAGCCGGGTATTCTAGTGATATCAAATTGGCACAACGGTATCAAGGCCACACTTGAGGCTCCCGACGGAAGTTGGCTACCATCCGCTGCATACCGTGCATTCTGCATTCGACATATGGCGCATACCCTGCCATCATCTCATGCTATCGATACATCGGTGAAACTGCATAAACAATATAATAAATTGTCTCTTACAACCACATCAAAACATATTTATATAACAATACCTACTAATGCATCTCTTAATCCAAATAATGCCATAAATACAACCAAATAATATTCTGGTATAAACACAATAAAATTACATATTCATCAAACTGAGCCTAATAAAAATAATTTAATACTAATAAAATATTTTTACTAACAACCCAAATCACAACATCGATTCCTTTGATTAGTCATACTCTAATTAAGTTTTACTACACGTTGTCTTCACTACTCATATTCTTCTACTTATTTGTAATCACTATCCAAATTAGAACTTATTCGGCCAAACCTTTAGAGATTATTAAGCCACTAATCTAACCACTTTATCTACTTTAACAATTGTAATAATGACCATCATTAAAAGAGACAAAAAAACATGAAAGTAAATCTTTTAATACTATTTTTGAAAAAAAAATGTATGCACTAACCTCTTCATTGATGACACCAGCAATATGGGCAACTCCATTCAAATAATAAAAAGGGTCCAAGTTATCCCTTATTAGGTGATTTTTCAAATGTTGGAGTGTTTGGGCTGAGGTTTTTCTGGAATTCAGTGGGCAGGATTTTAGATTATTGATTCGAATGAGTCCAATTCGAATTACCATGGGCAGAAAACCGTGTGTAATTCGAAATAGCCATAGTTGAATTACTATAGGCATCCCACTGTGGGTAAATCGAAACAGTTTGTGTCGAATTACTATGGGCTCACGTCTTGCATAAATCGAAATACGATGATTAAATTTACTAGGGTAGCATGCATGCATGCATAAATCGAAATAGGGTGATTAGATTTACTAGGACAACATGCATGTATGCATAAATCGAACCAGAGTGTTTTGATTTACATAGAGAGTTAAATCTAATTTGATTCATTCGATTTACATAAAGATCAGAGGTAAATGGGGAGATCCATATAACGTTTTTTCATTTGGGTGAATTGTGTAATATTATGTTGGGTTTGGTTTAATTGTGTGTTTTATCCTAAAATTAATTATCAAATTAGTTATTATATATTTATGTATATTTATATATAATTTTACATATATGTTTTCTAAGATGAAATTTAAAATATTTTTTCTCAAATTAATCTTTAAAAAATTTTAGATTAGTCATTTTAATTGTCATCAAATTTTTATTCTCAAAAAATTCTTACAAAGTATTTCTGATGATTTTTATGTAATTTTAAAAGGAGACTAATTTGATTTAAAGTGTATTTTTTGATAACTTAATTGTCTAATAATAAAATTTGTTAAGAATTTCTATATTCAATATGCATATTGAAAAATTAATTAAAAATAACTCGAGGATTAATATGTTTCATGAGAATAATTTTAAATAATAAAAATTTTAGATACTCAAAAAATTTTTAAAGATCAAATTGAGTGTTTATTATATATATATATATATATATATATATATATTGGAAAACAAATTGGGAATGCTAGCCCATATCGCTTTGGAAAAATCGAATTTTGTTTTATTATTGGAGGAATTCTTAAGGATGTGTTTGAAAATAGGGACAAATAAAGAAAATAGGGATATAAAAGCAAAAAATAAAGATATAAGGTGTAGGCATTAGAGATTGGTAGTGAGTGAGTGCCCTACAGATATAGCAGAGAGTATATTCCAGATTTCAGATATGGAGATGACGAGGAATAAAGGAGTTGAATTTTATGGTGGTGGTGGTGGTGCTCATGCATGTTAGTGGGGACTATGAGGTGAGGTGACGCAAAATTAAGGCAATGCCACCAAACCCATCCAAAATGCTCTGACACCAATTCATTAGCTTTGATTCCAAATAATAGGGAACAGCCCTTCATTATGTACTCCTTATACCATTTTTGTTCCAACAAGATTATGTGATATAAAACGAATACGGGAAAATTAACTAAGGTGTTAATTTCCTTTTGGAAAACGGAGATCTAAAGTACCTATGAAGAAAAAATTCATTTATTTTTGTTCAATGTATGCCTTAAAAATATTGTTATTGTAAAGAAATATATGCTTATCTGTTATGCATATAGTTTTTTTTTTTTTTTAGACTAATGGATAGAGGGCTTAAATTTTTTATTATGGGTTGGAACTTAGATCTAAGATGAAGTTATCTATAATATTTTTAAGAATACAGTATAACTTTTGTTTTTAATATTTTTTAAAAGATTTAAAAATATCTTTAATATTTAATTTATTTTAATTTTATTTTTAATATTTTTAACATATTTCAATTTTATTTTTATTGTTAATTTTTTTTAATAGTCAATATTTTTCTTTTCAATTTTACTCTTCTAATTTTTTTTGGCTTCATTATTGTCACAACCTCTTCTTTCTCTCCTCTACCCTTTTAAGTTTTAACACTAATAAGCTCTCACCCCACCGCACTACATTCACACTCACGACTGCTACCCTATCTCTTACTACATCAATATAGCCTTTATTCAAAAAACAAAAAACAAAAAACAAAAAAAATTTAAAAAAAAAACAAAAAAAACACAAAAAAAACACAAAAAATTTAAATCAATTTGGATGAAATACTCATTTTGGTTCTTAATAAATTTTAGGGAGGAATACGAATTTTTTTTAAAAAAAAATATTTATTTCAATTTTTAATAATTAATTTTATGATACTGATTAGTCTTTTTTTGTTATTAATCTTTTTTTAGAACATGCTTATATGATACACTAATTACTAATATATTTTTTATTTAATTTTTATAAATAAAAATAATTTAAAAATTATAATATTTTTTAGATTTAGACAATAAATTTAGCTAATTTATTTAAAAAAATAACTAAAAAAGTAAAAAAACTAACAATTACTTTTAAAAGATAATGAGACTCCAACAAAAAAGAATTTGTTTTAGTTGATTTCTAACAAATAAATCAACAATTTAATGTACTATATAAATTTATTCCGTTAATATAAAAAAAAATATTAACAAAAAACTAACAAATTTCATAGAAATAAAATTTAAAGACTAAAAAAATATTTTTTTATTAAAACTTTCATTGTCTTTTAAAATAATTATTTTAAAATTTTTTTTTCAACAAACATTGATGCATGCACTATTTGAATATATTGCATCAAAGCTTGCAAAATTTGTTGTCGAAGAAGGATCAAATTTTAAAATTTTTACTGGTTGACAAAGGGAGATAGGTTTTACCTTCTTTCCTGTCATGCAAACATAAATTGATATTGAAAACCTTATAAAGTGGACAAAAGACTTCTCCATAGATGATAATGTTAATACTGCATTCTAATTCCTTTGCTTCCATTTATTTTCTTTTATCTCAAATGTTCTGGTCCCAACTTTGAATTTACATATACTTCAAAAGTTGATATAATAAATTATTATTATCATTATTAAATAATCATTATATTATATTACTACATTACAAAGATATTAGTAAAGATGGCATTAGTAAGGTGAGAAATACGGTGGGAAGGTGGCAATGATGAGAGTAATAGTAGTGCGGTGGGATGCCGTGGTTGTAAGGTGGTGGAGCACGGTGGGAAGTCGGGTGGATTAGTGGCGGTGGGGTAAAAACTTAGGTGAAAAAAAAAAGAGCGATGAAGCAGAAGGTGAGGAAGGTAGAAGGGTAAAATTAAAAACAAAAATATTTACTATCAAAAAATTAATATTAAGAATAAAATTAAAATTTATCAAAAAAATTAAAGATAAAATTAAAATAAATTAAATATTAAAGATATTTTTAAAATTAAAAAGTTAAAGATAAAAAAGTATATTTTATCTTTGTAACAATAAAAATTTAGGTTAAACTAACATGTGTTCTTAACATGTGTTCATAGTGAGCATCATAAGTTTATTATTAATAAAAGGTTTTAATTTTTTTTCATCTAATCAAAAACAATTTTAATGCATTAAAAACCTAAATTTTTTGTATTTTCAATATTTTTTTTAGTTTATAATCTTAACATATGTACTTAGGATACAAGATAAATAAACTTATAAAAATTAAAAAAAAAATTATAATATACTTTCAGGCAAGGAGTGCAAGATATTAATGCAGGAGATCCAGGTAAAGTTGAGACAAATTATTCGAGGTCATCAAGATTTATTAGCGGGTGAGTCCAAAGTTTTGTTAGGTTATAATTAATGGATTTATCTATCTTGTACTCTAAAAATATATGTTAAGATTATAAATTAAAAAAGTTTTATTAAAAATACAAAAAAAGTTAATTTTTTTTAAATTAAAATATTTTATTCATAAGAATAAAATAGGCATTGTCTATGATTAGAACAACAAACACATAAATTGGGGATCTCTCAAAAGCTCAGCTCAAGCTAAAATACCAAGCACTAAGATAAAAAGATGAAATACACCAGAATAAGAAAATTAGAGTACATGGACTTGCATGTCTTGAAGAAGGTTGCGAGATGACGCCAAAATTTGTTCTATTTCCTCAAAGCCGTCCTCGAAAATGAACCTATTTCTTGATTTTTAGATTTGCCAACATAGAACCACCAACACCAATATAAAAAATTAAAGTTTTTAATGCATATATTTTATATCTATTAAATAAAAATATTTAAAACTTTCTAAGCTTATATGTTAACTAAATCCATAATTAATTAACTTTCTTTTGTTAATTAAAGGCTGAAACAATTACTAATTAAGAGTATGGTTAATTTTTATATGCAGATTCAATATTTTTCATCGCCTCAAAGTTATTTAGGTCGACATCACAGGTTTGTATTTTTGATAAGAAAAATATCTCGTCCTTAACAATTCTTATATTTAAATAATAAACATGATATTTATTTATTTTTTTATTTCTATTTTTCTTATCATATCAAGCACAATAAATAATATAACTATTTTTGAAAAAATATTAAGTAAAAAATAGAAATGCATTCAATGTCATCATAAGAATATATAGAGCATTATTTCCTAATATAATTTTTTATTTTATACTCATTTTGAATGATTTATGGGCAGGGTGTATCAAGTCATCAACTACTTGTCATGTTGTTCTGAATCCAAAAACAGAAAGTATAAGTCAAAAATACTTTGCAGATTGCAATGAGAGCAAGTGCTCAAGACTTGCAAATGAACTGGATGGAAGCTCAAAAACTATGGGGTTATGCAAAAACTGTTTCGAGGTGAGAAAGCACCAATGGGGTATGAATTGGTGAAAGGATGATTGTTATATAAAAGGATGATGATTCTCTCAAAGAACTCCCAATATATTCCATAGATTTTACAGGAATTTTACAATTCAATGATGGGGGACCTTCAGGTTGCTTCTAGACTTTCAAGAGGTTAGCGGTTGTGCTGTTTTAGAAGGCATGAAAAAGACAATTACGAATTATGTACGATTGTAGGATGTGTGTCAGTAAAACAAACACTCTACCTTGACACTAATAGGGTTGCTACAACCTCTTCCTATACTTGAAAATGTTTGGAAAGAGGTAACTAAAAATTTTATTGGAGGACTTCCAAAGGCAATAGTCAAGGATACTATTATGGTAGTAGTTGATTAGCTGACTAAATTCATTCATTTTTTTGTGCTCTCTCATCCATTTTCAACAAAGGACATGGATGAAATATTTATCAAAAGAATTGTCACTCTTCATGGGTTTTCCTTTTTAATTATCTCAGATAGAGATTGTTTGTTTATAATCACTTTTTGGTTAGAGATGTTTAAAGCGGTTGACACAACCCTCAAAAGCATATCATCTGTAGACAGACGGACAAAGTAAAATAATAAAAAAGTGGGTGAAAGCCTATTTGAGGTGTTTTACAGGGTCTAAATCGAAGCAGTAGCCTAAATGACTCCATTGGGTAGAGTATTAGTACAATACTAATTATCACAATTCCATTAGAATGACTCCCTTTAAAGCTCTATATGGACAAGACCCTCCCACACTTTTGCGGGGAGGTGGCGAGGTAACTGTGGAGGTTGTTAAGGTATTGATGGAGGACAGAAACAAGATGTTAGATGAGAAAAAGGCACATTCCGCACGTGCTCAAGAAAGCATGAAGCACCATGCGGATAAAAGCCGAAGAGAAAAGGAGTTTTTAGTTGGGGACAAGATTTTCTTGAAGATACGACCTTATAAACCCTAATACAGAGGTGAAAATTGAAAATAATATTTTATGAAAGGTTAAAAGTTTTAAATATCTTGAGTACATCATACAGGATAATGGAGAGATTGAACAAGATCTAAATCATATGATTCAAGCAGGTTGGTCAAAATGACAGAGTGCGTCTGATTTTATATGTGACAAAAAAGTGTCTTTAAAACTTAAAGGTAAATTCTATCACACTGCTATCAAACCGGCTATACTTTATGGTACAGAGTGTTGGACGGTCAAAAAAGAGCACGAACATAAGTTAAATGTGACGGAGATGAAGATGTTGAGATAGATGAGTGGTCATACATGATTAGATAGAATAAGGAACGAAGATATAAGAGAAAGAGTTGAAGTAACACCTATTGTAGAAAAGATGGTAAAATTGCATCTCAGGTGATTTGGACTTGTGAGAAGAAGACCGACAAAGCACCCAATCAGAAAGGTGGATGAGATGGAAGATGGGCAAGGAATGAAAGGTAGAGAAAGACTTAGGAAGACCATCCATGAAGTAATCAAACAGGATCTATACGTAAACGGTTTCTTTGTAGATATATGACATGATAGAGCTCAAAGACGTCATTTTCTTTGCCAAAAGAAGTAATCAAAAGTTGAGCCCCCGCTTTTATGGCCAATTTGAGGTGTTGGAAAGGATTGGAAAGGTAGCTTATCAGTTGCAATTGTCGAAAGGTTCCAGAGTGCACTCGATTTTCATATCTTACTACTAAAGAGGAGTGTGTAGTCAGACATATCTATTCAACCCCTCCTGGAGGTGCTATATGAGGATTATGAAGTGCAAACAGTGCCGTAAGAGGTGTTGCCTATCTGCACAATTAATCATAATCAACTGGAAGTGCTGATTAAATAGAAACATCTACCGGAATTTGAGAACACTTGGAAATTGGCAACAGCAATTCAAGTGGCTTTTTTCTCTTTCCACCTTGAGGACAAGGAGTATCTTCAAGAGGGAGTATTGTTATCTGCTCTTACATTACAGTAGAAAAAAGAGAGTGGAGGATAGAATTAGGGTTGGAAATAAGTCAAACCAGCTCGAGCTCGACTCGTAGCTCGATATGCTAAACTCGTGAGCTGGTTAGTCAAGCTTGAGCTTGAAAGTGAGCTCATAAATTAAATGAGTCGAGTTCGAGTTTGGATAAGCTCAGCTCATTAGCTCATGAGCTGGCTCGATTTTATATATATATAGACACACACACACACACACATATCCTATATGCATTTAATCTATACTTTTAATATTATATAATATATATATATATATATTAATGATCTTAATTATTTAAAATTTTATATTTATTTTTTATATATAATTTTGATGTAGGACATAAACAAAAAATTTATAATTTATTGATAGATAAAAAATATATAAAATTAATCTTTTTAAATATTTTTAAAATACATAAAATTATAGATTATGTTCCTATTATTTGAGTCAGCTCGTGAGATTTCAGTGAGCTGAATTTGAGCTTAAGAAACAGACTCGATTGTTAATGAGGTGAGCTGTGAGCCAAACTCGAATTTTGTGAGTCGAACTTGAGCTTGGTCTCACTCGTCTCAGCTTGACTCACTTCCAACCCTAGGTAGAATAAGAAAGACAAAAAAAAAGAGAATAATGACAATGTTAGTGGAAAAAACGTAAGATATGGTTAGTTGGGATGATTCTAACAATTCTCATGATTGGAGTGAAGAGAGTATAAGTAGTAGCAAAAAATAAGGAGAGGGCTAACGATTTTTATAATTGGAGTGAGGAGAGTATAAGTAGTAGCAAAAATAAGGAGAGGGGATACAGACTTGTGAAAAGAATTAAGGCTAGGCTAGGAGAGTGAGGCTGACTCTTACCATCATAGATTCACAACCACTATCTTTTCCTCGTTATATTTCATTTCTTCTATATCAATAAATTCAGTGAAATCATCTTGCTTCACTCTTTTATTGTCTTGCTGTTCTATTTTTGTTAATTTCACTACCTCAGGTACCAGTTGTTATAGATTTCAAAAAATTTATTGACATATCTAAGATTTCAAGAACAAAAAACTTAGTAATATTTACAAACATGCATTAAGATTAGTCATAACTTCTCAATATCTTCTCAATATTTTTAAGCCCTTAGCTATAGCCAAAGCTGCCTCACATTGTTTAACCTTTTTCTAGGCTTTAGACAGATCGGACACCAGTATCTCTTTCTTAGCCTCTAATTCTTTCTTCATCCCCCTTAAAGACGCCACCTCAGCCTGCAAATTAGCCAAAGTGCTCTGAATTGTGCCTAAGGGGGTCTTTTTCAACAAGGCCACGCAGAGCCCAGCCGTCTGAGCCTCTCCTTGGGACATAATCTGGAGGTGAGATTCTATAGCCACATCATCCTACTTATAATACTATGAGAAAATATGTGCTTCTCCTTCCAGGATAAGGCATCAAAACCTTGTTCGTAGATGCCCGAGCTCGACATCTTGCGCTTCATGGAGGCCGGCTTAGGATTTGAGGAGGGGCGGATGGTTTACTTGCTTAGAGGGAGGAGGTATTAGTTTCTCCGAGGTCGAGGAAATTAGTTGAGGACCTGGGTCAGGTGTAATCTTCACGGAAGCAGAGGCGCCCGAGTCTGAATTGGAAGGCGAGACCAACCCACTGGCCTCTTGCAGTTGAAGATTGCGAGCAACAACACTCTTCCTCATAATCCGTAATTTTTTTGTTGCGGCCGATTTAGGAGCCATCTTTTTTTTTTTGCATAACATCAAAGAATCAAAAACAACGTCAGGCATCAAATGTAGGATTAACGGCACCTCAAAAGAAAATAGAAAGAAGGCTACCTAACTCAGATTGGAGTTGGTTGGGGTTCCCTATAAATTTCTTGGTGTCCAAATAGGAAGCACGACCCTAACACTCTTGGAACAGGCCAACTACGCTTTGTTCGAGCTCGTCTAAATCATCCAAATTGTACTTAACTATCACAGGTTCCTCTTTCCAGTATAAAGAAAAACAGGGTTCATCGTTCTCATTAAAAAAGAAAAGTCGGACATTCTCAACAGCTCAGATTTTGAATAAATAATTCCTAAAATCATGGAAAGACTTGTAAAAAATAGCAAAAACCTTTCTCCCTCAACAGTCTGGAAAGAAATCCAACCTTATTTTTGGAATTAGAACTGAAAGGATTAGTAAGAATAAAGAGTTAAAGAAGACCTTCAGAGAAGGTCGGACATCAAGCTCCCGACACAGCAGCTAGTATATTTTCAAAAAACTCCAAGAATTAGGGTGCAGTTGGGTAGGAGCGACATTACAAGTCCAGAAGACATCAATCTCGAAATTGGAAAAAGAAAAGCGGATATCTAGCTTTGTAAAAAGCAATCATAGGCATAAAAGAAGTGGCGTTTCAACGTATCAAGTTCAAGAAAATATACCCTCTCCTCGGGATCAGCAACAATCATCTCATAATTTCTCTCATCCTCCCAATTTACACACAGCCTGTGATGTCTACGAAATTGTTTAGCATACTCTCTATCAATTACAGAGATGGGAGTAAGGACAATTATATCTAGGGGTGGGCAAAAAAAATCCAAATTTTGGATTTTAAACCAAACCATTAAAAAAACCAATTTTAAACAAAAAATCCAAACCAAATTAAATTTATTTTATAATATGATTTTTAATCCAATCCATTTAAATAGTTTTAAATCCGAATCCAGATTCAGATCCAAATTAAGATCCAAATCTCAAAAAAATCCTAATTCTAAATTTCTGATTCGGTGAACCAGTTCACACTTAACTCGCACAAATTCTGAAATCTAGTCCTATTCTCCTTCTCCTTCGACCGGGTAGTCTCCACCGCAGTCGGCACCGGAGTAGGCAACTGGCACTGGCACCCTATTGTCTCATTCAACGTTGAACGGGCCTCACCTTTGTTTCTCTTCTTCTGCCTTTGGTCTTCTCCGCCGTCATCTTCACCGTCGTCAACTCGCCGTCACAGGTGTGGGCTTCCAGTTCTTTTGCTTTCTATTCACCTCTGCTCGTGCTTCTTGCCTATGGCTCACAGCCTCACAGGGTTAGTACCACGCCTTTCTCCTTCTTCTTACTATAAATGCCTTACCCGTTCACAACTATAAAGTTGCAGTTCCAACAAAGTGAGTTCACTGAGTTGTGTTGGTTTTCTAAAATATTTTTATTGTGTGTGAAAGACTTTCTTTACCTGTGTAAATTTTTGGATTCTACTTTCATTCATTTTCAAGAGGGTTGGACAGTTAGTTCACCCTTGAGTGAATTTGAGATCACCATGTTTGTTTTTTTTTTAAATCGTAGGTGGCTATGAATCTTGAAACAGGTAGAAAAGAACATGCCACAATGATGCTTCTGAATCTAAGTTTTCTTGAAGTTTAAAATTGATATGCTAAATATTTAGTTATTTACTGATGCAAATTTTTTAATGCTCACAGGGATTGCTCAGCAGGGTTGGGATCCTCTTCGGGTGCTGCTGAGGTAGATATCTCTGGTTATCCTTCTGTTTTGTTCATCATCATTTGAGTAATAAAGCAGCTATTAATTGATAATATTGTGATGTGATTGCTTGCTTCTACTCTTTGTTGTTAGTTTCAAAATTTAATAGTGGTTCTTAATGTATATTATTGCCTCTAAATAGCACCATTATGGCCTAGTATCAATACCAAGAATCTTGCTAGATACTTTATAGATGGGAAGATAATGATAATGATATTTTATATTGAATTCTGTATTTTTGGCTTGCATTTCCATGAACATAAGTGGTATTGGTCTTCCAACATAATTTCTCTTTGGCTTTAAAAATTAGGCATGATTTGTGAGACTTTACATTGAGATCATAAAATGTCATAGGCAATCATACATGGCATATAGACTGCAAATGTATAATGTTATCCCTATGGTGATGCGCCCTCTATTGATTTGTGAGTTGAAAAGCTTCCTTCTTGATGTGCTACATTCTTCTCTGATTAAATATGGATAGTGACATTGTTTTTTCTGTATGCTTTTAAATTTTAGAATACTTTAATGTGATTTTTTTCTATCAAGAGGGAATGAACTGCTTCCACCAATCCTACCCTTCATAGTTTTTCTAACTCATATGTTCCGATCAGAATAAGCAAACCTGCAAAGGAGCCGAGGGAAATAACCAAGGCCTGGAAGATGAGCTAACATGTACCATATGCTTGGACCAAGTTAACCATGGTGAACTATATAAGTAATTTTTTGTGTGGAATTTGACATTGAAATTACCCAAGTTCGTGATCTTAAAGTTGTACCATTTTAAAATTTGAAATATTTTGTCTAGTTGGAATGGGATCCAAATTGTTGTGTTTAACTTTCATGAGATCTATAATTATGTAAGGTGGAAAAAATACAAGTGGGGAAATATACACTTTTGATAATTGATGTAAAGTAGACAATGAATCTACTTATTATTAAATAGTATTAGGTTGCTCTTAAACTTCTCTAAGATGTAGTTTCATAGTGCTAATCTTTTCATAAATTAAGTGCTAACTAGGCAGGATGATTGTTTATATGCAATTATGTTCATGAACTTGTGGTTTAAATTTATTCTTTCATTTCTATATGTTATGAGATCATATGAACTATGCTTGAATATAATGCTCTGTACCTATATAACTTACAAAATTTATAAAAAATCTGGTTTGGAAATTGGATTTTAAAAAACTAGTTTTAAAACTGAATTTTTAGTTGAAAAAACTGGTTTTAAAACTGGATTTTTGGTTAAAAAATCTGGTTTTAAAACTGGATTAAAAAAATAAATTTAAATTCTAAAACCGGTTTAAAATTGATTTTTGTTTTTTCAAACCGGTTTAGAATCGGTTTCTCTCTTCAATCCAGTTCCAGTTTAGTTTCATGAACCACAAAATTGGTTCTGAAGTAGATCCAGTTTAGATTTTTAAAATCCAAACCATGCCCACCCCTAGTTATATCTACCCAGGTCAGGTCGAATAGAACTTTGGTTGACATATTGTGAATTATAGATCGAGACATAAAAGCTATACCTACAATGCAACAAACAAAGAAATCATCACAAAAGGAACTCGAGTACCAATCAAAGGAAGTCTGGTTGTTGTCAACAACATAAAAGGTACAAGTTTTACAATTTCTCAATACATTGTCAAATACAGAAATGGTACCACTTTCAAATATATAAAGTGGCACCATTTGGGGACAACACAATAGAAAACTACATCAATGTTCACAGCGACAACAAATATTCAAAGAAAGAAATACAATTCCGTTACCACAGCAATATTTCAAAACTATCATTCATTCGAAACAAACATACTACCCAGAACGCTGAAATAAAGTAGAAAACACGAAAAAATGAAATAAAGAACCAACCTTGAAGGAGCGCAAAAACAAGGGCAGTTCAAATAGCAATACACGAACGATCCTCTCCAAAGAATGAACAAAAATCCTCTAAAGCCTCAAGCTAATGAAATCTTGAACTAGGGAACAATTACATGAAGGAAGAACAAAGAAAGTAAAAGGAGGAGAGAAAGCAAACATTTCAAAAACGGAAAAAAAAAGAAGATGAAAAAGGTGAAGCATTTAGAAGACATAAGGGACAAAAGAGAGATTCCACACTCCTTTTTAATGTCACGCACAGATCCCAACGAAAGTATGGCATAACGTATGCCACATCATCAAGTAGCGCAATGTTTCAAAAATTTTGAAACACGTTGAGTACCCGACCTCTTGAAGGCGGAGTACCCGACGAAGGAAACTGAAGCTACAAATGCTCCAATTCGACCTTATAAAAGCTCGGGCTCAAGCAGGGGCACTGTTCATACCCTAACCAAAAAACATAAAGCCAGAGCCAACAAGGATAAAGGCCCACCCAAAAAAGGGTGGTCTTTTCTACTTGCCCAACCTTATAAGAGGTCGGGTACGACAAGGAGGTCCAGTCCTGCTTATTCAAATAAGTAACTACCTCCTTAAATATTTCCTATTATCTCTATCTCATCTATAAGATAGATCTCAACAAACTCCTAAGATAAAGGGAACGATTATCGACCAACAAAGGTAGAACTACTCTGAAAGGTGGTTATCTACTCTATATAAATATACTGACAACTCTTAAGTATATTTAAGTCCTAATCTACTAAAAATCTGCTTAAATCCCTTGCTAACTTAAGTATCAGAGTCTCTTGCAGGTACCACCCTCACCTCTTCACGAGGAACTTGTACGGCGGAACCTCGGCACCAGAACAAGTCGGTTGCTGCCTCAGATGGAGTCTAGATCTCATGTTCAAGCATAAATCACTGTTTCAGGTAACTCTTGGAATAAATATGGAGATAATTTTTTTAAAATTAGAATTTACAAATAAAAGGCTAAGTTTTGTTTGGGATACAAAACCTAAAGTTTGATTTATGGCATGATGAAGGTGATGAACATAGTAGAGACTCAGTTTTGTCTCGAATACAAAATTTAGGGTCCGAATTAAACATTTAAAATTCTTTAATACTAAAATACAAATTTGAGGATCAGATATATATGTTAAAAAAATTAAAATAAAAATCTCAAATCTAACCCCAGATTTACATGTTTTGAAAAAAATAAAAAAAATATCAAATCTCTACATTATTTGAAAATACGATTGAAAGTCAACACCAAAATTTAAAAGCGACATTGTGAATGCCTTTTTTTTTTATTTAACAATTGTGAACGCTCTTTTTATTTTTCTTGTAATTTGATTCATTAGCTTCGTTTGAATTTATTTGGACTCAATCCGTTAAATCAAGTTCTCTCTTTAGGCCCAAGCACTAACCAGGCTACATACACTAGTATTTAGTAAGAGTAAAAGTCGAAAATTCTAATAAAAAAAATCAATGTTTTTATTTAAAATAATTACTAAAAGTTGGAAAACAATTCATTTGCTTGGTTTTGGATGGTATCCTAACTAGTAACTACACCAAAATAAATTAATCTCGTTCTTTCATAATAGAGAAGAAATGCCCTAGAACAACATGAAAAGTACTAAATTTGAAGATGATTTAGCATCATTATAGTTGAATAATATAGAAATCAGTTATTAAAAGTCACAGTAACTTAAAATTAGATATAATAATTTTTGGGTATAGAATTAAAGGTTATAACTTACAATAACATAAAATGATAAAGAAAAATATATTTTTGATTAGATTCATATTCGATTGGTGGGAACTCGCCAGCTTGTCAAGCCGTTTTATGCTCCAACAAATCAATTTAAGTACCAAAATTACCGATCATGTCACAGTATCAAACCTATTGAAGAATAGAAACTCATGTTCCTAACAGAAATGTCCCTTTTGAGTAAACTTGTTAAACAAATCAAAACATTCTCGGACGGTTTTTTATCTTCCATGAGTATACATGATCGTTCAGTTGGTAATTTTGGTACTTCAGTGTGCCTTACAAAGAATCATTAGAATTAACTTCTCTTGTTTATCTCTTGTTGTTCATACCCCCCCCCCCCCCCCTCTTTCTGTTTTTCCTAACTTCTCTCTCTCTCTCTCTCTCTCTCTCTCTCTCTCTCTCTGCTGTATTTGCTCAAGTTCATTCAGCATTTGTACCACTGTTGCTCCCTCTCCTGCTAGCTGTTGTATTCTTTAATATCTGCAAAAAGCAATCACACAAAGTTACAACTTACAAAACCAAAGCTATATATTTTTGTAGAAAATCAAATTCATCAGCAGCCACAGAGGAGTGAAACGTAACATGTAAAGTTTGCAAACATATAGGATCAAATAAATAAGAACCAAACACATAAAGATGAGCAATTTACTTTGACATAATATGGGAAAGACAACAGGCTTCTTAGCATGATGCTTAAAGATCCATAATGTATGGCAATTTCCACCACCCATTCTCCGAGTAATGTATTGTTCAGTAAACCGAAGATATACGGTCATTTGCTAAAAGTTCGATCTCATTTCATCTACATAAATTCCTATCCAAACTGATCCTAAAGATTGTAAACTATCGAAGAGATCACGCAAATATCCTTTACATTCTTTCACTAAAGTATATATCCACAGAAACAATAGATAAAGAGAAGCTATGAGGATGCCTTAAATTGTTTTGCAGCTTTTATTTTGTCAGCAGATGAAGCTATAAAAGAAAGCATAAATCATGACTGTGTTTAATGCTTTAGACAGAATGCAAAGTTGCGTTTGCATTTTGTCTCTAAGATGAACAAAAAGAAACAAAAAAAAACTGGAAAAAAAGAAAGAGATGGAAAGAAAGAGATAGAGAAACAGTGACAGATATTTTCTGCCACTATTAGGAAGTATAGAAAATACAAGAATTTTGTCTCTCATTCAAAAAAAGAAAAAGAAAAACAAAATTGTTTCTATGTCTATGCCTCCATAAACAAATGAATATCACAATGGTGATGAGAATATATAGAACAACTCACAATGACATGGTATAATAAATATGCAATACTGACATACTTGTCTTAGCATTTGATTCTCATTCTGCAAAGTGGAAAGCCTCTCTTTGAGCTCTGAGTTCTTCTTCTCCAAGTCTTTGACTCTGGTTTCCAAATCGATCAAATATGCCTTTTTCCTCTCCCTTGCTTGTTGAGCTGACACTCTGTTCCTCAGTAGCCTATTTCCATTTTCATAGCCCACCAACGAAAGAAACAATTAGAAATGCAACAAAACAAAACAAGAGAAAAAGCAAAAGAAAGTAACCACGAATAGATGAAAGATTGGTATTCTTTTCTAGTTAGAAAAATCAGTTATTGTTTCCCCATATCACCAACCTTACACAAACATTACCTCTTTAGCCGTTTGTTTTCTTTGTCCGCCAGGCTTCTGCCTCTCTTCCGTTGACCATCACCAGTCCCCTGACCACGTTCTTGCCCACCAGTTGGACCGGCGCCTGGACGGGAAGCTGAAGGTCCAGCAGATTCACCTCCGATCTCTGGCACTCTTCTGACCTCTTCATCACTCTCAAGACCTGGATCATGTGAAAAAGGGGGAAAAATCAAGATGACCAAATTATTTCTATATATATGGAAACAACACAACAGCAAGAATGCATTCATTCAATGAACTCTGGCAGCAAAAGGGATTACATGAATAATATGACCGGATTCCCCTTTACAAGAACAACAAAAGGGTAAAAAAATTCTCAACGTGACAGAATTTTTCAACTCCTCAACATATCTAAGAGAGGAATTGCTCGAGTATATAATGCTACCACCAACACCAAATAGTGATGTATATAGCATACTGCCACAAAGATTTGGTTTCCTACCACCAATACTTGTTAATTAAACTATGAACTGCAAGTTAGGAACCTTAATATCAGATAAAGAAGGAAAGACATTTAATAATCTGTAATTTTGTATTACTAACAAAATGAAAGATTTGGTTGCGAGGTATTATCTCATGCACAACGTCATAACAGTCCCTTTTCTAATTTGATATTAAATTACAGCAATAGTATTAATATTAGGACACCTAGCAGATTAACATTTCAAATTGATGAAACTTTTTTATGAAGAAAAAGAGAGCACCTTAATAAAAGCGAGAATTGACGGAAGGAATCTGACAGTGATTATGGCTGTTGAAACTTTTGACCTTTGACAGTGAGAAAAACACCAGATGAGTTCAAATGTAAAGCCTAGAGAAATCCGCTTAATCAAAGGATGATCTAAAGTTCAACCGTTATTGGACTATCTTCCATAAAACATGTATTGGTAAATTGGGAAAATACTGTGTTGGCCAACACTTCGGTAGGAGTATGATATAATTGGTTTAGAAAATGCTCACCACACTGGAATTCTTGAATAATGATAGCAATGAGCCCTAATTCTCTACAAAGTTGAAAGAATAAGGACAATGCCATAATTCCATCAATACCCAAAAGTTGAAAACTTGTATAGTAGTTCTCGATATTGCCTCTCAAATCCCACCTTTCCTAATATCCATTCATAACCTACTCGTCCCAAGCATGACATGTAACTAATATGAATTTCCAAAATTTTTCAAACCAAAAAGCTTCTAAAACTTCTATCTGAATCTAGTAAACTATTAACATATATAAAAAGAAGAATGTATAAACCACTAAAGGTAATAACGCCTCAATTCTTGCATCAAAAATCACAATTAATTTTTCTTAAACTTGGACAGTGAAGAAGAATATTCCATACTTTGGTTAGTTTTAGTGTGGATGTATAATTGTGTATATAATATATAGGTTTAGGAATTACATTAGGTCTTTAGTAGCTTCAGCAAAAACAAGATTTTATCTTCTATTTCAAAATTAAGGGACCTGAATCATCTTTTTGTCCTTTGGTGGGTTGACAACAGTAACTTAAACTGCAATGATAGAAATGTTCAATTGAATATTCCAAAAAACAATAAAGTTTGGCATACTACCATCACATCAGGTAAACTTTTGATACCTGGCTGCTTTGAATCGGTGTAGGAAAGTGAGTTAGCCTTGGATGGACCCAAAGGACCAGATGTAGCTTGAACAGATTTTGTATCAGGAGTAGCACACGGTTTTTCACCAGATAGCTGACGATACAAAAGAGATTAATTTGTTGTTTGTTCATTTTAGTAAATCAATGCAAAAGCATCAAATACGTGTAGAGGGTTGTTTTCAAACTATTTGTTGTTTCTATCAGCGTAGTTCATGATCATGATCAATAGAACATTGCAGAGAAAAAGTAAAGGTGGCGAACATATTCTAAAATGTGGCTCGCTGATCTCTAATGCCTATCTAACACAATGTTAACCAAGAAAAGGAAAGCACAAGTGCCATTGGATTATATATATATGAAAACATAAATAGAGTTCATATCTAAATGAATAACAATAAAGACTTGATTTATATTATTTCCTTACACATACAATCACTTATTTCACTGAGCATTCTTTAAATATTGACTTCTACATCAAGTACAAAATTAAAGGCAGCAGAACAAATAGAAGTAAGAAGCAACCTTACCAAACTCACAAGGCTTCATAAATAAACTCTTAAGAGAGAATGTAAAGCACAAGAACAAAATGAGAGAAAACGTGGCGGAAGATCTTGAAAGTTTATGAGTCTCAAAGAATTTGAGTTACAAGCATACTCAAGTTGAGAATATCAAAAATAGCATGAATTTTTCTTTTTCTATTTCATACTTCAATTTTTTTTTTTTATCAAATACAAACTTACTAGCATACTCAAGTTGAAAATATCAAAAACAAGTTTATTACATTACCGGCTGCCCATTTGTGATATGGAGATTTGAATTTGGCATCCGAGAATCATGTCCCGACGAAGAAGAGAGATCAGCATCTTCTTCCCATTGCATCCCTGCTTTGTTAATGTTTCCTTCTCCATAATTTACCTCATTCTCTATATCATCAACATCATCATCATCTTCATAATCATCCTCATCTACCTCCAAATGGGAACTATCTGAAAACAAGATTCATGTCTGTTAAAATTCATTTCAGGACCCAAAGGTGTAACAATAAAATAATGTATTATGCACAAGCTAGCACCTTTGTGACTATTGTATCTGGTCTTGCACTGGGGGCAAGATTGGTTCCCATTCTCGCACTCACATTCATAGCAACGGTGACAAAGTGGGAAGGAACATTCTTGGCAAGCAACAAAAACATCACCGGTGGCTGTTAATCCAACAGTATCGCCACATATCTGACAGATTTTACCATTCAAATTCTTCAAGGGTTTACACTACAAGTAAGGTATATCAATTACACGTTAGAATTGGATCATATTAGAAAACATTAAGCATGTAAGTACCAAATTTAAAGTCAAAAATTAAAATGTGACATGGCCAAAGGCCAACATTATTAAGATTAAACAAGTTCTCCTTTATCATAATCTTGATGTTTGAAAAATCTTGGTTGAACACAGAATCAATCATTAAGTAAATTTCATTGGATAAACTGAACTAAAAGAGTTTTCCAAGACATTTTCCACTGACAAATCCAACAAAAGAAGAAAGTATTTTGCAGCATATAGAAATTAGAATTCCCTTCAATTGGAAGGGGAAATGAATAAATAAAGAGCACTGATGTGAAATCTCTATATCTCTATAACTATACAGACTACAACTTCCATCTCCCATTTCAATTGCAAGAACATATCATCCTGGTTAACTGGATTCTAACGCGAGATCTTGCTCACTTGATTTCATCACTTATCTCTATAACTAGAGATCTGTTCCCTATTGATTATGTTTGTTGGTTTTGGAAGGAGGAAAGAGGCAATAACATTGTGCCACTGTGCAGTATACACCACTACTTGGAGTATTTGGTCACTATGTATTTGTGTATAAATACATGTGTTGTTTCATACATGTTCAATATATATTTTGTATTTTAGCATGAATTTTATACCAGTGAGGGGGGACGATCTGGTGGCTGATTTTTTGTGTGTAAACGTAGCATGGATGTTTCATAAAAGCAAGTGTTATGTGATAGGATTAGACATGCTGTATCCATTTGATGTAAAGTTTGTGATCTTTCATAATCTTTATAGGCTTGTTGAGAGATTGAAAATCTATGCTAAACCGATTAATCTCGTGGTTGTTTTTTGCACTTGTAAAGAAAAACTCTTATCCTCTATCTTGTATTATTCTTGTCTTAACGAAATTCTTTTATTTATTTAAAAAACTTCAAGAACAGATAACGGAACTTTGGGAGAAAAACCATTCATACACACAGACTGATGCAGAATAAGTAAATACAAAACTAAACAAATCAAAACGAAAACAACATTGTGATCGTCCAGAATCTTATGAACAAAAAACGAAAAGTTGGCAAATTAAAATTTTGAAAACAAAATTATCTATATCATTTGCGTAAACGGATAACACAGAAGCTGATTTTTTTTTTTTTAATTTTTTTAACACAAAAAAGGATACGATACTAACCCCAATGTCGGAACCGCTCCTAACTCCTAGGACATCGCGCGGCCCAGTCGCAATTCCACCACTTTGATCCATTCTTTTATTTTTTTCCCAAACTGTTCAGCCAACTCAACAGTCACTCCCTCCCTTGAATTGTTGTTACTTGTTGCTGTTGTAGTGTTGTTTGCTTCGCTGCCATGTTCTTAGGTTCTATGCAAAAATATTAGCCGTTGGATGATTCAGGATCTTATGGTGGAAAAGTGGTCATCGTGGAGGAACGCCAGCCATGTAGAACCTAGTTAATCAAAGGCTGATATGTGAGATCGTGGAGGATTGTAAGCCGTTGGATTCGTTATGTATCGGACGGACGAGGAATGCAGTGGAGTGTAAAATTCAGTGGGGACCACATGTCACTTACTGGCAGATGTGTTTATGGGAATTATGCGTGGGGTCACTGCAGTATAAAATTCAAAGAAAAAAGATTTTCGTAATAAAAACACTTTTATAACCTATTGTAATTTTTTTTCAGAAACTATCAAGGGTATATTGATGTAATACTATTAATAAAAATAAAAATTAATTTAGTTTTTCAGTGTAGTTATTTTATATTTTGTTATATTACATAAATAACAGATGATAAAATTTATTTAATAAAATAATAATTTGTATTTACACTAATAACATTATTTCAGTTGAGTATATATTATTATGAAAATGATTCTAATTTATATGTGTCTAAGAACTAAAATAGTTTAGATATTATTTAAATAATTTAGTTTTAATATTAGTATTTAATTAAATTAATTTTATAAAAATTTAAATTATTACCTCAATTTATGTATTATGACTATTATTCTTTTAGATATGTTATTTTTAAATTTTATAATATAAATTTTTTTGGTTTTTAAATTTATTTTTATTCTTTTTTGATCTCAGTATAACTAAAAAAAATTAAGTTAAAAAATCTGTCAATAATAAATAATATCTTTTATATGACAAAAAACAACAATAACAACAAAGTCTTGTCCCACTAAATGGGGTCGGCTACTTGAATCAAACAATGTCATTATGCTCTGTCATGTATCATGTCTACAGAGAGACCGTTTATATGTAGATCTTGTTTGACCACCTCATGGATGTCCTTCTTAGGTCTTCCTCTACCTTTCGCCCTTTGTCCATCTTCCATCCCATCCACCCTCCTGACTGGATGTTCTATTGGTTGATAAACCCCATTTTTAGGGTTTATCTTGTGTTGAATTTAGAGTATTTTACTAATCTTTTCTCAAATTTAGACAATGAATTAGCATGATTTTGTGATCTCTCCCTTATTTGTGCTTAATTGTAAAAACATGCTTTTTAGGTCTTTAATTTGATAATTTTAATTCTCTCTTGATTCCATAAGGTGCCTTGATGTGTTTGCTAGTAATCTCAGGATGAAATAGGCTTGGAATGGATCAAAGGAGCAAGGAAGGAAGCATGCAAGTGGAGAGAAGCACAAAAAGCCAAAGAATTGATCTCGGCCAAGGACGCGCACGCGCACAAGGCGCTCGCGCGCACCTCGCGAAATCGGCCAGGGACGCGTACGCGTACCGTGCGCGTACGCGTCGCAGTGCGCACGTGATTCTTTTAATGCAACTTGTGCCTGTTGATTTTGGAGGGTTTCTGAACCCATTTGGAGCTGGAATTTTGGCGGAAAAATACTAAAAGGACCAAGGATTGAAGGGGAGATCATCTTGGAATCATTAGTTAGGAAGTTAGCTTTTTAGTTAGTCTTTAGAGAGAGAAGCTCTCACTTCTCTCTAGAATTAGAATTAGGATTAGGTTTAGGTTAATCTCTCCTCTTAGATCTAGGTTTAATTCATGCTTTGATTTACTATTCCTCTATCAATTCTTACTCCTCTACTCTCCCTCTTTCTAGTTTTGTACTTTAATCCTTGTAATTCTTCACTTTGTTGTAGGTCTATTTTTGTTCTTTTGTTTTCTTTTAATAATGCAATTTGAGGTAATTCATGATAATTGTGATTTTCTTGATTGTTGTTGTTAATTCTTTGCATTCAATTGTTGTTAGAATTTATTCTTGTTGTGATTTACTATACTTTTCTTTTGTACCTTCCAAGTATTTGGTGAAATGCTTGGAAGGATTTTAGAGTAGAGTTTAATGTTCTTATCTTGGGAAGGTAACATAGGAATTCTTGAGTTACTAATATCCAAGTGATTGATAGTTGATAGCCATTGACTCTAGCCTTCATTAATCCAATTAGTGAAAAGCTAGGATTTATGGACTAGGATTGATATAACTCACTTGACTTTTCTTTGCTACTTGATTAAAGGATGACTAAGTGGGATTAATCCTTGCAACTACCATAATTGTGGCTAGTGATAATGATAGAGACCATTGACAACCAAAACCTTGCCAAGACCATTTTGTTAATAGAATTTCATCACCATTTACTATTCATGTTTCTCATCTAAAACCCCAAAATAAACAAGTCCATAACCAATAACAAGAACACTACCCTGCAAGTCCTTTGAGAGACGACCCGAGGTTTAAATACTTCGGTTTATAGATTTTAGGGGTTTGTACTTGTGACAAACAAATTTTTGTATGAAAGGATTATTGTTGGTTTAGAGACTATACTTTACAATGAGATTTCATTAGTGAAATTCTAAACCGTCAAAAATCAAATCATCAAAATGGCGCCGTTGCCGGGGATTTTCAATGGTGTTATGTTATTGGTTATTGTACATATGTGAATATTGTAAATAGTTTGTCTTTTGCTTGTTTACTAGATTTTGTTAGTTTTATTTTGTTTTTCCATAATGAATTCTCACTTTGGCTTTGAGTTTGGCTCTAATTGTGTTGTAGGAAATGTGAACTTCAATGATAGCATGCACCAAGGATGGAACACTCCAAGATGGGAGGAGTCTCAAGGAATTGATCACTCCTATTGGCAACAACCTCCGGACACTTATAGGTATAATTTTCATCCTAATGCATGCCAATTCAATGGCTATGATGACTCCTTTTGTGATAATCAACCACCACCATATGTCTATGACTCCCATCCTCAACATGATGCTCAACCATACTCACAAGTCCCTTTTTACCAAGTACCTTTATGTGACCCTTATCCATCATATAACCAATCACCCATACCACATCCTTGTGATCATTATGATCAAGAACCCTTAGAACCACCACAACCCTATCATGATTATTATGAAGAACCACCTCAATGCACACCATCTCCACAATTTTACCAAGATGAACCACCTTCTTACCATGAACCCTCTCTCCAAAATAATGAACCTTCCTACTCACTCTATGCCCCAATAGACGATCCTCTCACTTTGTTACTCTAAGGACAAGAAGCCATGAAGTGGGATACACTTGAGTTTGTGACCAACTTGACCAAGGTGGTGCACACTTTAGCCCACCAATGTTTGAATACTCAAGTTGTTCCCGTAGCCCCATGTGAAAAGCCAAAGGAAGAGCAAAGCATGAAGAAGATATCAGAGAATCCGGTGAAAAAGGAAGAATCGGTAATAGTAGTGGAGCAATTGGAGAAGCTGGTGGACGAAATTGTGATACAAGAATTCCAGGCACTGTTAGAGAAGCTCACAACTCCGTTCAACTAACCAGCAAGTGTACTGGGTCGTCCAAGTAATAAACCTTACGTGAGTAAGGGTCGATCCCATAGAGATTGTTGGTATGAAGCAAGCTATGGTTACCTTGTAAATCTCAGTTAGGCAGATTAAATTGGTTTATGGGTTTTCGAAAATTAATAATAAAAAAAAGGAAAATAAAAAGGGATAGAAATACTTATGTAAATCAATAGTGAGAATTTCAGATAGGTGTATGGAGATGCTGTGCTCCTCTTGAAACTCTGCTTCACTACTCACTCTTCCTTCAATCCTTCTTACTCCTTTCTATGGCAAGCTGTATGTAGGGCATCACCATCAACGGTGGCTACTTTCAATCCTCTCGGGAATATGATCCTATGCGCTGTCACTGCACGGCTAATCGTCTGGAGGCATCACCCATGGTTAATGGCTACATCCCGTCCTCTCAGTGAAAACGTTCCTATGCTCTGTCACAGCACGGCTAATCATCTGTCGGTTCTCAATCAGGTTGGAATAGAATCCGTTGATTCTTTTGCGTCTGTCACTAACGCCCAGCCTTCAGGAGTTTGAAGCTCGTCACAGTCATTCAATACCGGAATCCTACTCGGAATACCACAGACAAGGTTAGACTTTCCGGATTTCCAGGATCCTACTCGGAATACCACAGACAAGGTTAGACTTTTCGGATCCTCATGAATGCCGCCATCTATCTAGCTTATACCACGAAGATTCTGTTGGGGAATCTAAGAGATATGCGTCCGGCCTAAGGTAGAACGGAAGTGGTTGTCAATCACGCACGCTCATAGGTGAGAATGATGATGAGTGTCACGGATCATCACATTCATCAAGTTAAGTGCAACGTATATCTTGGAATAAGAATAAAAGGGAATTGAATAAAAAGTAATAGTGATTGTATTGAAACTTGAGGTACAACAGAGCTCCATACCCTTAATCTATGGTGTGCAGAAACTCCACTGTTGAAAATACATAAGTAAAAGGTTCAGGCATGGCCGAATGGCCAGCCCCCTGAATGTGATCAATAGTCTCCTCAGATGAAGAATAAAACAAAACTGAGACAAAAGATGTCTAATACAATAGTAACTTATCCTATTTATACTAGACTAGCTACTAGGGTTTACATGAGTAAGTATTTGATGCATAAATCCACTTCCGGGGCCCACTTGGTGTATGTTTGGACTGAGCTTGATCTATCCACGAGCTGAGACTTTTCTTGGAGTTGAACTCCGAGTTATGACGTGTTTTGGGCGTTCAACTCCGGATCATGACGTTTTTCTGGCGTTTAACTCCAGACAGCAGCATGTACTTGGCGTTCAACTCCAAATTGCGTCGTCAATTTCCGAACAAAGTATGAACTATTATATATTGCTGGAAAGCCCTGGATGTCTACTTTCCAACGCCGTTGAGATCGCGCTAATTGGAGTTCTGTAGCTCCAGAAAATTCATTTCGAGTGCAGGGAGGTCAGATTCCAACAGCATCAGCAGTCCTTTTGTCAGCCTTTTTCAGAGTTTTGCTCAAGTCCCTCAATTTCAGTCAGAATTTACCTGAAATCACAAAAAAACACACAAACTCATAGTAAAGTCCAGAAATATGAATTTAACATAAAAACTAATGAAAACATCCCTAAAAGTATCTTGAACTCACTAAAAACTACCTAAAAACAATGCCAAAAAGCGTATAAATTATCCGCTCATCACAACACCAAACTTAAATTGTTGCTTGTCCCCAAGCAACTGAAAATCAATTAGGATAAAAGAAGAGAATATACTATAAATTTCGAATTATCAATGAATATTAATTATAATTAGATGAGCGGGACTTGTAGCTTTTTGCTTCTGAACAGTTTTGGCATCTCACTTTTTTCTTTGAAGTTCAGAGTGATTGGCGTCTCTGGGAACTTAGAATTTCGGATAGTGTTATTGACTTTCCTAGTTAAGCATGTTGATTCTTGAACACAGCTACTTATGAGTCTTGGCCGTGGCCCTAAGCACTTTGTTTTCCAGTATTACCACCGGATACATAAATGCCACAGACACATAACTGGGTGAACCTTTTCAGATTGTGACTCAGCTTTGCTAGAGTCCCCAGTTAGTGGTGTCCAGAGCTCTTAAGCACACTCTTTTTGCTTTGGATCACGACTTTAACCACTCAGTCTCAAGCTTTTCACTTGGACCTTCATGACACAAGCACATGGTTAGGGACAGCTTGATTTAGCCGCTTAGGCCTGGATTTTATTTCCTTGGGCCCTCCTATCCATTGATGCTCAAAGCCTTGGATCCTTTTTTTCTTCTGTTTTTAACTCTGTTTTTAATTTTTTTTGATTTTTTCGTGACTCCTCATGATCATGTACCTAATAAAACACAAAATAACAATAAAATAAAAATTAGATAATTAAAATTGGGTTGCCTCCCAACAAGCGCTCCTTTAATGTCAGTAGCTTGACAGTGGCTCTCATGGAGCCACAAGGTGATCAGGTCAATGTTAGTGTAGTCCCAACACCAAACATAGAGTTTGGATATGGGGTCTTAACACCAAACTTAGAGTTTGGTTGTGGCCTCACAACACCAAACTTAGAGTTTGGTTGTGGCCTCACAACACCAAACGTAGAGTTTGACTGTGTGGGCTCTTCTTGACTCTGAACTGAGAGAAGCTCTTCATGCTTACTCTCTTTTGTCACAGAGGGATGGCCATGTGCCTTAAACACAAGGTAGTCCCCATTCAATTGAAGGACTAATTCACCTCTGTTGACATCTATCACAGCTTCTGCTGTGGCTAGGAAAGGTCTTCCAAGGATGATGCAATCATCCTCTTCCTTCCTAGTGTCTAAGATTATGAAATCAGCAGGGATGTAAAGGCCTTCAACCTTTACTAACACGTCCTCTACTATTCCATAAGCTTGTCTCAATGACTTATCTGCCAATTGTAATGAGAACAAGGCAGGTTGTACCTCACTGATCCCTAGCTTCTGATGAGCGGATAATTTATACGCTTTTTGGCATTGTTTTTATATAGTTTTTAGTAAGTTTAAGCTACTTTTAGGGATGTTTTCATTAGCTTTTATGTTAAATTCACATTTCTGGACTTTACTATGAGTTATTATAATTTTCTGTGATTTTAGGTAAATTCTGACTGAAATTGAGGGATTTGAGCAAAACTCTGAAGAAGGCTGACAAAAGGACTGCTGATGCTGTTGGAATCTGACCTCCCTGCACTCGAAATGGATTTTCTGGAGCTAAAGAACTCCAATTGGCGCGCTCTCAACGGCGTTGGAAAGTAGACATCCAGGGCTTTCCAGCAATATATAATAGTCCATACTTTATTCGAAGAATGACGACGTAACATGGCGTTGAACGCCAAGTACACGCTGCTGTCTGGAGTTAAACGCCAGAAACATGTCATGATCCGGAGTTGAACGCCCAAAACACGTCATAACCTGAAGTTTGACGCCAAGAAATGCCTTAGCTCGTGGAATGATCAAGCTCAGCCCAAGCATACACCAAGTGGGCCCCGGAAGTGGATTTATGCTTCAATTACTTACTCATGTAAACCCTAGTAGCTAGTCTAGTATATATAGGACATTTATCTATTGTATTAGACATCCTGGATTGTATTTTGAATCCTGTGATCACGTTAGAGAGGGCTGGCCATTCGGCCATGCCTGAACCCCTTGCTTATGTATTTTCAACGGTGGAGTTTCTGCACACCATAGATTAAGGGTGTGGAGCTCTGCTGTACCTCAAGTATTAATGAAGTTCTATTATCTTTTATTCAAATCTCTCTTATTCTTATTCCAAGATATTCATTCGTACCCAAGAACATGATGAATGTGATGAGTCAGATTACCCTCATTATTATTCTCACTTATGAATGTGAGTGATTGACAACCACTTCCGTTCTACATGCAACAGAGCTTGAATGTGTATCTCTTAGATTCCCCAACAGAATCTTCGTGGTATAAGTTAGATAGATGGCGGCATTCATGAGGATCCGGAAGGTCTAAATCTTATCTGTGGTATTCCGAGTAGGACTCTATGATTGAATGACTGTGACGAGCTTCAAACTCCTGAAGGCTGGGCGTGATGACAAGCGCAAAAGAATCAAGGGATTCTATTCCAACCTGATTGAGAACCGACAGATGATTAGCCGTGCTGTGACAGAGCATAGGAACGTTTTCACTGAGAGGATGGGATGTAGCCATTGACAACGGTGATGCCCTACATACAGCTTGCCATGGAAAGGAGTAAGAAGGATTGAGTTGAAGCAGTGGGAGAGCAGGCGTCCTTGAGCCATACAGTACCTCCATATGCTTATCTGAAATTCCTACCAATGAATCTGCATAAGTATTCTTATCCCTTTTATTATTTATTTTCTTATTTCTATTTTCGAAAACCCATGAACCAATTTAATCTGCCTAATTGAGATCTACAAGGTGACCATAGCTTGCTTCATACCAACAATCTCTGTGGGATCGACCCTTACTCACGTAAGGTTTATTACTTGGACGACCCAGTACACTTGCTGGTTAGTTGAACGGAGTTGTGTCCACTCATGCCAATTTCTTAAATTCCATAATTTTACAATGATACCAAAAGGCACAAAATAGTGATCACAATTTCGTCCACCAAGTTTTTGGCGCCGTTGCCGGGGATTGTTCGAGTATGGACAACTGACGATTCATCTTGTTGCTCAGATTAGGTAATTTTCTTTTCAAAAATCTTTTTCAAAAATTTTTCTTTTATTTTTCGTTTTTCCAAAAATATTTTCGAAAAAATTAATAAAAATACAAAAAAAATTAGAAAATCATAAAAATCAAAAATATTTTGCGTTTCTTGTTTGAGTCTTGAGTCAATTTTTAAGTTTGGTGTCAATTGCATGCTTTTAAAATTTTTCTTGCATTTTTTCGAAAATCTCATGCATTCATAGTGTTCTTCATGATCTTCAAGTTGTTCTTGATAAGTCCTCTTGTTTGATCTTGATGTTTTCTTATTTTGTGTCTTTCCTTGTTTTTCTTGTGCACTTTTGCATTCATATTTTCCATGCATTAAAGATTTCTAAGTTTGGTGTCTTGCATGTTTTCTTTGCATCAAAAATTTTTCAAAATAATGTTCTTGATGTTCATCATGATCTTCAAAGTGTTCTTGGTGTTCATCTTGACATTCATAGCATTCTTGCATGCATTCATTGTTTTGATCTAAAAATTTCATGCATTGAGTATTTTTGTTGTTTTTCTTTCTCATAATTAAAATATTCAAAAATAAAAAATATCTTTTCCTTATTTTCCTCCAAATTTTCGAAATTTTGGGTTGACTTGGTCAAAAATTTTTTAAAATTAGTTGTTTCTTACAAGTCAAGTCAAAATTTCAATTTTAAAAATCTTATCTTTTCAAAATCTTTTTCAAAAATCATATCTTTTTCATTTTTTTATAATTTTCAAAAATTTCAAAATTATTTTTCAAAATATTTTCAAAAATCTTTTTCTTATCTTTATATCAAATTTTCGAAAATTAACTAACAAGTAATGTGATTGGTTCAAAAATTTGAAGTTTGTTACTTTCTTGTTAAGAAAGGTTCAATCTTTAAGTTCTAGAATCTTATCTTGTAGTTTCTTGTTAGTTAAGTAATTTTAAAAATTAAATCTTTTTCAAAATATCTTTTTCTTAAAAATCTTTTTATCTTTTATCTTATCTTTTTCAAAAACTTTATCTTTTTCAAAATTTGATTTCAAAATATCTTATCTAACTTCTTATCTTCTTATCTTTTTCAAAATTTGATTTCAAATCTTTTTCAAATCAACAAACTAACTTTTTGTTTGTTTCTTATCTTTTTCAAAACCACCTAACCACTTTTTCCCTCTCTAATTTTCGAAAATTCTCCCTCTCTTTTTCAAAAATTCTTTTTGTTTTAAATTTTAATTATATTTTGTCTTTAATTTTCGAAAATTACTAACCTCTTTTCCAAAAATTATTTTCGAAAATTCTATTCTCTTCTCTTCTATTTTAATTATTAATTACTAACACTTCTTCTCACCTCTCTTCATCTAAGAATCCAAACCTCTTATATCCCTTGTATTTGGATTCTTCACCCCTTTCTTCTTCTACTAACATAAGGGAATCTCTATACTGTGACATAGAGGATTCCTTTTTCTTTTCTTGTTTTCTTCTATTTCATATGAGCAGGAACAGGGAAAAAGGCACTCTTGTTGAAGTTGATCCAGAACCTGAAAGGACTCTGAAGAGAAAATTAAGAGAAGCTAAATTACAACAATCCAGAAATAACCTTTCAGAAATTTTCGAACAAGAGAAGGAGATGGCAGCCGAAAATAATAATAATAATAATGCAAGGAGAATGCTTGGTGACGTCACAAAGCCAACGTCCAAGTTTGATGGAAGAAGCATCTCCATTCCTGCCATTGGAGCCAATAACTTTGAGCTTAAGCCTCAACTAGTTGCTTTAATGCAACAAAACTGCAAGTTTTATGGACTTCCATCTGAAGATCCTTATCAGTTCTTAACTGAGTTCTTGCAGGTCTGTGATACTGTAAAGACGAATGGAGTTAATCCTGAAGTCTACAGACTTATGCTTTTCCCTTTTGCTGTAAGAGACAGAGCTAGAATATGGTTGGACTCACAACCTAAGGATAGCCTGGACTCCTGGGATAAGCTGGTCACTGCCTTTCTGGATAAATTCTTTCCTCCTCAAAAGCTGAGCAAGCTGAGAGTGGATGTTCAAACCTTCAAGCAAAAAGATGGTGAATCCCTCTATGAAGTTTGGGAAAGATACAAGCAGCTGACCAAAAGATGTCCATCTGACATGTTTTCAGAATGGACTCTATTAGATATATTCTATTATGGTCTCTCTGAATTTTCGAAAATGTCATTGGACCACTCTGCAGGTGGATCTATTCACCTGAAGAAAACGCCTGAAGAGGCTCAAGAACTCATTGACATGGTTGCAAACAACCAGTTCATGTATACCTCTGAGAGGAATTCTGTAAATAATGGGATACCTCAGAAGAAAGTAGTTCTTGAAATTGATGCTCTGAATGCCATACTGGCTCAGAACAAAGTGTTGACTCAACAGGTCAACATGATCTCTCAAAATCTGAATGGATTGCAACATGCATCCAACAGTACTAGAGAGGCAGCTTCTGAAGAAGCTTATGATCCTGAGAACCCTGCCATGGCAGAGGTTAATTACATGGGTGAACCATATGGAAACACCTATAACCCATCATGGAGAAATCATCCAAATTTCTCCTGGAAGGATCAACAAAAGCCTCAACAAGGCTTTAACAGTGGTGGACGCAATAGGCTGAATAATAGTAAGCCATATCCATCATCTTCTCAGCAACAGACAGAGAACTCTGAACAAAATAATTTTAATTTAGCTAATATAGTCTCTGATCTGTCAAAGGCCACTTTCAGTTTCATGAATGAAACAAGATCCTCCATTAGAAATTTGGAGGCACAAGTGGGCCAGCTGAGTAAGAAAGTTAGTGAAACTCCTCCCAGTATTCTCCCAAGCAATACAGAAGAGAATCCAAAAGGAGAGTGCAAGGCCATTGATTTGATCAAAGTGGCCGAATGCACTAGGTAGGAGGAGGACGAAAATCCTAGTGAGGAAGACCTCCTGGGACGTCCCTCAAGCAAGAAGGAGTTTCCTATTAAGGATCCAGAGGAATCTGAGGCTCATATAGAGACCATAGAGATTCCATTAAATCTCCTTCTGCCATTCATGAGCTCTGAAGACTATTCTTCCTCTGAAGAGGATGAAGATGTGACTGAAGAGCAAGTTGCTCAATATTTAGGAGCTATCATGAAGCTGAATGCCAAGCTGTTTGGTAATGAGACTTGGGAAAGTGAACCTCCCTTGCTCATTAGTGAACTAGATACTTGGATTCAGAAAACTCTACCTCAAAAGAAACAAGATCCTGGCAAGTTCCTAATATCTTGTACCATAGGCACCATGAGCTTTGAAAAAGCTCTATGTGATCTTGGGTCAAGGATAAATCTTATGCCACTCTCTGTAATGGAGAAGCTGGGGATCATTGAGGTACATCCTGCCTTGTTCTCATTGCAATTGGCAGATAAGTCAATAAGACAAGCTTATGGAATAGTAGAAGACGTGCTAGTAAAGGTTGAAGGCCTTTACATCCCTGCTGATTTCATAATCCTAGACACTAGGAAGGAAGATGATGAATGCATCATCCTAGGAAGACCTTTCCTAGCCACAGCAGAAGCTGTGATAGATGTCAACAGAGGAGAGTTAGTCCTTCAATTGAATGGGGACTACCTGGTGTTTAAGGCACATGGCCATCCCTCTGTGACAAAAGAGAGTAAGCATGAAGAGCTTCTCTCAGTTCAGAGTCAAGAAGAGCCCACACAGTCAAACTCTAAGTTTGGTGTTGTGAGGCCACAACCAAACTCTAAGTTTGGTGTTAAGACCCCATATCCAAACTCTAAGTTTGGTGTTGGGACTACACACTAAAATTGACCTGATCACCTTGTGGCTCCATGAGAGTCACTGTCAAGCTATTGACACTAAAGAAGCGCTTGTTGGGAGGCAACCCAATTTTATTTATCTAATCTTATTTTATTTTATTTTAGTGTTATTTTTGTGTTTAATTAGGTACATGATCATGAGGAGTCACGAAAAAATAAAAAAAAATTAAAAACAGAGTCAAAAACAGAAGAAAAAAATTTTTTACCGTGGAGGACGCACGGGCTGGCGTTCAACGCCCAGAAGGTGCATCTGGCTGGCGTTCAACGCCAGAACAGAGCACCATTCTGGCGCTGAACGCCCAAAACAAGCAACATCCTGGCGTTAAACGCCAGGATGGTGCACAGAGAGGAAAAACTGGCGCTGAACGCCAGGAACAAGCATGAAACTGGCGTTCAACGCCAGAAACATGCATCACATGGGCGTTGAACACCCAGAACATGCACCAATGGGCGTTTGAACGCCAGAATGGTGTGCCAAGGCAATTTACATGCCTATATGGTGAAGGAATGGTATTTCTTTTCACCTCAGGATCTGTGGACCTCACAGGATCCCCACCTACCTCGCCCTCTCTCTTTCCATTCATGATCATCCCTTCTATTTTTCATTCACCACCTACATCTATCCACTCTTCCCCATACACCCCGCCTACCTTTACAATTCAACTTCTCTTTCCCACCCAATCCCACCCATATAGCCGAATCCATCTCCCCTCACTCACCTCCATCTTCTTCTTCTTCTTCTCTTCTTTCTTTTCTTGCTCGAGGGCGAGCAATATTTTAAGTTTGGTGTGATAAAAGCATAGCTTTTTTGCTTTTCCATTACCATTAATGGCACCTAAGGCCAGAGAAACCTCAAAGGGAAGACAAAAGCTTCCACCTCTGAGTCTTGGGAGATGGAAAAATATAAGCCGTCATAGCTCAGTGGCATAACATGTGGCTGCAAATCAAGAGATCCCTGAGATTTCTCAGGGGATAAGTTGTCCTCCACACAAATATTGGAAGCAACTAAGGGTAGAAACACCAAAATTATTATGAATCATTCAACAGAAACAAGGAAGAGACATAGAGGAGCTCAAAAAGCACCATTGGACCTTCAAAAAGGCGCCACCCTCACTCAGGTGGATTCATTCCTTGTTCTCTATTTTCTTTCTGTTTTCGGTTTTTAATACTATGTTTATTTATGTTTTGTGTCTTTACTTCATGATCATTAGTATGTAACCATGCCTTAAAGATTATGAATAATTCCATGAATCCTTCACCTCTCTTAAAAGAAAAATGTTTTAATTCAAAAGAACAAGAAGTACATAATTTTCGAAATTATTAGTGAATTTAATTTAATTATATTGATGTGGTGGCAATAATTTTTGTTTTCTGAATGAATGCTTGAACAGTGCATATTTTTGATCTTGTTGTTTATGAGTGTTAAAATTGTTGGCTCTTGAAAGAATGATGAACAAAGAGAAATGTTATTGATGAACTGAAAAATTCATGAATTGATTCTTGAAGCAAGAAAAAGCAGTGAAAAAAAAAAGTGGCGGGAAAAAAAAATAGAAAGAAAAAGCAAGCAGAAAAAGCCAATAGCCCTTAAAACCAAAAGGCAAGGGTAGCAAGGATCCAAGGCTTTGAGCATCAATGGATAGGAGGGCCCAAGGAAGTAAAATCCAGGCCTAAGCGGCTAAATCAAGCTGTCCCTAACCATGTGCTTGTGTCATGAAGGTCCAAGTGAAAAGCTTGAGACTAAGTGGTTAAAGTCGTGATCCAAAGCAAAAGAGTGTGCTTAAGAGCTCTGGACACCACTAACTGGGGACTTTAGCAAAGCTGAGTCACAATCTGAAAAGGTTCACCCAGTTATGTGTCTGTGGCATTTGTGTATCCGGTGGTAATACTGGAAGACAAAGTGCTTAGGGCCAAGGCCAAGACTCATAAGTAGCTGTGTTCAAGAATCAACATGCTTAACTAGGAAAGTCAATAACGCTATCTGAAATTCTAAGTTCCCAGAGACGCCAATCTCTCTAAACTACAAAGGAAAAAGTGAGATGCCAAAACTGTTCAGAAGCAAAAAGCTACAAGTCCCGCTCATCTAATTAAATTAATATTCATTGATATTCTGGAATTTGTAGAATATTCTCTTCTTTTATCCTATTTGATTTTCAGTTGCTTGGGGACAAGCAACAATTTAAGTTTGGTGTTGTGATGAGCGGATAATTTATACGCTTTTTGGCATTGTTTTTATATAGTTTTTAGTAAGTTTAAGCTACTTTTAGGGATGTTTTCATTAGTTTTTATGTTAAATTCACATTTCTGGACTTTACTATGAGTTTGTATGTTTTTCTGTGATTTCAGGTAAATTCTGACTGAAATTGAGGGATTTGAGCAAAACTCTGAAGAAGGCTGACAAAAGGACTGCTGATGTTGCTGGAATCTGACCTATCTGCACTCGAAATGGATTTTCTGGAGCTACAGAACTCCAATTGGCGCGCTCTCAACGGCGTTGGAAAGTAGACATCCAGGGCTTTCCAGCAATATATAATAGTCCATACTTTATTCGAAGAATGACGACGTAACGTGGCGTTGAACGCCAAGTACACGCTGCTGTCTGGAGTTAAACGCCAGAAAAACGTCATGATCCGGAGTTGAACGCCCAAAACACGTCATAACCTGAAGTTTGACGCCAAGAAATGCCTTAGCTCGTGAAATGATCAAGCTCAGCCCAAGCATACACCAAGTGGGTCCCGGAAGTGGATTTATGCTTCAATTACTTACTCATGTAAACCCTAGTAGCTAGTCTAGTATATATAGGACATTTATCTATTGTATTAGACATCCTGGATTGTATTTTGAATCTTGTGATCACATTAGAGAGGGCTGGCCATTCGGCCATGCCTGAACCCCTTGCTTATGTATTTTCAACGGTGGAGTTTCTGCACACCATAGATTAAGGGTGTGGAGCTCTGCTGTACCTCAAGTATTAATGAAGTTCTATTATCTTTTATTCAAATCTCTCTTATTCTTATTCCAAGATATTCATTCGTACCCAAGAACATGATGAATGTGATGAGTCAGATTACCCTCATTATTATTCTCACTTATGAATGTGAGTGATTGACAACCACTTCCGTTCTACATGCAACAGAGCTTGAATGTGTATCTCTTAGATTCCCCAACAGAATCTTCGTGGTATAAGTTAGATAGATGGCGGCATTCATGAGGATCCGGAAGGTCTAAATCTTGTCTGTGGTATTCCGAGTAGGACTCTATGATTGAATGACTGTGACGAGCTTCAAACTCCTGAAGGCTGGGCGTGATGACAAGCGCAAAAGAATCAAGGGATTCTATTCCAACCTGATTGAGAACCGACAGATGATTAGCCGTGATGTGACAGAGCATAGGAACGTTTTCACTGAGAGGATGGGATGTAGCCATTGACAACGGTGATGCCCTACATACAGCTTGCCATGGAAAGGAGTAAGAAGGATTGAGTTGAAGTAGTGGGAGAGCAGGCGTCCTTGAGCCATACAGTACCTCCATATGCTTATCTGAAATTCCTACCAATGAATCTGCATAAGTATTCTTATCCCTTTTATTATTTATTTTCTTATTTCTATTTTCGAAAACCCATGAACCAATTTAATCTGCCTAATTGAGATCTACAAGGTGACCATAGCTTGCTTCATACCAACAATCTCTGTGGGATCGACCCTTACTCACGTAAGGTTTATTACTTGGACGACCAAGTACACTTGCTGGTTAGTTGAACGGAGTTGTGTCCACTCATGCCAATTTCTTAAATTCCATAATTTTACAATGATACCAAAAGGCACAAAATAGTGATCACAATTTCGTCCACCAGCTTCTCCATTACAGAGAGTGGTATAAGATTTATCCCTGACCCTAGATCACATAGAGCCTTTTCAAAGCTCATGGTGCCTATGGTAGAAGGTATTAGGAACTTGCCAGGATCTTGTTTCTTTTGAGGTAGAGTTTTCTGAATCCAAGTATCTAGTTCACTAATGAGCAAGGGAGGTTCACTTTCCCAAGTCTCATTACCAAACAACTTGGCATTCAGCTTCATGATAGCTCCTAAGTATTGAGCAATTTGCTCTCCAGTCACGTCTTCATCCTCTTCAGAGGATGAATAGTCTTCAGAGCTCATGAATGGCAGAAGGAGATTTAATGGAATCTTTATGGTCTCTATATGAGCCTCAGATTCCTTTGGATCCTTAATAGGAAACTCCTTCTTGCTTGAGGGACGTCCCAGGAGGTCTTCCTCACTAGGATTTTCGTCCTCCTCCTCCCTTGTGCATTCGGCCATATTGACTAAATCAATGGCCTTGCACTCTCCTTTTGGATTCTCTTCTGTATTACTTGGGAGAATACTGGGAGGAGTTTCAATGACTTTCTTACTCAGCTGGCCCACTTGTGCCTCCAAATTTCTAATGGAGGATCTTGTTTCATTCATGAAACTGAAAGTGGCCTTTGACAGATCAGAGACTATATTGGTTAAATTAGAAGTGTTTTGTTGAGAATTCTCTGTCTGTTGCTGAGAAGATGATGGATATGGCTTGCTATTGCTCAGCCTATTGCGTCCACCATTGTTAAAGCCTTGTTGAGGCTTTTGTTGATCCTTCCAGGAGAAATTTGGATGATTTCTCCATGATGGATTATAGGTGTTTCCATATGGTTCACCCATGTAATTAACCTCTGCCATGGCAGGGTTCTCAGGATCATAAGCTTCTTCAGAAGCTGCCTCTCTAGTACTATTGGATGCATGTTGCAATCCATTCAGATTTTGAGAGATCATGTTGACCTGTTGAGTCAACACTTTATTCTGAGCCAATATGGCATTCAGAGCATCAATTTCAAGAACTCCTTTCTTCTGAGGTATCCCATTATTCACGGAATTCCTCTCAGAGGTATACATGAATTGGTTGTTTGCAACCATGTCAATGAGTTCTTGAGCCTCTTCAGGCGTTTTCTTCAGGTGAATAGATCCACCTGCAGAATGGTCCAATGACATTTTCGAAAATTCAGAGAGACCATAATAGAATATATCTAATAGGGTCCATTCTGAAAACATGTCAGATGGACATCTTTTGGTCAGCTGCTTGTATCTTTCCCAAGCTTCATAGAGGGATTCACCATCTTTTTGTTTGAAGGTTTGAACATCCACTCTCAGCTTGCTCAGCTTTTGAAGAGGAAAGAATTTATCTAAGAAGGCAGTGACCAGCTTATCCCAGGAGTCCAGGCTATCCTTAGGTTGTGAATCCAACCATATTCTAGCTCTGTCTCTTACAGCAAAAGGGAAAAGCATGAGTCTGTAGACTTCAGGATCAACTCCATTTGTCTTTACAGTCTCACAGATCTGCAAGAATTCAGTTAAAAACTGATAAGGATCTTCAGATGGAAGCCCATAAAACTTGCAGTTTTGTTGCATTAAGGCAACTAGCTGAGGTTTCAGCTCAAAGTTATTGGCTCCAATGGCAGGAATGGAGATGCTTCTTCCATCAAACTTGGACGTTGGCTTTGTGAAGTCACCAAGCATTCTCCTTGCATTATTATTATTATTTTCGGCTGCCATCTCCTTCTCTTGTTCGAAAATTTCTGAAAGGTTATTTCTGGATTATTGTAATTTAGCTTCTCTGAATTTTCTCTTCAGAGTCCTTTCAGGTTCTGGATCAATTTCAACAAGAGTGCCTTTTCCCTGTTCCTTCTCATATGAAAGAGAAGAAAACAAGAAAAGAAAGAGGAATCCTCTATGTCACAGTATAGAGATTCCTTTCTGTTAGTAGACAGAGAAAAGGGGGGAAGAATCCAAATACAAGGGATATAAGAAGTTTGGATTCTTAGATGAAGAGAGGTGAAGAGAAGTGTTAGTAATTAATTAATTAAATAGAATAAGAGAAGAGAAGAGAAATTTCGAAAATAATTTTTGAAAAAGAGGTTAGTAATTTTCGAAAATTAGAGATAAGATTAGATTAAAATTAAAATTTAAAACAATTAAAAAGAATTTTTGAAAAAGAGAGAAGTATTTTTGAAAATTAGAGATGGATAGGAAGTTAGTTGGTTTTGAAAAAGATAAGAAACAAACAAAAAGTTAGTTAGTTGATTGAAAAAGATTTTGAAATTAAAATTTAAAAAGATAAAAAGATAGGAGGTTAGATAAGATATTTTGAAATCAAATTTTGAAAAAGATAAAATAAAAAAAGATAAGATTTTTAAGAAAAAGATATTTTGAAAAAGATTTAATTTTTAAAATTGCTTAACTAACAAGAAACTACAAGATAAGATTCTAGAACTTAAAGATTGAACCTTTCTTAACAAGAAAGTAACAAACTTCAAATTTTTGAATCAATCATATTACTTGTTAGCTAATTTTCAAAAATTTGATATAAAGATAAGAAAAAGATTTTTAAAATATTTTGAAAAAGATTTTTGAAATTTTCGAAAAATAGAAAAATGAAAAAGATATGATTTTTGAAAAAGATTTTGAAAAGATAAGATTTTTAAAATTTGAAATTTTGACTTGACTTGTAAGAAACAACTAATTTTGAAAATTTTTTTGACCAAGTCAACCCAAAGTTTCGAAAATTTGGAGGGAAATAAGGAAAAGATATTTTTTTGATTTTTGAATTTTTTTAAAGAAAAACACAAAAATGACCCAAAACATGAAAATTTTGGATCAAGACACAAGATGCATGCAAGAATGCTATGAATGTCAAGATGAACACTAAGAACACTTTGAAGATCATGATGAACATCAAGAACATAATTTTGAAAAATTTTTGATGCAAAGAAAACATGCAAGACACCAAACTTAGAAATTTTTAATGCTTGGAAAATATGAATGCAAAGATGCACATGAAAAACAACAACCAACACAAAACAAGAAAACATCAAGATCAAACAAGAGGACTTATCAAGAACAACTTGAAGATCATGAAGAACACTATGAATGCATGAGATTTTCGAAAAAATGCAAGAAAAATTTTAAAAGCATGCAATTGACACCAAACTTAAAAATTAACACAAGACTCAAACAAGAAACACAAAATATTTTTGATTTTTATGATTTTCTAATTTAATTTTTTTTATTTTTATTCTAATTTTTTTTCGAAAAAAACATGGTTAGAAAAACGAAAAAGAAAAGAAAAATTTTGAAAAAGATTTTCGAAAAGAAAATTACCTAATCTGAGCAACAAGATGAACCGTCAGTTGTCCATACTCGAACAATCCCCGGCAACGGCGCCAAAAACTTGGTGGACGAAATTGTGATACAAGAATTCCAAGCACTGTTAGAGAAGCTCACAACTCCGTTCAACTAACCAGCAAGTGTACTGGGTCGTCCAAGTAATAAACCTTACGTGAGTAAGGGTCGATCCCACAGAGATTGTTGGTATGAAGCAAGCTATGGTTACCTTGTAAATCTCAGTTAGGCAGATTAAATTGGTTTATGGGTTTTCGAAAATTAATAATAAAAAAAGAAAAATAAAAAGGGATAGAAATACTTATGTAAATCAATAGTGAGAATTTCAGATAGGTGTATGGAGATGCTGTGCTCCTCTTGAAACTCTGCTTCACTACTCACTCTTCCTTCAATCCTTCTTACTCCTTTCCATGGCAAGCTATATGTAGGGCATCACCATCAACGGTGGCTACTTTCAATCCTCTCGGGAAAATGATCCTATGCGCTGTCACTGCACGACTAATCGTCTGGAGGCATCACCCATGGCTGATGGCTATATCCCGTCCTCTCAGTGAAAACGTTCCTATGCTCTGTCACAGCACGGCTAATCATCTGTCGGTTCTCAATCAGGTTGGAATAGAATCCGTTGATTCTTTTGCGTCTGTCACTAACGCCCAGCCTTCAGGAGTTTGAAGCTCGTCACAGTCATTCAATACCAGAATCCTACTCGGAATACCACAGACAAGGTTAGACTTTCCGGATCCTCATGAATGCCGCCATCTATCTAGCTTATACCACGAAGATTCTGTTGGGGAATCTAAGAGATATGCGTCCGGCCTAAGGTAGAACGGAAGTGGTTGTCAATCACGCGCGTTCATAGGTGAGAATGATGATGAGTGTCACGGATCATCACATTCATCAAGTTAAGTGCAACGTATATCTTGGAATAAGAATAAAAGGGAATTGAATAAAAAGTAATAGTGATTGTATTGAAACTTGAGGTACAGCAGAGCTCCACACCCTTAATCTATGGTGTGCAGAAACTCCACTGTTGAAAATACATAAGTAAAAGGTTCAGGCATGGCCGAATGGCCAGCCCCCTGAATGTGATCAATAGTCTCCTCAGATGAAGAATAAAACAAAACTGAGACAAAAGATGTCTAATACAATAGTAACTTATCCTATTTATACTAGACTAGCTACTAGGGTTTACATGAGTAAGTATTTGATGCATAAATCCACTTCCGGGGCCCACTTGGTGTATGTTTGGGCTGAGCTTGATCTATCCACGAGCTGAGGCTTTTCTTGGAGTTGAACTCCGAGTTATGACGTGTTTTGGGCGTTCAACTCCGGATCATGACGTTTTTCTGGCGTTTAACTCCAGACAGCAGCATGTACTTGGCGTTCAACTCCAAGTTGCGTCGTCAATTTCCGAACAAAGTTTGGACCATTATATATTGCTGGAAAGCTCTGGATGTCTACTTTCCAACGCCGTTGAGAGCGCGCCAATTGGAATTCTGTAGCTCCAGAAAATCCATTTCGAGTGCAGGGAGGTCAGATTCCAACAGCATCAGCAGTCCTTTTGTCAGCCTTTTTCAGAGTTTTGCTCAAGTCCCTCAATTTCAGCCAGAAATTACCTGAAATCACAGAAAAACACACAAACTCATAGTAAAGTCCAGAAATATGAATTTAACATAAAAACTAATGAAAACATCCCTAAAAGTAGCTTGAACTCACTAAAAACTACCTAAAAACAATGCCAAAAAGCGTATAAATTATCCGCTCATCAGAAGCCTACGGTTATTGAAACAAAGGAGGAAGTGGCCCAAGATTTAGGAAATGCGGAACTACCATGTGAATCTCAACAACCTCCGGAGCATATCAAGATTGACGGATATGAGAAGGTTGATCAAGGGATAGATTTAATCATGGATGAGTTTCTATCCACGATTGAATCTCTCCCTATTGGACATGGAGTTAGAATAATAGAAGAGTGTGCACAACCTTCCATACCCTTGGTGAACAATGAAGAAGAGAATGAATCGAAAGCAAGTTACCAAGAGGAACAAGTTGGCATGGTGTATATCGAAATTGAAGAATACGAAGAGGTTGATCAAGAAATGGATTTATTCATCAATGAATTCCTATCCAAAATTAAATCACCTCCCCATTGAGAAAGAAATCAAAATTCTTGAAGACAACACCAAGCTAAAGGACAAATGGGAAAAGGTTGAAAGTAAAGAAACTTGTCAAGAGGTGGAGATATTCAAAGAAGAGCATAAAGAAGTCAACTTTGCATTGTCTAAGTGTGGGGAGGCCCTCCTTCCCAAATCACCATCCAACATAACATTCAAGTGGGTAAAATTCTTATCTTCAAGCTTTACCTTCTCACTTGGATATGGTTTGATTGAAACGGATGGACAACTTAGAGCTCTTTGTGGAATTAAAAGTAAGAACGAGTTGTGTAGTAGTTGGAAATTTGATATTAGGCTCGTTAAGGTCAAAGCTTCAAGGTATAGGAACCATAATTGGAAGAATGCCACTTTATATGGGTCTAGAAGGAAAGCATGGAATGTTAAAGAGAATTCCATTTGTCAACCACCCGGAAAGAAAAATCATGAAATTCAACTTGCGGATGGGTGTGAAGATAAGATATGGGATCCCAGTTCGTTATGTGAAGACCAACTATGGAAACTCATATCTTGGGTGGAACTTTGCCCAAGCTTGATGAAGATGGTTGGAAATTCTGTCAACCAATTGAGAAGCAAAGATCCTTGGAGATTCAAGGATGAGTACAAACATAAGCCACCATGACATTGAGCTTCCCAAATGTCCAACTTAAGGACTTAAACTAAAAGTGCTAGGTGGGAGACACCCCACCATGGTAAACTCTTCCCATTCTCTTTTAGTTTTGTTTAATAAGTGATTTGAGTTGCCATTGTAGGTAGATTTTCATTTCATATTGATTTGTTTGTATAGATTGGTTGTTAGTATATTGTGTTCATTAGTAGTTGAATAAACCTCAATACCAAATTGCATTTTTGTGAATTGTATGATATTTGATTGAATAAAGAGTTGTAAGCATTATAGGAAGCTCTTGGGCATTTTTTTCTGCTTTTTGGGCAATTAAAAAAAAACGCAGGGACGCAAGCGCACGCAGTACGCGCCCGCGCCTATAACGCGGAGGAAGCCCATACATTTTCCAGAGAGTTGGACCACTCCCGCGCCAACTCCAGGCCCCTACCGCGCACATGCCGCGGACGCGCCGATTCGCTGCCGCGACTTCCAGGCCAATGACCCGAGAGTTGTGCCAACTCTGGGCCAACACTATGCCTCCAGCCTACCCTATGCACGCGAGCGCACACTGTACGCGCCCGCGGACATACTTTTCATCCCGTCCACGCTAATGCGCACTTGGCGACCCTGCACCCTTCTTCCTCTTCAACCATCCACGCACACGCGCACGGTGCGCATCTGCGCGGATTCAAAATCTATAACCCTAAGTACGCGAAGTGAGCAGCGCAGTCGTGCACCAACCGTTTCTCTTCTCCTCCAGCATCTCTGCTCCCTTCTTCTCCCTCAACCACTACGAACCACCACCCGCCGGCGACCACCGCCGTCAACCCTCCCTTCTCTCACCATCATCCCCATTCTCTCTCTCCTTCTCACTCGTCCTGCCTCTCTCACTTCCCCTCTCTCACTACCGCGCATCATTGCCACCACTGTGCACCGCCGGCAAACCGGCCACCCTTACCATCACCTTTCTCCCCTCTTCTCACACACCACCCAGTTGCTTCCCTCTCTGCCTCTGCTACTTCGCTGCCCTGCCCCTCTGCTTCCTAGCACCGCCACGATCTTCACCGGCTGCCACCCCTCCTAGGCAGCAGTGCACCACCTCTATCCCTCTCTCGTTCCCCTGTCCACTCCCTAGTTCCCTTACTGCTTTTGCATTCTAGGTTACTGTCCATGCCCCCTGCTCCAACTCTGGTCCCTTTATTTTCTTTTTACATTACTTTGATTTTAGTTCTAGTAGTTAGTAGAATTTAATTTTGATTGTTAGGATAGATAGAGATATCTGCTGTTAGGTAGCTAGGTTATGGATAGAGGATTCTAGGCCTGATTATTGTGCCGTGTCTGTTTACCTAATTGTGCTTATATTGATTGATTGCTGAGTGTATGATCATACTTTACCATGTTGTGTTATTCATACCCTATGATCATGCTACTACTGCCTGGTACATATCTGAGCTTTTATTGATTGCTTGTTGAGTAGTTTAACCATGTCTTGCCATACTGTACCTATTCTGCTGCCATGCTTGCTTGATTTTGTGATCGGTATTTGAGTGATGCTTTTGAGCTCATTTCTTGTTTGTTTTGCTATACGAGAACGTCCAATTTTAAGCCGGAATGCTGCCCAATTTTTGATAAAACTATTTCACTTTCAAATACTAGTCTCGGGATTGAACTTGGCACCTTCAAACTAAGCTTTGCATAACTCACCAAGTTCAATACGCGGGACTTTTGGGCCAATTTTTCTGTTCTTATTTTGATTCCCGCGATTGGCATTAACCAAAGTGAACTTAAGGAGTTGCCTACATTTTTGTTAAAACCATGATATGCAACCTCCTTACATTATGTTCATTCTCTTACAATAGTTGGTATGCTTTGATTGTGCAACTCCTTTTAACTCAACTGAGTTTTCAACCTCTCATAGTTGCACAATTGCACTTTATTGCTTGTAATACCAGCTATTGCGAGTCCATTTTCATGCATTTTGACATTTCTATATTTTCATGCTTGTGAACATGATTATTGCGCACAATTTGCAAACTTCTTTTCATGAAGCTATTCTCCATCATACCACCAATCACCAACTTTATTTTCCTAAACCACTAATCTCTTTAACCCACTAACCTCAGTTTTAATCACCCCTAACTTTTTAACCATTCTTTTAAGGTATAATGTTGAATATGCCTAACCTCTAAAGACTTGTGCCACATTGTTTGAAACATTGAATTCTTGGATTATGCTTCCATTTTCTAGGCTTACTTGCTATCCAAGTTTTCTATTTTAGTTCACCATATGACTATTTGCCATCCATCTTACATCTTGAACATGTTCTTCCTTGCTTCATGCTACTTGCTTAATTGCTTATATTCGATTCTATTCTATTTTTTTTAAGATGTCAGAAAAAAGAAAGGCCATAGAAACTACCTCAAAGAAGAGGAAGCATTCTAAAACTTCCACCCCTTCCCCTTATGCCAACTATGCTAAAAACCCGCTGAATGATGAGGATAAAGAGAATCAGTTACTACTATCCACTGACCCAACCAAATTTTCCAACCTCTACTGTGAGCTTCGCTCCCCTAAGTACCGGAAGACAAATTTGAACATTGAAAAGAGATTGGATTTCTAAATGATGTGAGGCATGCCATAAACGTCCGGATTCTAGAATTGGGCCTGGATTTTGGTTGATAGAGATTTAGGGAAGATCAACACTTCATGGGTAAGAGAGTTCTACTGTAACTTCTTCTGCGCCCCTCTTGATTCGGTTTACCTACGGGGTAAGGAGATCTTGATTACTAAGGCAGCTATTGGGGAGGCATTACTTTGCCGACTTCCCACTGATGGCCCATGCGCCTACCAGCAGGTAGAGACAGTCATTCACTGCATGACCTTTGATTATGATGCGCTTAAGCGCGTGATTGCAACACCAGATGCTCCATGGGTAATGGATTCGGGCAACACGAAGCCCAAAGAGATGCTATTCGCTTATCTGTCTAGAGAGGCCAAGACTTGGCAGATGATATTTGCCCACTATGTCCTACCCACTACTCATTTTTCTGAGATCCCGATGGACATGTTAGTTCTGATTGGCTATTTTATGGAAGGCAAGGAGGTATATTTTCCCTGGTTGATCCGGCAGAGCATGTGGTGAGCACACATTCGTGACCTACTTCCGTTTCCTACACTAGTCACCAGCATGGCTGAGCTAGCCGATGTTTCGTGGCAGGATGATGATGTGACACCACCACCCCCAGATGACGACGACAAGGAGGTTACCATTCCATGGGGTGGCTGGGTGCACGAGAAGCCCCCGACTAGATGCCGTTCTCGGGCTAGAGCGATTATGGAGGCAGCTAGACCTTCGTCCTCCACAGCAGCATCTCTGTCCTCCTCTGCAGCTTCTTCTTCCTCAGCAGCCGCAGTCTATTTGCCACCACCGCCAGCACCTGAGCCGACATACCTACTAGTACAGCGCCTGTTCCGATTCATGGAGCGCGGCAAGCGCCAGCTCATGCGCTGCCTTGACCGGATTGACCAGATGTTTATAGCTCAGGGCCTTGAGTTGCCCCCTCTACCCGAGTCCTCTGGTTCAGATGAGGAGACCCATGAGGAGGAGCCCAGCCATACAGAGGCACCACACCAGACACAGGCTACCCAGGAGACCGAGTAGCATCCTGTGGAGCCTCAGCCTCAGACACAGTAGCCCCAGCCAGAGTCAGCACCGACCGGTGTACCTCTCCCTGACCCTCAGGATTAGCATCGGGGACGATGCTTGATCTTAAGTGTGGTGAGGTCGCCGTTGGCATCATTGGAGGACCGGTGAATATTTTGGCGTATTTCCTAGTTACATCTTCCTAGTTATCTTATGTTGCATCTTATTGTATATATTGTTTGGATATTTTGGACATATTTTGGGTGTTACATACTCTTTTTTGTAGACATTTTGGTTGTTAGATATTTTGGATGTTGGATTTTATATCCTTAGTTAGATTTTTTTCTCTATATAGTTATCTTCTTAGTAGTTTGTAGTTGTGATTAGAAAATATTTTGGAATTGTTAAGACTTAGTCAACCCTTTTACATATGAAATTTGTTTTGATTGGAAATAGAAAGGGTAAACTAAGGAATTTTTGAACTTTTCAATCACAACAATGCTTAGTCAAAATGATAAAATTTTTCCAAGGAATCCATCTAGAGAGTACAACCCAGTTGATTGAAAATTTTTGAAACTTACTTGAATTCATACTTTGTGAAGCATGTATTGAGCTAAGAACATAAGCTTGTGAGACTTGAGCCTATTGATGTGGTTACATTTTATAACCACCTATTTTCCCTTCTTGTGTGCAATTATTCTCTTTCTATGACTGTGATCCTTGGTTTGCTTGATTCTATATGTCCATTTATTCCTTGTATTCATGCATTTATATGATTGAGGCCATTATTTCATTAGTTCACTTAACCAAATAGCCTACCTTTTACCATCCATTGTAACCAAGTTTGAGCCTACGCTTAACCCAATTATTCTTCATTTTAGCACATTACAAGCCCCAAAGCGGAAAAAACAATAAATGTTCTATTTGGATCTTTGATTAGCTTAGGCTAGTGAGAGTGCTTATTTTCAAGTTTAGTGAGGATTGGGAACATTGGTTAGGATAAAAAGGTGTGTTTGTATTTTTATATTTGAGAATTGGGTACATACTCGTGTATTGATTAAATGTAAAGACCCTATGCATTAATGTTCCTATATATAGTTTGAAGAAAAATAAAAATGGGAAAAACAAGAAAAAAATAAAAGAGAAAAAGGAAAAGAAAAGAAAAAAATATATATGTAGAAAGAGAAAGAAAAAGAAAAGCAATAAAAGGGGACAAAATGCCCCTAAGTAAAGTTCAAGTAAAATCAATGCATATATGTGGTAATCAAAAGAAAATGCATGAGTATGTGAAAAAGTGAGGAATGGGTAGTTAGATTAGCACTTAATTGTATAGGTTATTATATAGGTTAGCTGGGAAAGTTTAAGCTAATCAAAAATTCAATTCCTAGTCCACTAGCCATATATGATCCTACCTTAACCCTAGCCCCATTACAACCTATGAAAGACCTCATGATGAATATATGCATGCATGGATTAAGTGTTAATTGTTAGAAGAAGACCAAATTTTGGAAAATATGATTAGGAGAGAATTGAGTGAATTAACCCTTAAACACTTGAGTGAATAGAGTAGATACACATCCGGTGAGGGTTCAAAAGTTCAATTACATGTGTTCACCCATATTATCTATATTCGTGCAAGCTTGAATTTCTTTTGATAATTCAATACAATTGTGGTTTGGACTTGATTCCTATTGCTTTAGCTCTCATGCTTATACATGTTCTCTTGGAAGTTGAATTATTTTGACCAAACATTTTCATTCACTTTAGGTAGTTGTATTTAGATAGGTTCATATAGTTTAGTTGCATTTATTAAAGATCATACCCCTTGTTTTCTTCTTATTTTAGCATGAGGACATGCTAAGGTTTAAGTGTGGGGAGGTTGATAAACCCCATTTTTAGGATTTATCTTGTGTTGAATTTAGAGTATTTTGCTAACCTTTTCTCACATTTAGACAATGAATTAGCATGATTTTGTGATCTCTCCCTTATTTGTGCTTAATTGTAAAAACATGCTTTCTAGGACTTTAATTTGATAATTTTAATTCTCTCTTGATTCCATAAGGTGCCTTGATGTGTTTGCTAGTAATCTCAGGATGAAATAGGCTTGGAATGGATCAAAGGGGCAAGGAAGGTGATGAGCGGATAATTTATACGCTTTTTGGCATTGTTTTTAGGTAGTTTTTAGTAAGTTCAAGCTACTTTTAGGGATGTTTTCATTAGTTTTTATGTTAAATTCACATTTCTGGACTTTACTATGAGTTTGTGTGTTTTTCTGTGATTTCAGGTAATTTCTGGCTGAAATTGAGGGACTTGAGCAAAACTCTGATAAGGAGGTTGACAAAGGACTGCTGATGCTGTTGGAATCTGACCTCCCTGCACTCGAAATGGATTTTCTGGAGCTACAGAACTCAAAATGGCGCGCTCTCAACGGCGTTGGAAAGTAGACATCTAGAGCTTTCCAGCAATATATAACAGTTCATACTTTATTCAGGAATTGACGACGTAAAGTGGCGCTCAACGCCAAGTACATGCTATTGTCTGGAGTTAAACGCCAGAAACACGTCATGATCCGGAGTTGAACGCCCAAAACATGTTATAACTTGGCATTCAACTCCAAGAGAAGCCTCAGCTCGTGGATAGATCAAGCTCAGCCCAAACATACACCAAGTGGGCCCCAGAAGTGAATTTATGCATCAATTACTTACTCATGTAAATCCTAGTAGCTAGTCTAGTATATATAGGACATTTAACTATTGTATTAGACATCTTTTGATCACTTTAGATCTGAGGAACATCTGGGGGCACATAGTCCTTAGACCATGGGTGCTGGCCATTCGGCCACGCCTGAACCTTTCACTTATGTATTTTCAACGGTGGAGTTTCTGCACACCATAGATTAAGGGTGTGGAGCTCTGCTGTACCTCAAGTTTCAATACAATTACTATTACTTTCTATTCAATTCTCTTTTATTCTTATTCCAAGATATACGTTGCACAACACTTTGATGAATGTGATGATCCGTGACACTCATCATCATTCTCACCTATGAACGCGCGTGATTGACAACCACTTCCGTTCTACCCTAGGTCGGGCGCATATCTCTTAGATTCTCCAACAGAATCTTCGTGGTATAAGCTAGATAGATGGCGGCATTCACGGGGATCCGTAAAATCTAACCTTGTCTGTGGTATTCCGAGTAGGATTCCGGTATTGAATGACTGTGACGAGCTTCAAACTTCTGAAGGCTGGGCGTGATGACAAACGCAAAAGAATCAATGGATTCTATTCCAACCTGATTGAGAACCGACAGATGATTAGCCGTGCTGTGACAGAGCATTTGGACCATTTTCACTGAGAGGATGGGATGTAGCTATCAACAAGGGTGATGCCTCTAGACGATTAGCCGTGCAGTGACAGCGCATAGGACCATTTTCCCGAGAGGATTAAAAGTAGCCATTGATGATGGTGATGCCCTACATACAGCTTGCCATGGAAAGGAGTAAGAAGGATTGGATGAAAGCAATAGGAAAGTAGAGATTCGAAAGGATTCTAGCATCTCCACACGCCTATCTGAAATTCCCACTATTGATTTACATAAGTATTTCTATCCCTTTTTATTTTCTATTTATTATTAATTTTCGAAACCTATAACCATTTAATCTGCCTAACTGAGATTTACAAGGTGACCATAGCTTGCTTCATACCAACAATCTCTGTGGGATCAACCCTTACTCACGTAAGGTATTACTTGGATGACCCAGTACACTTGCTGGTTAAGTTGAACGGAGTTGTGAAAAGAAAGTGCTGAGTTAGTTTTTAGGCACATGCCAAAGAGCCATTATTGTTGATCACAATTTCGTCCACCAGAAGGAAGCATGAAAGTGGAGAGAAGCACAAAAAGCCAAAGAATTGATCTCGGCCAAGGATGCGCACGCGCACAAGGCGCTTGTGCGCACGTCGCAAAGTCGGCCAGGGACGCGTACGCATACCGTGCGCGTACGCGTCGCAGTGCGCACGTGATTCTTTTAGTGCAACTGGTGCCTGGCGATTTTGAAGGGTTTCTGAACCCATTTTTTAAGGACCAAGGATTGAAGGGGAGATCATCTTGGAATCATTAGTTAGGAAGTTAGCTTTTTAGTTAGTCTTTTGAGAGAGAAGCTCTCACTTCTCTCTAGAATTAGAATTAGGATTAGGTTTAGGTTAATCTCTCCTCTTAGATCTAGGTTTAATTCATGCTTTGATTTACTATTCCTCTATCAATTCTTACTCCTCTACTCTCCCTCTTTCTAGTTTTGTACTTTAATCCTTGTAATTCCTCACTTTGTTGTAGGTCTATTTTTGTTCTTTTGTTTTCTTTTAATAATGCAATTTGAGGTAATTCATGATAATTGTGATTTCCTTAATTGTTGTTGTTAATTCTTTGCATTCAATTGTTGTTAGAATTCATTCTTGTTGTGATTTACTATACTTTTCTTTTATATCTTCCAAGTGTTTGATGAAATGATTGGAAGGATTTTAGAGTAGAGTTTTATGTTCTTGGCTTGGGAAGGTAACTTAGGAATTCTTGAGTTACTAATATCAAAGTGATTGATAGTTGATAGCCATTGACTCTAGCCTTCATTAATCCAATTAGTGAAAAGCTAGGATTTATGGACTAGGATTGATATAACTCACTTGACTTTCCTTTGCTACTTGATTAAAGGATGACTAAGTGGGATTAATCCTTGCAACTACTATAATTGTGGCTATTGATAATGATAGAGACCCTTGACAACCAAAACCTTGCCAAGACCATTTTGTTAATAGAATTTCATCTCCATTTACTATTCATGTTTCTCATCTAAAACCCCAAAATAAACAAGTCCATAACCAATAACAAGAACACTACCCTACAAGTCCTTTGAGAGACGACCTGATGTTTAAATACTTCGGTTTATAGATTTTAGGGGTTTGTACTTGTGACAAATAAATTTTTGTATGAAAGGGTTATTGTTGTTTTAGAGACTATACTTTACAATGAGATTTCATTAGTGAAATTCTAAACCATCAAAAATCAAATCATCATCGGTCTTCTTCTCATATGTCCAAACCACCTGAGACGCGATTCAACCATCTTTTCCACAATGGGTGCTACTCCAACTCTCTCCCTTATATCTTCATTCCTTATTTTATCCAATCGCGTATGACCACTCATCCATCTCAACATCTTCATCTCTGCCACACTCAGCTTATGTTCGTGCTCCCCTTTAGCCGCCCAACACTCTGTACCAAATAGCATAGCCGGTCTTATAGCGGTGCGATAGAATTTACCTTTAAGTTTTAAAGGCACTTTTTTGTCGCATATAAAACCAGATGAACTCCGCCATTTTGACCAACCTGCTTGGATCCTATAATTTACATCCTGTTCAATCTCTCTATTATCCTGTATGATGCACCCAAGAAACTTAAAACTTTTAACTTTTCGTAGGATGTTTTCTCCAATCTTCACCTCTATATTGGGGTTTTCCCTTCTCAGACTGAACTTACATTCCATATATTCCGTCTTGCTACGGCTTATGCGCAGACCATACACTTTTAAAGCTTCTCTCCATAACTCCAACTTCTTATTTAGGTCTTCCCTTGACTCTCCCATAAGGACGATATCATCGGCAAAAAGTATGCACCATGGCACAGGCTCTTGGATGTGTAATGAGCGGATAATTTATACACTTTTTGGCACTATTTTTAGTTAGTTTTTAGTAGGATCTAGCTACTTTTAGGGATATTTTCATTAGTTTTTATGCTAAATTCACATTTATGAACTTTACTATGAGTTTGTGTCTGTTTCTATGATTTCAGGTAATTTCTGGCTGAAATTGAGGGACCTGAGCAAAACTCTGATAGAAGGCTGACAAAGGACTGCTGATGCTGTTGGATTCTGACCTCCCTACACTCAAAATGGATATTCTGGAGCTACAAAACTCCAAATCGCGCGCTCTCAATAGCGTTGGAAATTAGACATCCAGAGCTTTCCAGCAATATATAATAGTTCATACTTTATTTGAGATTAGACGACGTAAACTGGCGCTCAACACCAGTTTCATGCTGCATTCTAGAGTCAAACGCTAGAAACACGTCACGAACCAGAGTTGAACGCCAAAAACACATTACAACTTGGCGTTCAACTCCAAAAGAAGCCTCTACACATGTAAAGCTCAAGCTCAGCTCAAGCACACACCAAGTGGGCCCCAGAAGTGAATTTCTGCATCAATTACTTACTTTTGTAAACCCTAGTAGCTAGTCTAGTATAAATAGAACATTTTACTATTGTACTAGGTGTCTTTGACCATTCGATCTTTTGACCACATCTTTGGTCCTTTTCCATTATTTTTGAATCCACATCATATTATGGGGGCTGTCCATTCGGCCATGCCTGGACCTTCATCACTTATGTATTTTCAACGGTGGAGTTTCTACACACCATAGATTAAGGGTGTGGAGCTCTCCTGTACCTTGAGTTTTAATGCAATTACTACTGTTTTCTATTCAATTCAATTTATTCCTGTTCTAAGATATTTGTTGCACTTTAACATGACGAATGTGATGATCCGTGACACTCATCATCATTCTCACCTATGAACACGTAACTGACAACCACTTCCGTTCTACCTTAGACCGAGCGCATATCTCTTGGATTCCTTAATCAGAATCTTCGTGGTAGAAGCTAGAATTGATGGTGGCATTCATGAGAATCCGGAAAGTCTAAACCTTGTCTGTGGTATTCCGAGTAGGATTCAGGGATTGAATGACTGTGATGAGCTTCAAACTCGCGATTGTTGGGTGTGATGACAAACGTAAAAGAATCAGTGGATTCTATTCCGGCATGATCGAGAACCGACAAATGATTAGCCGTGCTGTGACAAGAGTATTTGGACTTTTTTCACTGAGAGGATGGGATGTAGCCATTTACAACGGTGATGCCCTACATACTGCTTGCCATGGAAAGGAGTAAGAAGGATTGAAAGTATGAAAGCAGTAGGAAAGCAGAGATTCAGAAGGAGCACAGTGGTGGACGAAATTGTGATCCTCAAAGTTGGTCTCTTTGTATTTGTATGAAATCAAAAATACCCCAAAGAGATCATGGTGTGATGAATTGGGATCTTAATAATCCCTAGTGTGATCATAACTCCGTTCAACTTAACCAGCAAGTGTACTGGGTCATCCAAGTAATACCTTACGTGAGTAAGGGTCGATCCCACAGAGATTGTTGGTATGAAGCAAGCTATGGTCACCTTGTAAATCTCAGTTAGGCAGATTAAATGGTTATGGGTTTCGGAAATTAATAATTAAACAGAAAATAAAATAGGATAGAAATACTTATGTAAATCAATAGTGGGAATTTCAGATAGGCGTATGGAGATGCTGTGCTCCTCTCGAATCTCTTCTTTCTTCTTACATTCATCCAATCCTTCTTACTCCTTTCCATGGCAAGCTGTATGTAGGGAATCACCGTTGTCAATGGCTACATCCCATCCTCTCAGTGAAAATGGTCCTATGCTTTGTCACAGCACGGCTAATCATCTGTCCGTTCTCAATTAGGTTGGAATAGAATCCCTTGATTCTTTTGCGTCTGTCACTAACGCCCAGCCTTCAGGAGTTTGAAGCTCGTCACAGTCATTCAATCCCAGAATCCTACTCGGAATACCATAGACAAGGTTTAGACTTTCCGGATTCTCATGAATGCCGCTATCTATCTAGCTTATACCACGAAGATTCTGTTGGGGAATCTAAGAGATATGCGCCCGGCCTAGAGTAGAACGGAAGTGGTTGTCAATCACGCGCGTTCATAAGTGAGAATGATGATGAGTGTCACGGATCATCACATTCATCAAGTTGAAGGGCAACGTATATCTTGGAATAAGAATAAAAGAGAATTGAATAGAAAGTAATAGTAATTGTATTGAAACTTGAGGTACAGCAGAGCTCCACACCCTTAATCTATGGTGTGCAGAAACTCCACTGTTGAAAATACATAAGTAAAAGGTTCAGGCATGGCCGAATGGCCAGCCCCCATGGTCTAAGGACTAGGCGTCCAGAGATGTCTAATACACTAGTAAAAAATCCTATTTATAATAAACTAGCTACTAGGGTTTACATGAGTAAGTAATTGATGCATAAATCCACTTCCGGGGCCCACTTGGTGTATGTTTCGGCTGAGCTTGATCTATCCACGAGCTGAGGCTTTTCTTGGAGTTGAACGCCAAGTTATAACGTGTTTTGGGCGTTCAACTCCGGATCATGACGTGTTTCTGGCGTTTAACTCTAGACAGCAGCATGTACTTGGCGTTCAACGCCAAGTTACGTCGTCAATTTCCGAATAAAGTATGAACTATTATATATTGCTGGAAAGCTCTGGATGTCTACTTTTCAAAGCCGTTGAGCGCGCTCCATTTGAAGTTCTGTAGCTCAAGAAAATTCATTTCGAGTGCAGGGAGGTCAGATTCCAACAGCATCAGCAGTCCTTTTGTCAGCCTTTTTCAAAGTTTTGCTCAAGTCCCTCAATTTCAGCCAGAAATTACCTGAAATCACAGAAAAACACACAAACTCATAGTAAAGTCCAGAAATGTGAATTTAACATAAAAACTAATGAAGACATCCCTAAAAGTAGCTTGAACTTACTAAAAACTACCTAAAAATAATGCCAAAAAGCGTATAAATTATCCGCTCATCACAACACCAAACTTAAATTGTTGCTTGTCCCCAAGCAACTAAAAATCAAATAGGATAAAAAGAAGAGAATATACTATAAATTCCAGAATATCAATGAATCTTAATTATAATTAGATGAGCGGGACTTGTAGCTTTTTGCTTCTGAACAATTTTGGTATCTCACTTTTTCCTTTGAAGTTTAGAATGATTGGCTTCTCTAGGAACTTAGAATTTTGGATAGTGTTATTGACTTTCCTAGTTAAGTATGTTGATTCTTGAACACAGCTACGTATGAGTCTTGGCCGTGGCCCTAAGCATTTTGTTTTCCAGAATTACCACCGGATACATAAATGCCACAGACACATGACTGGGTGAACCTTTTCAGATTGTGACTCAGCTTTGCTAGAGTCCCCAGTTAGAGGTGTCCAGAGCTCTTAAGCACACTGTTTTTGCTTTGGATCACGACTTTAACCACTCAGGCTCAAGCTTTTCACTTGGACCTTCATGACACAAGCAGATGGTTAGGGACAGCTTGATTTAGCCGCTTAGGCTTGGATTTTATTTCCTTGGGCCCTCCTATCCATTGATGCTCAAAGCCTTGGATCCTTTTATACCCTTGCCTTTTGGTTTTAAGGGCTATTGGCGTTTTCTGCTTGCTTTTTCTTTTTCTATTATTTTTTTCACCAATTATTTTTTTTCGCAAGCTTTTTGCTTTTTCACTGCTTTTTCTTGCTTCAAGAATCAATTTCATGATTTTTTAGATTGCCAATAACATTTCTCTTTGTTCATCATTCTTTCAAGAGCCAACAGTTTTAACATTCATAAACAACAAGATAAAAAATATGCACTGTTCAAGCATTCATTCAGAAAACAAAAAGTATTGTCACCACATCAATATAATTAAATTAAATTCAAGGATAATTTCGAAATTCATGTACTTCTTATTCTTTTGAATTAAAATATTTTTCATTTAAGAGAGTTGAAGGATTAATGGATTTTATTCATAGCTTTAAGACATGGTTACTATATACTAATGATCATGAAGTCGAGACACAAAATATAGATAAACATAACATAGAAACCGAAAAACAGAAAGAAATAAGAACAAGGAATGAATCCACCTTAGTGGCGTCTTCTTCTTGAAGGACCAACAATGTCCTTAAGCTCTTCTATGTCCCTTCCTTGCCTTTGTTGCTCCTCCCTCATTGCTCTTTGATCTTCTCTTATTTCATGGAGAATGATGGAGTGCTCATGATGTTCCACCCTTAATTGTTCAACATTGTGGCTCAAATCTTCTAAGGAAGTGTTGAGTTGTTCCCAATAGTTGTTGGGAGGAAAGTGCATCCCTTGAGCCATCTCAGGGATTTCCTGATGATGAGTTTCCTCATGCATCTCTTGAGAACCGTGAAGGGTCTCTCTTGCTTGCTCTATCCTCTTCTTGGTGATGGGCTTATCCTCTTCAATGGAGATGTCTCCTTCTATGATAACTCCAGCTGAGTAACATAGATGGCAAATAAGGTGAGGAAAAGCTAGCCTTGCCATGATGGAGGGCTTGTCGGCTATTTGGTAGATTTCATTGGAGATGACCTCATAAACTTCTACTTCCTCTCCAATCATGATGCTATGAATCATGATGGCCCGATCCACAGTAACTTCAGATCGGTTGCTAGTGGGAATAATGAAGCGTTGAATGAACTCCAACCATCCTCTAGCCACAGGCTTGAGGTCCAGTCTTCTTAGTTGAACTGGCTTGCCTTTGGAGTCTCTTTTCCATTGAGCTTCTTCCACACATATGTCCATTAGGACATGGTCCAACCTTTGATTAAAGTTGACTCTTCTAGTATAGGGGCGTTCATCTCCTTGCATCATGGGCAAATGAAATGCCAACCTCACATTTTCCGGACTAAAATCTAAGTATATCCCCCGAACCATTGTGAGATAATTCTTTGGATTCGGGTTCATACTTTGATCATGGTTCCTAGTGATCCATGCATTGGCATAGAACTCTTGAACCATTAAGATTCCAACTTGTTGCATGGGGTTGGTTAGGACTTCCCAACCTCTTCTTCGGATCTCATGTCGGATCTCCGGATACTCATTCTTCTTGAGCTTGAAAGGGACCTCAGGGATCACCTTCTTCTTTGCCACAACATTATAGAAGTGGTCTTGATGGCTCTTGGAGATGAATCTTTCCATCTCCCATGACTCGGAGGTGGAAGCTTTTCTCTTCCCTTTTCCTTTTCTAGAGGATTCTCCAGCCTTAGGTGCCGTTGATGGTAGTGGAAAACAAAAAAGATTGTGCTTTGACCACACCAAACTTAAAATATTGCTCGTCCTCGAGCAAGAGAAGAAAGAAGAGAAGAAGAAGAAGAAGAGAATATGGTAGAGAGGGAGAGATGTAGGTTCGGCCAAGGTGAAGAAGAGGGGGTTGTGTTGTGTGAAAATGAAGTAGAATGGAAGGGTATATATAGGGAGAGGGGAGAGTGAAGTTTCGGCCATATAGGGTGGGAATGGGTGGGAAAATGTTTTTGAATTTTTGAAGGTAGGTGGGGTTTATGGGGAAGAGTGGATGGATGTGAGTGGTGAAGGGGGTGATTGGGAAGAGGGATTGAGGTGATTGGTGAAGGGTTTTGGGAAGTGTGACATGGGGAAGAGTAAAATAGGATTAAGAAGTAAGATGGGAATATGTTAGGTGGGGATCCTGTGGGGTCCACAGATCCTGAGGTGATCCTGTGGGGTCCACAGATCCTGAGGTGTCAAGGAATTTCATCCCTGCACCAAATAGGCATGTAAAATGCCTTTGCACACCATTCTGGTGTTTAAACGCCGAGTGGTGCACATTCTGGGCGTTCAACGCCCACATGTAACATGTTCCTGGCGTTGAACGCCAGTTTCATGCGTGTTACTGGCGTTCAGCGCCAGCTTTTTCCTCTAGGCACATTCCTGGCGTTCAGCGCCAGAATGTTGCTTGTTTCTGGCGTTCAGCACCAGATTCATGCTCTGTTATGGCGTTGAACGCCAGCCAGATTCATCTTACTGGCGTTGAACACCAGCCTGTGCTTTCTCCAGGGTGCGAATTTTTTTCTGCTGTTTTTGCTTCTGTTTTTAATTTTTAGGATTTTTTCATGACTCCACATGATCATGTACCTAATAAAATACAAAATAACAATAAAATAAAATAAAATAAAAATTAGATAAATAAAATTGGGTTGCCTCCCAACAAGCGCTTCTTTAATGTCAATAGCTTGACAGTGGCTCTCATGGAGCCACAAAGGTGATCAGGTCAATGTTGTATAGTCCCAACACCAAACTTAGAGTTTGGATATGGGATCTTAACACCAAACTTAGAGTTTGGTTGTGGCTTCCCAACACCAAACTTAGCGTTTGACTATGGGGGCTCTTCTTGACTCTGAACTGAGAGAAGCTCTTCATGCTTACTCTCTTTTGTCACAGAGAGATGGCCATGTGCCTTAAACACAAGGTAGTCCCCATTCAATTAAAGGACTAATTCACCTCTGTTGACATCTATCACAGCTCCTGCTGTGGCTAGGAAAGGTCTTCCAAGGATGATGCATTCATCCTCTTCCTTCCTAGTGTCTAAGATTATGAAATCAGCAGGGATGTAAAGGCCTTCAACCTTTACTAACATGTCCTCCACTATTCCATAAGCTTGTCTCAATGACTTGTCTGCCAATTGTAATGAGAACAAGGCAGGTTGTACCTCAATGATTCCCAGCTTCTCCATTACAGAGAGTGGCATAAGATTTATCCCTGACCCCATATCACATAGAGCTTTTTCAAAGGTCATGGTGCCTATGGTACAAGGTATTATAAACTTGCCAGGATCTTGCTTCTTTTGAGGTAGAGTTTGCTGAATCCAGGTATCCAGTTCACTAATGAGCAAGGGAGGTTCACTTTCCCAAGTCTCATTACCAAACAACTTGGCATTCAGCTTCATGATAGCTCCTAAATATTGAGCAACTTGCTCTCCAGTCACATCTTCATCCTCTTCAGAGAAAGAATAGTCTTCAGAGCTCATGAATGGTAGAAGAAGATTTAATGGAATCTCTATGGTCTCTATATGAGCCTCAGATTCCTTTGGATCCTTAATAGGAAATTCCTTCTTGCTTGAGGGACGTCCCAGGAGGTCTTCCTCACTAGGATTTTCGTCCTCCTCCTCCCTTGTGCATTCGGCCATATTGATTACATCAATGGCCTTGCACTCTCCTTTTGGATTCTCTTCTGTATTGCTTGGGAGAATACTGGGAGGAGTTTCACTGACTTTCTTACTCAGCTGGCCTACTTGTGCCTCTAGATTTCTGATGGAGGATCTTGTTTCACTCATGAAACTGAAGGTGGCCTTTGACAGATCAGAGACTAGATTGGCTAAATTAGAAGTATTTTGTTCAGAATTCTCTGTCTGTTGCTGAGAAGATGATGGAAAAGGCTTGCCATTGCTCAGCCTATTGCGTCCACCATTGTTAAAGCCTTGTTGAGGCTTTTGTTGATCCTTCCATGAGAAATTTGGATGATTTCTCCATGATGAGTTATAGGTGTTTCCATAAGGTTCACCCATGTAATTAACCTTTGCTATTGTAGGGTTCTCAGGATCATAAGCTTCTTCAGAAGCTGCCTCTTTAGTACTGTTGGATGCATTTTGCCATCCATTCAGACTTTGAGAGATCATGTTGACTTGCTGAATCAACACTTTGTTCTGAGCCAATATGGCATTCAGAGCATCAATTTCAAGAACTCCTTTCTTCTGAGGTATCCCATTATTCACGGAATTCCTCTCAGAAGTGTACATGAATTGGTTGTTTGCAACCATGTCAACGAGTTCTTGAGCCTCTTCAGGCGTTTTCTTTAGGTGAATAGATCCACCTGCAGAATGGTCCAATGACATTTTCAAAAATTCAGATAGACCATAATAGAATATATCTAATATAGTCCATTCTGAAAACATGTCAGATGGACATCTTTTGGTCAGCTGCTTGAATCTTTCCCAAGCTTCATAGAGGGATTCAACATCTTTTTGTTTGAAGGTTTGAACATCCACTCTTAGCTTGCTCAGCTTCTGAGGAGGAAAGAATTTATCCAAGAAGGCAGTGACCAGCTTATCCCAGGAGTCCAAGCTATCCTTGGGTTGTGAATCCAACCATATTCTAGCTCTGTCTCTTACAGAAAAAGGGAAAAGCATGAGTCTGTAGACTTCAGGATCAACTCCATTCGTCTTTACAGTCTCACAAATCTGCAAGAACTCCGTTAAAAACTGGTAAGGATATTCAGATGGAAGTTGCAGTTTTGTTGTATTAAGGCAACTAGCTGAGGCTTCGGCTCAAAATTATTGGCTCCAATGGCAGGAATGGAGATGCTTCTTCCATCAAATTTGGACATTGGCTTTGTGAAGTCACCAAGCATTCTCCTCGCATTATTATTATTTTCGGCTGCCATCTCCTTCTCTTGTTCGAAAATTTCTGAAAGGTTGTTTCTGGATTGTTGTAATTTAGCTTCTCTTAGTTTCCTTTTCAGAGTCCTTTCAGGTTCATGATCAATTTCAACAAGAGTGCCTTTTTCCCTGTTCCTGCTCATATGAAAGAAGAAAACAAGAAAAGAAGAAGAATCCTCTATGTCACAGTATAGAGATTTCTTTATGTTAGTAGAAGAAGAAAGGGGATAAGAGTGAAGAAGAGTGGGTTCGGATATTTAGATGGAGAGAGGTGAAGAGAAGTGTTAGTAATTAAATAATTAAATAGAGTAAGAAAAGAGAGGGGAAATTTCGAAAATAATTTTTGAAAAAGGGGTTAGTAATTTTCGAAAATTAGAAATAAGATAAGATTAAAATTAAAATTTAAAACAATTAAAAAGAATTTTTGAAAAAGAGAGAAGTATTTTCAAAAATTAGAGAGGGATATGTAGTTAGTTGGTTTTGAAAAAGATAGGAAATAAACAAAAAGTTAGTTAGTTGATCGAAAAAGATATTAAAATCAAATTTGAAAAAGATAAGAAGATAAGAAGTTAGATAAGATATTTTGAAATCAAATTTTGAAAAAGATAAAATTTTTGAAAAAGATAAGATAAAAGATAAAAAGATTTAATTCAAAAATTTGAAATTACTTACTTCACTAACAAGAAACTACAAGATAAGATTCTAGAACTTAAAGATTGAACCTTTCTTAACAAGAAAGTAACAAACTTCAAATTTTTGAATCAATCACATTAATTGTTAGCTAATTTTCGAAAATATGATATAAAGATAAGAAAAAGATTTTGAAAAATATTTTGAAAAAGAATTTTGAAATTTTCGAGAAATAGAAAAAATAAAAAAGATATGATTTTTGAAAAAGATTGTGAAAAGATAAGATTTTTAAAATTGAAAATTTGACTTGACTTGTAAGAAACAACTAATTTTAAAAAATTTTGACTAAGTCAACTCAAATTTTCAAAAATTTGGAGAAAAATAAGGAAAAGATATTTTTTTGATTTTTGAATTTTTTAATTATGAGAGAAAAACACAAACATGACCCAAAACATGAAAATTTTTGATCAAAACACAAGATGCATGCAAGAACACTATGAATGTCAAGATGAACACCAAGAACACTTTGAAGATCATGATGAACATCAAGAACATAATTTTGAAAAATTTTTGATGCAAAGAAAACATGCAAGACACCAAACTTAGAAATCTTTAATGCATGGACTCTAACAAACAAAAAATGCATATGAAAAACAAGAAAATACACCAAACAAGAAAACATCAAGATCAAACAAGAGGATTTACCAAGAACAACTTGAAGATCATGAAGAACACTATGAATGTATGAAATTTCGAAAAATGCAAGAAAAATTTTTAAAGCATGCAATTGACACCAAACTTGAAAGTTGACTCAAGATTCAAACAAGAAACACAAAATATTTTTGATTTTTATGATTTTCTAATTTTTTTGGATTTTTATAAATTTTTTTCGAAAATATTTTTGAAAAAAAAACGAAAAAGAAAAGAAAAATTTTGAAAAGATTTTTGAAAAGAAACTTACCTAATCTGAGCAACAAGATGAACCGTTGTAATATCCGGTCTAACCGAAATTAATTAAATAATGAGTTAAGCAGGAGCGAATATGGTTGGAATATTTGGCAATTGGAATTTGATGATTTCAATGTGATATTTGGATTCAGTGAATTTTTCCGAGTCGGAAGACATAGTTTTCTGCGTAAAAGCGCGCAGTGGAATTTTGACCGGCAGTACCGACTGAGACCTGTCTGGTACTGCAGCTGAGAAAATTGATTATGAGTAAATAAGATTAAGAAATGAGGGATTATAATTAGGGGAGGTAGAAATATTTGAAGTGCGATTTAGAGCGCTAATCTTAAAGGTTTTGGTCCAAAATTGGGCCAACGGACAAAAATAAGTGAACTGGGCCTAAGTGGGCCAAGACCCAACATATATAAACATTAGTTATGAGCATTTCAGCTCATTTTACCCTAAAAAGAAGGGTTGGGGCGCTGAAATTGGGAGAGAGAAGAGAAGAGAGAAAACCTAACTCTCTTTGATCTTCAAACCACCATAACTTGAGCTACGGAGCTCCGATTGACGAGCCGTTTGCGGTCACGCGTCGCTCTTCTCATCCTCTACAATTCTATCTAAGTTTTGTGGTGAGTATTCCATTTATTTCTGCCCAATTTTCGAAATTCCCCACTGTTACACGTTTTTGGGAAGTTAGTGTTGAAATCTTGTGATTTTGGGTGTTTAGGGATACTCCAACATGGATTCTAAGTGGGTTCTATCCCTACTTCATATGGGCTGAGGTAAGAAGTGCTCAAACCCTTGTGATTTATCATCTTTATGAGCCCTAGGTTGATGTATGTATGTGATATTGGTTATGTTAGTGTATTTGGTGATTTTGATGCACAATTGGGAGGTTGGTATTGCTTGAGGAGCTTTGGTGAGGCTTGGGACTAAGGTTGGTGGAGACTTCTAAAGAAGAGGCTCAATTGATTTGGCTACAAGAGGTACGGTTTAAGTTTCATTTAAGTACCGTGTGGTGTGATGAGAATTCCTAGGCTAGATGCCCCTAGGATTAAGTTTGGATTGTGTAAATGGTTGGTGCTAATATGCATAGTTGGTATGTAATGTGAATTGATGATTGGGTTGAGAATTGTGTGGCCTTGTATGCTTGGTGTATTGAAAATTTGATATATTGGGTAATGAGTATTGATTTGTGGTTTATGCATTTAAATTGTGAAATTGGGCCGGAGGCCGTGAATTTTGGGCCAGAGGCCGAAAAGAGGTAAGTAAGGTAAGTTGATGTGTGCATTGTATGATGACACAAGTGATTGGATGAATTTCAGATAATAAATATATGAATGATTGGGTGGGTTATTGAATAATGAGGTTTGAGGAGTTGAAGTGTGGAAATTGGTAATTTTTGGTGAAATTGTATAGATGAGGTATGTTTGGTTTTGGTTGAGGTATGTTATGTGGTCATATATGTGATCATGATTATTGATGCCTTGATGGTATGATAATGCATGAGAGATATGTATGTTGTGATATATGTTTGAGGAATGATTGATGTTGATTTGGGGATGAAACCACGTGATAGTGAGTATGATATTGATCATGTATAATGATGGTTGATTGGAAATAGTATTGTTGGAAATTGGGATGAGGAAGGATGTATGACATGATGTGTTTGTAATTTAGCCATTTGTTTGAAATGGGTAAAAATGGTTATATGGCGGTTTTGTGAATTGTGGTAATGTGTCAATGTGTGAGTCGAGGAGGCTTGACGTTGAATTTGATACATTTCAATTGATTTCAAAGAAAAGGGATGAAATTGGCATGTTTTGATTGATTTTGAAAAGGGTTGGAAATGGTTTGTTTTGAAATGGCACTTTGTGGTTTTTATGAAAAATATGGTTTTTGGGCATACTTTGGTGAGACATAACTTGGACTACGGATCTCTGTTTTGCGCCAAATCTGTTTAGAAATGAAATGGGGTCCGGGATGTCCATGCCGTTCGAAGAACGGATGAAAAATGATTTAAAATGAGGAAGTTATGTCCATTGGAAGATTGGGGTCTAAATCTGTGAATTCTGCAGTTTTTAACTTAGAAAATTTTTAGTAGAATAACCCCTTGCGCGTGGGTGCACTTGGCGCGTACGCGCCGATCTTCCAGAAAGCGCCATCCACGCGTGCGCGTGATGTGTGCGGGCGCGCGGATAGTGCTGCACCCAATGCCCGGCCATTTTCCAGAGAGTTGTGCCAGAACTGTGCCAGCTTTGTGCCTGGGGCACGAGAGTATCCACGCGTACGCGTGGTTGACGCGTGCGCGTCGATTTGGCAAATTTTTAATCCACGCGTTAGCGTGCATGACGCTCGCGCGTCGATGAGTTTTTAAGGCCATCCACGCGTGCGCGTGGAGTACGCGTACGCGTGGCATTGTTTTCATGCCAAAGTTGATATTTGAGTTTTAAAGGCCAAATCTCATACTTCTAAGCCTCCGATCTCACCCCTTATGTATTAAATCATTATGATATGCCTAGCAATGAGAAAGGAGCTAGGGGATGTGGTAACTTGCGAGTGAAGCAAGGGGAAAAGTTATGATCAATGATGATCAACGATGATTATATGAGATATGGAGGATGACGGTGGGAGTACCGTATATGCCATGAGCCGAAGGGCTATATTTATTGATAAATGGCTAGTTCTTGATTGGACCATGAGCCGGATGGCTGAGTTATTGCCGGGTCACGGCAAAGCTATTATTGATTATGGCTGAGAATAATTGCATATGTGATTAATGAATGAATGTGTTAAATGGATAATAATGGAAGATGTTGAAATGTGATGTGTAACCCCGGGTAGTAGGCAGTGGCGTTGTCCACTTGCTCCGGGTCTGAGAGGAAAAAGGATGTTTATGATAAATGAGTTTAATTATGGAGTTTTGAATGAATGTATTTGTGATACTTGGGTAGTAGTAAGGGTTGTGGTTCGTCCCGCTTGCTCCGGGTTAATGCTTAAGATACCTGGGTGGTAGCAAGGGATACCTGGGTAGTAGCAAGGGTTGTGGTTCGTCCCACTTGCTCTGGGTTAATGCTTGAGATACCTGGGCAGTAGCAAGGGTTGTGGTTCGTCCCACTTGCTCCAGGTCAGAGATTGTGACGCCTGGGTAGTAGCGGTAGTAGTGGTGAATCCACTCGCTCCAGGTTGAGCTGTTAAACACCCGCCTGGGTAGTAGCCGTAGTAGTGGTTGTTCCACTGGCTCTGGGCTGAGCGGGTAGTAGCAAGGGGGTTGTAGCTCAAACCTACTTGCTCCGCAAGGGGTGTTTCTGTCCAATGGTTAGCTACCAGGACATGTCGGGTTGGCTATATAACCGACAGATGATATCATCAGCCATAGGGCAGGCATACATCATTTGTATATGTTTGAATTGTTTGGGTTTGCCTATTTGTTTTGGATTTCTATATCATACATGCTATGTTACCTGATTACGTGCTACTTGTTCTACTTGTACCTTATTTGTGTATTACTTGTCTGTATTGCTTGTGTTTGTACACCTGAGAGATCCCTCATGTTGGTGTCGGTGGATGTTGGTGGCTGTTCTTGATGAGATGAATTGGTGATGCGATTGCATGATGATGATGATTTTTGAATGAGATAATTTGAGCCCCCTGGGTAGACGCGGTGATGTGATTTCACTAGCTCCAGGTGAGGGTATGATGTATTGATATAGAGTTGCTGAGGCAGAACGACTGGTGATGGTTTTGCTTATGATTCTGAGTCTGATTCATGGAAGAATCAGCGAGTTGGGAAACATGTGTAACACGAACTAGATTTAGTATCCCCTTACGACAGATGCCTATTCATGGATTAGTGAGAATCTAGGCTGGATACTTGGTGAAAAGGAGTTTAGGATGCTTAGTGAGTTTTTATTGCAGTGCATTGTATTTATTTGGCACTTTTACCGTACTGGGAACCCATGGGCCCGGGGTTCTCATTCCGTATGTATCTCTTGTTTTTCAGATACAGGTTCAGGTGCTCAGAAGTGAGCTGCGGTTCGTCTGAGAAACGGCGAAGATATTTATTTTCTCTACTTTGTGTTTTCCTTAGAATCTCTCCACCTTTGTTTTGAAAAGATTATATTATGTGTTGAACTCTTTTGGAACTTGCCTATAGAGGCTCTTATGTTTCCTCTGGGAGAGATTAGGATGTACTGTTGTCAGTTACTTTCATACTGTACCCTAGCCAGCCTAAACTTCGCGGGTCGCGACTAGTGGCTATTTACTTATGTTATATATATCTATCTGTTATCTATCTCTTAATCTCCTTTATGCCTTGTCCATATATCGCTTTCGGCTTCACGTTTTATCTTTTCGTTGTCGAAACGTGAGTGATACGTCTTCGCGATTTTATTTCTACTCTTTTCAGGCTTCTCGATTAATACTCCTTTCAAAATTACCTATGTTTATATATTTAAAAATCCACCTGAGAGTCGTACCACCGTAATATCATTGACTTATGACTCGAGCATAAGGATTTGAATATTAGGGTGTTACATTATGGTATCAGAGCAGTTCGTCCTCGTGAGCCTGAGGGATGGAACTGCTTATGCTTCAATGCATACTCTGAGTTTGTGCCTGTGCTAGTTAGGGTATCTAACTGATACATCTAGCATGAAGTCCATGAGTGTACCTTTGGTACTTTTAAGCACTATACTTCCGATATTGAGACTGATCAACTTGATATCGATTGTTTGGTGTGTATAGGAACCAGATGGCGCCTCGTGGACCCGGTCAGGGACGTGAGAGAGGTCGTACTAGCACGCAAGAACCGGAAGTCGACCCGAATAACCCGGTAAACCTTATGGCGGCGTTGGAGAATATGGCTGCTGCTATGCAGGCCACTGCGGAGGCCCTTGGGCAACAAATAAACAATAATGGCAATGGCGGAAGGGAAGCTCAGGGCCCGATGACACTGGCAACTTTCTTAAAGGTTAACCCACCTAAGTTCAAGGGAACCACCAATCCAACTGAAGCTGATACTTGGTTTCAGGCCATGGAGCGAGCACTGCAAGCGCAGTTGGTGCCTGAAGAGCAGCGTGTTGATTTTGCTACCTATCTGCTCATGGGGGAAGCATCGCATTGGTGGCAAGGGGCTCGACGTCTCCTACAACAGGGGAATGATCCTATCACTTGGGATGCCTTCCAGGTGGAATTCTATAAGAAGTACTTTCCAAATTCCGCCAGGACAGCCAAGGAATTGGAGTTACTACAGCTGAAGCAAGGTGCTATGTCCGTATCTGAGTATACAGACAAATTTGAAGAGCTATCTAGATTTTCCCGCATGTGTCATGGAGCTCCGGAAGACTTCGAGGAATGGAAATGCATTAAGTATGAAGGAGGGCTTCGGAGCGACATCTTAAGTTCAGTGGGACCACTGGAGATCCGAACTTTTTCAGAGTTAGTGAATAAGAGCAGAATTACTAAAGAGTGTGTGAAAAGGAGGGTTGCAGAGGAAGGAAGTCATAGAGAGCACAACCAAGAATTCGCACCAAGGGGTCGAGAGTTTAAGGAGAGGGGATACATACAACACTTTCCCCAAGGACGGAATAACTTTGCAACGAGTGAGGAGTCCCAAAGGAATGGTAAGGGAAAACGGGCAGCGGCTGCTTCTAATGTTCTGAGCTGTCAGAGGTGTGGAAGTCATCACCCGAATAGGCCTTGCCGATTGGGGTTAGGCGTATGTTACAAGTGCGGGTTACCAGGGCATGTATCAAGGAATTGCCAACAAGGAGAGAGTTAGGATGCGGGCCGATTGCGACAGTAAGATTGAGGTAAATATTATCATCAAGCTTAAAGGACAGTGCGTGATTTTATAATACCGCCTATACAGTAAAACTGGGAATGTCGAGCTTAATATTAGACTGAGAAGCAAACCAGATGGTCCGAGTAAGGATTTGCCTTAATACAAATGGATAAATGCTTGTGATGTAAATGATTTTCTGTTGAGAATGATGTGTTGTGTTTGTTATATAGTTGGTTAATTTTTGGATTTTTGGCGAAACGGATTGAACCCGTGACTTTTAGTTCCTTTGATTTAAATAGATAAGGAATGGTCCTAAATGATGGATTTGGAATCGTTGATTTGAAATACCAGTCATGCTAAGTTGTGGTTGGGTACTTGAGGAAATTATCATTGATGCATAGTCGGATTTAGATGATGATTGAGTGCAAGTTGTCGTGTTCGAGAGATGAGTGCTATGATGATTGGTCATGGTGACCTTGGATTTTGATCAAGATTTGTAATGATCGGTTTCAGAGAAATCGTTTGGAAACCTTTAAATTGCAATACTGATGCGGTATTGAGATTGGTTTGAGGGAACCCGTGACGGGTGGTAAACTCCAATTTTTAGGGAGGTGCTGTTGAAAATTCTCCCAAGAATTGAAGGAGTGTTGGTTATATTTTTGAAAATGATTTTTGATCTGGGTGACTTCAACAAAAGAGATATGTCTCGAAAGCTTTTATAGATTAGTAAAAGAAAGTGGATTCTTAAGCGTTTGTCAGCTTGTTAGTCCAAACTCATTGGATTCTAAAAACGAAGAAAGCTTTGATTGATTATAGTGATGTGGGATGATGGCTATGATTAACGATGATAGCAATATTATTGATGAGATTTAAGAGGGTGTGAGTTGATGAGACGATAAAAGTAAAGAACGAATGACCGAAATCCTCAGAGATAGAGAAATCAGAGCGCGGCAACGGAAGCGCGCAGAGTAAAAGGACCTTGGAACTGTTATGTGTTGAATATAAAGGCAGACTACGCTCGCGTACTCGTAGTGATGGATGGAATTTTCGAGGGCGAAAATTTCTGTTAGGGGGTAGAATGTAATACCCGGTCTAACCGAAATTAATTAAATAATGAGTTAAGCAGGAGCGAATATGGTTGGAATATTTGGCAATTGGAATTTGATGATTTCAATGTGATATTTGGATTCAGTGAATTTTTCCGAGTCGGAAGACATAGTTTTCTGCGTAAAAGCGCGCAATGGAATTTTGACCGGCAGTACCGACTGAGACCTGTCTGGTACTGCAGCTGAGAAAATTGATTATGAGTAAATAAGATTAAGAAATGAGGGATTATAATTAGGGGAGGTAGAAATATTTGAAGTGCGATTTAGAGCGCTAATCTTAAAGGTTTTGGTCCAAAATTGGGCCAACGGACAAAAATAAGTGAACTGGGCCTAAGTGGGCCCAAGACCCAACATATATAAACATTAGTTATGAGCATTTCAGCTCATTTTACCCTAAAAAGAAGGGTTGGGGCGCTGAAATTGGGAGAGAGAAGAGAAGAGAGAAAACCTAACTCTCTTTGATCTTCAAACCACCATAACTTGAGCTACGGAGCTCCGATTGACGAGCCGTTTGCGGTCACGCATCGCTCTTCTCATCCTCTACAATTCTATCTAAGTTGTTTTGGTGAGTATTCCATTTATTTCTGCCCAATTTTCGAAATTCCCCACTGTTACACGTTTTTGGGAAGTTAGTGTTGAAATCTTGTGATTTTGGGTGTTTAGGGATACTCCAACATGGATTCTAAGTGGGTTCTATCCCTACTTCATATGGGCTGAGGTAAGAAGTGCTCAAACCCTTGTGATTTATCATCTTTATGAGCCCTAGGTTGATGTATGTATGTGATATTGGTTATGTTAGTGTATTTGGTGATTTTGATGCACAATTGGGAGGTTGGTATTGCTTGAGGAGCTTTGGTGAGGCTTGGGACTAAGGTTGGTGGAGACTTCTAAAGAAGAGGCTCAATTGATTTGGCTACAAGAGGTACGGTTTAAGTTTCATTTAAGTACCGTGTGGTGTGATGAGAATTCCTAGGCTAGATGCCCCTAGGATTAAGTTTGGATTGTGTAAATGGTTGGTGCTAATATGCATAGTTGGTATGTAATGTGAATTGATGATTGGGTTGAGAATTGTGTGGCCTTGTATGCTTGGTGTATTGAAAATTTGATATATTGGGTAATGAGTATTGATTTGTGGTTTATGCATTTAAATTGTGAAATTGGGCCGGAGGCCGTGAATTTTGGGCCAGAGGCCGAAAAGAGGTAAGTAAGGTAAGTTGATGTGTGCATTGTATGATGACACAAGTGATTGGATGAATTTCAGATAATAAATATATGAATGATTGGGTGGGTTATTGAATAATGAGGTTTGAGGAGTTGAAGTGTGGAAATTGGTAATTTTTGGTGAAATTGTATAGATGAGGTATGTTTGGTTTTGGTTGAGGTATGTTATGTGGTCATATATGTGATCATGATTATTGATGCCTTGATGGTATGATAATGCATGAGAGATATGTATGTTGTGATATATGTTTGAGGAATGATTGATGTTGATTTGGGGATGAAACCACGTGATAGTGAGTATGATATTGATCATGTATAATGATGGTTGATTGGAAATAGTATTGTTGGAAATTGGGATGAGGAAGGATGTATGACATGTTGATGTGTTTGTAATTTAGCCATTTGTTTGAAATGGGTAAAAATGGTTATACGGCGGTTTTGTGAATTGTGGTAATGTGTCAATGTGTGAGTCGAGGAGGCTTGACGTTGAATTTGATACATTTCAATTGATTTCAAAGAAAAGGGATGAAATTGGCATGTTTTGATTGATTTTGAAAAGGGTTGGAAATGGTTTGTTTTGAAATGGCACTTTGTGGTTTTTATGAAAAATATGGTTTTTGGGCATACTTTGGTGAGACATAACTTGGACTACGGATCTCTGTTTTGCGCCAAATCTGTTTAGAAATGAAATGGGGTCCGGGATGTCCATGCCGTTCGAAGAACGGATGAAAAATGATTTAAAATGAGGAAGTTATGTCCATTGGAAGATTGGGGTCTAAATCTGTGAATTCTGCAGTTTTTAACTTAGAAAATTTTTAGTAGAATAACCCCTTGCGCGTGGGTGCACTTGGCGCGTACGCGCCGATCTTCCAGAAAGCGCCATTCACGCGTGCGCGTGATGTGTGCGGGCGCGCGGATAGTGCTGCACCCAATGCCCGGCCATTTTCCAGAGAGTTGTGCCAGAACTGTGCCAGCTTTGTGCCTGGGGCACGAGAGTATCCACGCGTACGCGTGGTTGACGCGTGCGCGTCTATTTGGCAAATTTTTAATCCACGCATTAGCGTGCATGACGCTCGCGCGTCGATGAGTTTTTAAGGCCATCCACGCGTGCGCGTGGAGTACGCGTACGCGTGGCATTGTTTTCATGCCAAAGTTGATATTTGAGTTTTAAAGGCCAAATCTCATACTTCTAAGCCTCCGATCTCACCCCTTATGTATTAAATCATTATGATATGCCTAGCAATGAGAAAGGAGCTAGGGGATGTGGTAACGTGCGAGTGAAGCAAGGGGAAAAGTTATGATCAATGATGATCAACGATGATTATATGAGATATGGAGGATGACAGTGGGAGTACCGTGTATGCCATGAGCCGAAGGGCTATATTTATTGATAAATGGCTGGTTCTTGATTGGACCATGAGCCGGATGGCTGAGTTATTTCCGGGTCACGGCAAAGCTATTATTGATTATGGCTGAGAATAATTGCATATATGATTAATGAATGAATGTGTTAAATGGTTAATAATGGAAGATGTTGAAATGTGATGTGTAACCCCGGGTAGTAGGCAGTGGCGTTGTCCACTTGCTCCGGGTGTGAGACGGAAAAGGATGTTTATGATAAATGAGTTTAATTATGGAGTTTTGAATGAATGTATTTGTGATACTTGGGTAGTAGTAAGGGTTGTGGTTCGTCCCGCTTGCTCCGGGTTAATGCTTAAGATACCTGGGTAGTAGCAAGGGTTGTGGTTCGTCCCGCTTGCTCCGGGTTAATGCTTAAGATACCTGGGTAGTAGCAAGGGTTGTGGTTCGTCCCGCTTGCTCCGGGTTAATGCTTGAGATACCTGGGCAGTAGCAAGGGTTGTGGTTCGTCCCACTTGCTCCAGGTCAGAGATTGTGACGCCTGGGTAGTAGCGGTAGTAGTGGTGAATCCACTCGCTCCAGGTTGAGCTGTTAAACACCCGCTTGGGTAGTAGCCGCAGTAGTGGTTGTTCCACTGGCTCTGGGCTGAGCGGGTAGTAGCAAGAGGGTTGTAGCTCAAACCTACTTGCTCCGCAAGGGGTGTTTCTGTCCAATGGTTAGCTACCAGGACATGTCGGGTTGGCTATATAACCGACAGATGATATCATCAGCCATAGGGCAGGCATACATCATTTGCATATGTTTGAATTGTTTGGGTTTGCCTATTTGTTTTGGATTTCTATATCATACATGCTATGTTACCTGATTACGTGCTACTTGTTCTACTTGTACCTTATTTGTGTATTACTTGTCTGTATTGCTTGTGTTTGTACACCTGAGAGATCCCTCATGTTGGTGTCGGTGGATGTTGGTGGCTGTTCTTGATGAGATGAATTGGTGATGCGATTGCATGATGATGATGATTTTTGAATGAGATAATTTGAGCCCCCTGGGTAGACGCGGTGATGTGATTTCACTAGCTCCAGGTGAGGGTATGATGTATTGATATAGAGTTGCTGAGGCAGAACGACTGGTGATGGTTTTGCTTATGATTCTGAGTCTGATTCATGGAAGAATCAGCGAGTTGGGAAACATGTGTAACACGAACTAGATTTAGTATCCCCTTACGACAGATGCCTATTCATGGATTAGTGAGAATCTAGGCTGGATACTTGGTGAAAAGGAGTTTAGGATGCTTAGTGAGTTTTTATTGCAGTGCATTGTATTTATTTGGCACTTTTACCGTACTGGGAACCCATGGGCCCGGGGTTCTCATTCCGTATGTATCTCTTGTTTTTCAGATACAGGTTCAGGTGCTCAGAAGTGAGCTGCGGTTCGTCTGAGAAACGGCGAAGATATTTATTTTCTCTACTTTGTGTTTTCCTTAGAATCTCTCCACCTTTGTTTTGAAAAGATTATATTATGTGTTGAACTCTTTTGGAACTTGCCTATAGAGGCTCTTATGTTTCCTCTGGGAGAGATTAGGATGTACTGGTTTCGGTTACTTTCATACTGTACCCTAGCCGGCCTAAACTTCGCGGGTCGCGACTAGTGGCTATTTACCTATGTTATATATATCTATCTGTTATCTATCTCTTAATCTCCTTTATGCCTTGTCCATATATCGCTTTCGGCTTCACGTTTTATCTTTTCGTTGTCGAAACGTGAGTGATACGTCTTCGCGATTTTATTTCTACTCTTTTCAGGCTTCTCGATTAATACTCCTTTCAAAATTACCTATGTTTATATATTTAAAAATCCACCTGAGAGTCGTACCACCGTAATATCATTGACTTATGACTCGAGCATAAGGATTTGAATATTAGGGTGTTACAACCGTCAGTTGTTCATACTCGAACAATCCCCGGCAACGGCGCCAAAAACTTGGTGGACGAAATTGTGATCCTCAAAGTTGGTCTCTTTGTATTTGTATGAAATCAAAAATACCCCAAAGAGATCATGGTGTGATGAATTGGGATCTTAATAATCCCTAGTGTGATCATAACTCCGTTCAACTTAACCAGCAAGTGTACTGGGTCATCCAAGTAATACCTTACGTGAGTAAGGGTCGATCCCACAAAGATTGTTGGTATGAAGCAAGCTATGGTCACCTTGTAAATCTCAGTTAGGCAGATTAAATGGTTATGGGTTTCGAAAATTAATAATTAAACAGAAAATAAAATAGGATAGAAATACTTATGTAAATCAATAGTGGGAATTTCAGATAGGCGTGTGGAGATGTAGTGCTCCTCTCGAATCTCTACTTTCTTCTTACATTCATCCAATCCTTCTTACTCCTTTCCATGGCAAGCTGTATATAAGGCATCACCGTTGTCAATGGCTACATCCCATCCTCTCAGTGAAAATGGTCCTATGCTTTGTCACAGCACGGCTAATCATCTGTCGGTTCTCAATCAGGTTGGAATAGAATCCCTTGATTCTTTTGCGTCTGTCACTAACGCCCAGCCTTCAGGAGTTTGAAGCTCGTCACAGTCATTCAATCCCAGAATCCTACTCGGAATACCATAGACAAGGTTTAGACTTTCCAGATTCTCATGAATGCCGCTATCTATCTAGCTTATACCACGAAGATTCTGTTGGGGAATCTAAGAGATATGCGCCCGGCCTAGAGTAGAACGGAAGTGGTTGTCAATCACGTGCGTTCATAGGTGAGAATGATGATGAGTGTCACGGATCATCACATTCATCAAGTTGAAGTGCAACGTATATCTTGGAATAAGAATAAAAGAGAATTGAATAGAAAGTAATAGTAATTGTATTGAAACTTGAGGTACAACAGAGCTCCACACCCTTAATCTATGGTGTGCAGAAACTCCACTGTTGAAAATACATAAGTCAAAGGTTCTGGTATGGCCGAATGGCCAGCCCCCATGGTTTAAGGACTAGGCGTCCAGAGATGTCTAATACACTAGTAAAAAGTCCTATTTATAATAAACTAGCTACTAGGGTTTACATGAGTAAGTAATTGATGCATAAATCCACTTCCGGGGCCCACTTGGTGTATGTTTGGGCTGAGCTTGATCTATCCACGAGCTGAGGCTTTTCTTGGAGTTGAACGCCAAGTTATAACGTGTTTTGGGCGTTCAACTCCGGATCATGACGTGTTTCTAGCGTTTAACTCCAGACAGCAGCATGTACTTGGCGTTCAACGCCAAGTTACATCGTCAATTTCCGAATAAAGTGTGGTCTATTATATATTGCTGGAAATCTCTGGATGTCTACTTTCCAACGCCGTTGAGAGCGCGCCATTTGGAGTTCTGTAGCTCCAGAAAATCCATTTCGAGTGCAGAGAGGTCAGATTCCAACAGCATCAGCAGTCCTTTTGTCAGCCTTTTTCAAAGTTTTGCTCAAGTCCCTCAATTTCGGCCAGAAATGACCTGAAATCACAGAAAAACACACAAACTCATAGTAAAGTCCAGAAATGTGAATTTAACATAAAAACTAATGAAAACATCCCTAAAAGTAGCTTGAACTTACTAAAAACTACCTAAAAACAATGCCAAAAAGCGTATAAATTATCCGCTCATCACACAGCATCTTCATACACCTATATGAAATTCCCATCGATGATCTACATAAGTATTTCTTTCTTTATTTTCTTTTTATTTATTATTATTATTCAAAAACTCCATAACCATTAATTACCCGCCTAACTGAGATTTACAAGATGACCATAGCTTGCTTCATACCAACAATCTCCGTGGGATCGACCCATACTCACGTAAGGCTTATTACTTGGATGACCCAGGGCACTTGCTGGTTAGTTGTGTGAAGTTGTGAAGTTATGTTTGGACCATGGTATCATGCACCAAGGTTTTGGTGCCATTACCAGGGAGAGAACGAACATGAATGCCATTATCAGAAATCACAATTTTGCCTATCAAGTTTTTGGCGCCGTTACCTGGGATTGTTCGAGTTTGGACAACTGACGGTTCATCTTGTTGCTCAGATTAGGTGATTTTCTTTCTGTTTTATCTTCAACAAATTTTTCAAAAAAAAAATCTTTCAAAAAAAATTTTCTCATCTATTTTCGAAAATTATTCTAAATTTTTAAGAATGAATTCTAGTGTTTCTTGAAGCATATTGAAGCCTGGCTGGCTGTAAAGCCACGTTTAATTCTTTTGGACTGAGGCTTCCAATCATCAACATAGAGGCAAGTTAATTGAAATATCAGTTGTTGTATGTCTAATTTATATCCTAAAGCTGGCTGGCTATTAAGCCATGTCCAACCCTTGGATTGGAGCTTTAGGCTAACATTTAAAGATTCCTGGAATTCTTATTAAAAATTTTGAATTTCTTATTCTCTTTTTCCTATATGTTTTTCGAAAAATATATACAATAATTTAAAAAATCGAAAAAATTTAAAAATATTTTTGCGTTTCTTGTTTGAGTCTTGTGTCATGTTTTAAGTTTGGTGTCTATTGCATATTCATCTTGTTCTTACATTTTTCGAAAATTCATGCATTCATAGTGTTCTTCATGATCTTTAAGTTGTTCTTGGTAAGTCTTCTTGTTTGATCTTTAAATTTTCTTGTTTTGTGTTGTATGATGTTTTTCATGTGCATTTTTGCATTCATAGTGTCTAAACATGAAAGATTTCTAAGTTTGGTGTCTTGCATGTTTTCTTTGCCTCAAAATTTTTTTAAAAATAAGTCTTGATGTTCATCTTGATCTTCAAAGTGTTCTTGGTGTTCATCTTGACATTCATAGTGTTCTTGCATGCATCATGTGTTTTGATTCATAATTTTCATGTTGTGAGTCATTTTTATGTTTTTCTCTCTCATCATTAAAAATTAAAAAAAAAAATCTTTTCCTTATTTCTCTCAAAATTTTGAAAATTTGAGTTGACTTAGTCAAAAATTTTAAAAAAACTTAACTATTTCTTACAAGTCAAGTCAAATTTTCAAATTTAAAAATCTTATCTTTCCAAAATCTTTTTCAAAAATCAAATCTTTTTCATTTTTTTATTATTTTCGAAAATTCTTAAACTTTATTTTCAAAATCTTTTTCTTATCTTTATTTCAAAATTTTGAAAACCTTACTAACAATTAATGTGATTGATTCAAAAATTGATTTTTAAATCTTTTTCAACTAACTAATTGACTTTTTGTTTGTTTCTTATCTTTTTCAAAACCAACTAACTACTTTTCCCTCTTTGATTTTTGAAAATTCCTTTCCCCTTTTTCAAAATTCTTTTTAATTAACTAATTGTTTTAAATTTTAATTTTAATTATTTTTCCTCTCTTAATTTTCGAAAAATCACTAACTCTTTTTCAAAATTTATTTTCGAAATTCTCTCTCCCTCATCTTATTCTATTTATTTATTTATTTACTAACACTTCTTTTCATCTCAAGAATTCAAACTCTATCTTCACCCCTATGTTTGGATTCTTACCTTTTCCTTCTTCTATTCCCTTCTTCTTCTACTAACATAAAGGAATCTCTCTACTGCAGTAAAGAGGATCCCTATTATTATTTTCTGTTCCCTTCTTGTTGAAGCAGATCCTGAACTTGAAAGGACTCTGAAGAGAAAACTAAGAGAAGCTAAATTACAACAATCCAGAGACAACCTTATAGAAATTTTCGAAAAGGAAGAGGAGATGGCAGCCGAAAATAATAATGAAAGGAGGATGCTTGGTGACTATACTACACCTACTTCCAAATTTGATGGATGAAGCATCTCAATCCCTGCCATTGGAGCAAACAATTTTGAGTTGAAACCTCAACTAATTGCTCTACTGCAACAGAACTGCAAGTTCCATGGACTTCCCATCAGAAGATCCCTACCAGTTTTTAACTGAGTTCTTGCAGATCTGTGAAACTGTTAAGACTAATGTAGTAGTTCCTGAAGTCTACAAGCTCATGCTTTTTCCCTTTGTTGTAAGAGACAGAGCTAGAATATGGTTGGATTCACAACCTAAAGATAGCCTGGACTCATGGGATAAGCTGGTCGCGGCCTTCTTGGCTAAGTTCTTTCCTCCTTAAAAGCTGAGCAAGCTTAGAGTGGATGTTCAGACTTTCAAACAAAAAGATGGTGAATCCCTCTATGAGGCTTGGGAAAGATATAAGCAGATGATCAAAAGGTGTCCTTCTGACATGTTTTCAGAGTGGACCATTCTGGATATATTCTATTATGGTCTATCTGAGTTCTCCAAGATGTCATTGGACCATTCTGCAGGTGGATCCATTCACCTAAAGAAAACGCCTGCAGAAGCTCAAGAACTTATTGACATGGTTGCAAATAACCAGTTCATGTACACTTCTGAGAGAAATTCCATGAACAATGGGACGCCTCAAAAGAAGGGTGTTCTTGAAATTGATGCTCTGAATGCCATATTGGCTCAGAACAAAATGTTGACTCAGCAAGTCAACATGATTTCTCAAAGTCTGAATGGATGGCAAAATGCATCCAACAGCATTAAGGAGGCATCTTCTGAAGAAGAAGCTTATGATCCTGAGAACCCTACAATAGCAAAGGTAAATTATATGGGTGAACTGATGAGCGGATATTTTATATGCTTTTTGGGGGTAATTTCATGTAGATTTTAGCATGTTTTAATTATTGTTTTATAGAATTTTATTAGTTTTCAAGCAAAAATCATATTTCTGGACTTTTCTATGAGTTTGTGTGTTTTTCTGTGATTTTAGGTATTTTCTGAAATTGAGGGAGCTGAGCAAAAATCTGATTTAGGCTGAAAAAGGACTGCTGATGTTGTTGGATTCTGACCTTCCTGCACTCAGAATGGATTTTTTTGAGCTACAAGAGTCCAATTGGCGCACTCTCAATTGAGTTGAAAAGTAGACATCCAGGGCTTTCCAACAATATATAACAGTTCATACTTTGTGCGAAGATAGATGACGTAAACTGGCGTTCAACACCAGTTCCATGTTGCAATCTGGCGTTCAGCGCCAGAAACACGTCACGAACCAGAGTTGAACGCCAAAAACACGTTACAACTTGGCGTTCAACTCCAAAAATAGCCCAAGCACGTGAGAAGCTTAAGTCTCAGCCCCAGCACACACCAAGTGGGCCCCAGAAGTGGATTTCTGCACTATCCATCTTAGTTTACTCATTTTCTGTAAACCTAGGTTACTAGTTTAGTATTTAAACAACTTTTAGAGAATTATTTTGTGTCTCATGATATTTTTTAGATCTGAATTTTATACTCTTTGACGGCATGAGTCTCTAAACTCCATTGTTGGGGATGAGGAGCTCTGCAGCGTCTCGATGAATTAATGCAATTATCTCTGTTTTCCATTCAAACAAGCTTGTTCTTATCTAAGATGTTCATTCGCGCTTCACCATGAAGAAGGTGATGATCCGTGACACTCATCACCTTCCTCAATCCATGAACGTGTGCCTGACAACCATCTCCGTTCTACATTAGATTGAATGAGTATCTCTTAGATTCCTTAATCAGAATCTTCGTGGTATAAGCTAGAATTGATGGCGGCATTCATGAGAATCCAGAAAGTCTAAACCTTGTCTGTGGTATTCCAAGTAAGATTCAAGGATTGAATGGCTGTGACAAGCTTCAAACTCACGATTGTTGGGCGTAGTGACTGGTGGACGAAATTGTGATACAAGAGTTCTAGGCACTGTTAGAGAAGCTTTTTCTTTCCACAACTCCGTTCAACTTAACCAGCAAGTGTACTGGGTCATCCAAGTAATACCTTACGTGAGTAAGGGTCGATCCCACAGAGATTGTTGGTATGAAGCAAGCTATGGTCACCTTGTAAATCTCAGTTAGGCAGATCAAATGGTTTTGGGTTTCGAAAATTAATAATAAATAGAAAATAAAAGGGATAGAAATACTTATGTAAATCAATAGTGGGAATTTTAGATAGGCGTATGGAGATGCTATGCTCCTCTTGAATCTCTACTTTCTTCTTACATTCATCCAATCCTTCTTACTCCTTTCCATGGCAAGCTGTATGTAGGGCATCACCGTTGTCAATGGCTACATCCCATCCTCTCAGTGAAAATGATCCTATGCTCTGTCACAGCACGACTAATCATCTGTCGGTTCTGAATCAGGTTGGAATAGAATCCCTTGATTCTTTTGCGTTTGTCATCACGCCCAGCCTTCAGGAGTTTGAAGCTCGTCACATTCATTCAATCCCAGAATCCTACTCGGAATACCATAGACAAGGTTTAGACTTTTCGGATCCTCATGAATGCCGCCATCTATCTAGCTTATACCACGAAGATTCTGTTGGGGAATCTAAGAGATATGCGCCCGGCCTAGAGTAGAACGGAAGTGGTTGTCAATCACGCGCGTTCATAGGTGAGAATGATGATGAGTGTCACGGATCATCACATTCATCAAAGTGTTGTGCAACGTATATCTTGGAATAAGAATAAAAGAGAATTGAATAGAAAGTAATAATAATTGTATTGAAACTTGAGGTACAGCAGAGCTCCACACCCTTAATCTATGGTGTGTAGAAACTCCACTGTTGAAAATACATAAGTGAAAGGTTCAGGCATGGCCGAATGGCCAGCCCCCTGAATGATCAAAAGACCGAATGGTCAAAAGATTAAACTGTCAAAAGATGTCTAATACAATAGTAACTTATCCTATTTATACTAGACTAGCTACTAGGGTTTACATGAGTAAGTAATTGATGTATAAATCCACTTCTGGGGCCCACTTGGTGTATGCTTAGGCTGAGCTTGATCTATCCACGAGCTGAGACTTTTCTTGGAGTTGAACCCCAAGTTATAACGTGTTTTGGGCGTTTAACTCCGGATCATGACGTGTTTCTGGCGTTTAACTCCAGACAGCAGCATGTACTTGGCGTTCAATGCCAAGTTACGTCGTCAATTTTCGAATAAAGTATGGACTATTATATATTGCTGGAAAGCTCTGGATGTATACTTTCCAACGCCGTTGAGAGCGCGCCATTTGGAGTTCTATAGCTCCAGAAAATCCATTTCGAGTGCAGGTAGGTCAGATTCCAACAATATCAGCAGTCCTTTTGTCAGCCTTTTTCAGAGTTTTGCTCAAGTCCCTCAATTTCAGCCAGAAATTACCTGAAATCACAGAAAAACACACAAACTCATAGTAAAATCCAGAAATATGAATTTAACATAAAAAATAATGAAAACATCCCTAAAAGTAGCTTGAACTTACTAAAAACTACCTAAAAACAATGCCAAAAAGCGTATAAATTATCCGCTCATCAGTGACAGACGCAAAAGAATCAATGGATTCTATTCCTACATGATCGAGAACCAATAGATGATTAGCCATGCTGTGACAGGGCATTTGGACCATTTTCACTGAGAGGATGGGAAGTATCTATTGACAACGGTGACACCCTACATACAGCTTGCCATGGAAGGAACCTTACGTGTGTGAAGAGGAGTACAAGAGAAAAGCTGAAATAAAGAGACAAAGCATCTCCAAAACTCCAACATATTCTCCATTATTGCACAATAAGTATTTATTTTATGCCCTTTGACTTTTTACAATTAAAACGAAAGAACCCTATTGGCATCCTGACTAAGATCAACAAGATAACCATAGCTTGCTTCAAGCCAACAATCTCCGTGGGATTCGACCCTTACTCACGTAAGGTATTACTTGGACGACCTAGTGCACTTGCTGGTTAGTTGCGCGGATTGCAAAAGTGTGATTGCAATTTTGTGCACAAAGTTTTTGGCGCTGTTGCCGGGGATTGTTTGAGTTTGAACAACTAAAGGTTTATTTTGTTGCTTAGATTAGGAATAGAGCATTGTTGCTATAGACTCATTAAATCTGAGTCCTTTATTTTCTTTTCAAAAATTTTCAAAATTATTATTTTTCTTTATCAATTTTCAATTTTTTTCGTGAGTTTAGTGTTTTGTTCTAAGTTTAGTGTCAATTGCATATTTTATATTTTCCTTTTAATTTTTTGAATTTGTGTTCTTCATTCTTCCTTGATCTTCAAGTTGTTCTTGTTTATTTTTCTTGTTTGATCTTTAGTTTTTCTTATTGTGTGTCTTTTCTTGTTTTTCTTGTGCTTTTCCAAAGCATTAATCTTCCAAAAAAAATATACCTCTTCAAAACAAGTGTTACATTTATAACTCAATTGGCTAGAGCATTGGTTTATGTTCTTGGTAATTGGGTATCTTCTTTTTAAAATCTTTTTCAAAAAAAATTTTCTTTGATTGAATCTTGTGCCAAACTTTAAGTTTGGTGTGTTTATTGTTAATCTTTTTATAATTTTCGAAAATTTTATTGAAGTTTTCTAAAAATTTTAAGTTTGGTGTTCTTTCTTTTGTTCTTGTTGTTCTTGTGAATCTTCAAAGTGTTTTTGAGTCTTCTTTGTGTTTTGATCTTAAAATTTTAAGTTTGGTGTTCCTTGGTGTTTTCCCTCCAAAATTTTCGAAAACAAGGAGCATTAGATCTAAAAATTTTAAGTCTTGTGCCTTTTGTGTGTTTTTCTCTTTCATCATAAAATTTAAAATTAAAAAAAAATTTATCTTTTCTAACTATTTTTAAGCTACTTTTTCAAAAAATTTTTTATAAAAATTCAGATTTCAATTTCAAAATTTTTCAATTCTTATCCTTTTAAGATTTAAAATATATATATATTTTATCTTTTTCGAAAATATCCTAACCACTTTCTTTCTCCTCATTTTTTTCGAAAATCTTCATAAAATATTTTCTAATTTTTATTATCTTTAATTTTTAATTTTCTTTATTTATTTTATTTTATTTTATTTTTATTTCGGTTTTTATTTTATTTTATTTTATTCTTTTGAAAATCAATTTTTTTTATAATAAATTAAATAAAATAAATCCAAGTCATCTCCCTTTCTCCATCATGGACCTAAGTGGAAATGAACAGTCCAGAAGGACTCTGGGCTCATATGCTAACCCTACTACTGCTTCATATGGGAGTAGTATATGTATACACTCCAATGAAGTTAGTAATTTTGAGTTGAATCCTCAGCTCATTATCATGGTGCAGCAAAGTTGTCAGTATTCCGGTCTTCCACAGGAAGAACCTACAGAGTTTCTAGCACAGTTTTTACAAATCGCTGACACAGTACATGATAAGGAAGTAGATCAGGATGTCTACAGATTGTTACTGTTTCTATTTGCTGTAAAAGACCAAGCTAAGAGGTGGTTAAATAACCAACCTAAAGACAGTATAAAGACATGAAAATAGCTGTCAGAAAAATTTCTAAATCACTATTTTCCTCCAAAATGGATGACACAGCTAAGGCTGAGCATCCAAGGCTTCAAACAAGGAGATAATGAATCTCTTTATGATGCTTGTGAGAGATACAGAGAGATGCTAAGAAAATGCCCCTCTGAAATGTTTTCAGAGTGGGTGTAGTTAGACATCTTCTACTATGGGCTTACAGAAAGAGCTCAGATTTCTCTAGACCACTCAGCTGGTGGATCTATACACATGAGAAAGACAATAGAAGAAGCTCAAGAGCTCATTGATACAGTTACCAGAAATCAGCATCTGTACCTAAGTAGTGAATCTTCCATGAAAGAAGAGGCTAAAACAGTAACTGTTGAACTCAGTCCTGCAGATCAAGCTACTGAATTCAATCATCAATTAGACTTTCTAACAAAATAGTTAGCCGAATTCAAGGAGATATTACAAGAAACAAGAATGGCTAATATGAATATGGAAGTACAGTTGAAGCAAACAGAACAGCAACTATCAAAACAAATAACAGAAGAGTGCCAAGCAGTTCAATTAAGAAGTGGGAAAACATTAAATACCTCACTTCAAGATAGCAGGAAGCCAAGAAATGAGCAACCCACCCAAAATCAATCTGAGGATAGTAAGAGCCCAGAAAGAAATAATTTTGGCGCTCAAACACCAGAAAATGGGTGGGAAGCTGGCGTTGAACACCCAACCCATGCTCAGTCTTGGCGTTCAACGCCAGAAACAAGCAAGGAGTTGGCGTTGAACGCCCAAAGGAAGCACAGTTCTGGCATTCAAACGCCATAAACAAGTAAGGAGTTGGCATCTAACGCCACTCCAGCTTACACCCCTGGCATTCAAATGCCAGTGGGGGATCAGACACATACAAGTGCTAATAATAACCCTTCTAAAAAGGCGTCCTAACCCACATCTATAGGCAATAAACCTGCAGCAACTAAGGTTGAGGAATACAAAGCCAAAATGCCTTATCCTCAGAAACTCCGCCAAGCAGAACAGGATAAGCAATTTGCCCGCTTTGTAGACTATCTCAGGACTCTTGAAATAAAGATTCCATTTGCAGAGGAACTTGAGCAAATACCCTCTTATGCTAAGTTCATGAAAGAGATCTTAAGTCATAAGAAGGATTGGAGGGAAACTGAAAAAGTTTACCTTACTGAAGAATGCAGTGCAGTCATTCTGAAAAGCTTACCTGAGAAGCTTAAAGATCCTGGAAGCTTTATGATACCATGCACATTAGAGGGTACTTGTACCAAGCAAGCTCTATGTGATATTGGGGCAAGTATCAACCTAATACCTGCATCTACTATCAAAAAGCTTGGGTTGACTGAAGAAGTCAAACCAACCCGGATATGTCTCCAACTTGCTGATGGCTCCATTAAATACCCATCAGGCGTGATTGAAGACATGATTTCCAAGGTTGGACCATTTACCTTTCCTACTGACTTTGTGGTGCTGGAAATGGAGGAGCACAAGAGTGCAACTCTCATTCTAGGAAGACCTTTCCTAGCAACCGGCCGAACCCTTATTGACGTCCAAAAAGGGGAAGTAAGCCTGAGAGTCAATGAGGATGAGTTCGAGTTGAATGTTGTCAAAGCTATGCAGCATCCAGACACCCCAAATGATTGCATGAGCATTGATATTATTGACTCTCTGGTAAAAGAGGTCAATATGACTGAGAGTCTCGAATTAGAGCTAGAGGACATTTTTAAAGATGTTCAGCCTGATTTGGAGGAATCAGAGAGAATAATAGAACCTCTAAAAATATCTTAGGAAGAGGAGAAACCTCCTAAACCCGAGCTCAAACCATTACCACCATCCCTGAAATATGCAATTCTGGGAGAAGGTGATACCTTCCCTGTGATCATAAGCTCTACCTTAGAGCCACAGGAAGAGGAAGCACTAATTCAAGTGCTAAGGATACACAAGATAGCTCTTGGGTGGTCCATTAGTGATCTTAAGGGCATTAGCCCAGCCAGATGCATGCACAAGATCCTATTGGAAGGTGATGCCAAGCCAGTGGTTCAACCACAAAAGCGGCTGAATCCAGCCATGAAGGAGGTGGTGCAGAAGGAGGTCACTAAATTACTAGAGGCTGGGATTATTTATCCTATTTCTAATAGCCCCTGGGTAAGCCCTGTCCAAGTCGTCCCTAAGAAGGGTGGCATGACAGTGGTCCATAATGAAAAAAATGAACTAGTTCCCACAAGGATAGTTACAGGGTGGCATATGTGTATTGATTATAGAAGGCTCAATACAGCTACCAGAAAGGATCATTTTCCTTTACCATTCATAGACCAAATGCTAGAAAGATTAGCAGGTCATAAATACTACTGCTTCCTGGATGAATATTCAGGTTATAATCAAATTGCAGTAGATCCCCAGGATCAAGAGAAAATAACATTCACATGTCCATCTGGAGTATTTACAAACAGAAGGATGTCATTTGGTCTGTGCAATGCACCTACAACCTTTCAAAGGTGCATGCTCTCAATTTTCTCTAATATGGTGGAAAAATTTCTGGAAGTCTTCATGGATGACTTTTCAGTATTTGGAGACTCATTCAGCTCCTGTCTTGACCATCTAGCACTTGTTCTAAAGAGGTGCCAAGAGACTAACCTGGTTTTAAACTAGGAGAAATGTCACTTTATGGTGACTGAAGGAATTGTCCTTGGGCACAAAATTTTGAACAAGGGAATAGAGGTGAATCAAGCTAAGGTAGAGGTAATTGAAAAATTACCACCACCTGCCAATGTTAAGGCAATCAGAAGCTTTCTGGGGCATGCATGATTTTATAGGAGGTTTATAAACGATTTCTCAAAAATCGCCAAACCTCTAAGTAATCTGCTAACTGCTGACACGCCATTTATCTTTGATAAGGAGTGTCTGCAGGCATTTGAGACTCTGAAAGCTAAATTGGTCACAGCACCAATCATCTCTGCACCAAACTAGATATTACCATTTGAACTAATGTGTGATGCCAGTGACCATGCCATTGGTGCAGTGTTGGGACAAAGGCATGACAAGCTTTTGCACATTATTTACTATGCCAGTCGTGTTTTAAATGACACACAAAAGAACTACACAACCACAGAAAAAGAGCTACTTGCAGTGGTTTACGCCATTGACAAGTTCAGATCCTATTTAGTGGATCAAAAGTGATTGTGTACACTGACCATGCTGCTCTTAAATATCTACTCACAAAGCAGGATTCAAAACCAAGACTCATAAGATGGGTGTTGCTTCTGCAAGAGTTTGATATAGAAATAAGAAATAGAAAAGGGACAGAGAATCAAGTAGCAGATTGATGAGCGGATAATTTATACGCTTTTTAGCATTGTTTTTAGTATGTTTTAGTTAGTTTTTATTATATTTTTATTAGTTTTTAGTTAAAATTCACTTTTCTGGACTTTACTATGAGTTTGTGTGTTTTTCTGTGATTTCAGGTATTTTTTGGCTGAAATTGAGGGACCTGAGCAAAAATCTGATTCAGAGGCTGAAAAGGACTGCAGATGCTGTTGGATTCTGACCTCCCTGCACTCAAAGTGGATTTTCTGGAGCTACAGAAGCCCAATTGGTGCGCTCTCAATTGCATTAGAAAGTATACTTCCTGGGCTTTCCAGCAATGTATAATAGATTATACTTTGCCCGATATTTGATGGCCCAAACAGGCGTTCCAAGTCAGCTCAAGAATTCTGGCGTAAAACGCCGGAACTGGCACAAGAATGGGAGTTAAACGCCCAAACTGGCACAAAAGCTGGCGTTTAACTCCAAGAAAAGTCTCTACACATGAAAGCTTCAATGCTCAGCCCAAGCACACACCAAGTGGGCCCGGAAGTGGATTTTTATGTCATTTACTCATCTTTGTAAACCCTAAGCTACTAGTTTTCTACAAATAGGACCTTTTACTATTGTATTTGACATCCTGGAATCTTTTGATCACTTTAGATCTTAGGATCATCTTTGGACGTCTAGTTCTTAGATTATGGGAGGCTGGCCATTCGGCCATGCCTAGACCTTGTTCTTATGTATTTTCAACGGTGGAGTTTCTACACACCATAGATTAAGGTGTGGAGCTCTGCTGTACCTCGAGTGTTAATGCAATTACTATTGTTCTTCTATTCAATTCAGCTTATTCTTGTTCTAAGATATTCATTCGCACCCAAGAACATGATGAATGTGATGATTATGTGACGCTCATCATCTTTCTCACTTTTGAACGCGTGCCTGACAACCACTTCCGTTCTACAAGCAAACAAGGCTTGAATGTTTATCTCTTGGATTCCTTAATCAGAATCTTCGTGGTATAAGCTAGAATTGATGGCGGCATTCAAGAGAATCCGGAAGGTCTAAACATTGTCTGTGGTATTCTGAGTAGGATTCAAGGATTGAATGACTGTGACGAGCTTCAAACTCTTGAAGGCTGGGCGTTAGTGACAGACGCAAAAGAATCACTGGATTCTATTCCAACCTGATTGAGAACCGACAGATGATTAGCCGTGCTGTGACAGAGCGCGTTGAACATTTTCACTGAGAGGACGCGACTGTAGCCATTGACAACGGTGATGCCCAACATACAGCTTGCCATGGAAAGGAGTAAGAAGGATTGGATGAAGACAGTAGGAAAGCAGAGAGACGAAAGGGACAGAGCATCTCCATAAGCTTATCTGAAATTCTCACCAATGAATTACATAAGTATCTCTATCTTTATTTTATGCTTTATTCATAAATCATCTATAACAATTTGAATCTGCCTGACTGAGATTTACAAGATGACCATAGCTTGCTTCATACCAACAATCTCTGTGGGATCGACCCTTACTCGCGTAAGGTTTATTACTTGGACGACCCAATGCACTTGCTGGTTAGTTGTGCGAAGTTGTGATAAAGAGTTGAGATTGCAATTGAGCGTACCATGTTGATGGCGCCATTGATGATCACAATTTTGTGCACCAAGTTTTTAGCGCCGTTGCCGGGGATTGTTTGAGCTTGGACAACTGACGGTTCATCTTGTTGCTTAGATTAGGTATTTTTCAAAATTTTTAAGAATGAATTCTAGAGTTTCAAGGTGATGTTCTTATCATCACCAAAGCTGATTGATTCTCATCAATTTAGCTCTTGAATGCAATGTCCTGCTGAAGCTTGGCTAGCCATGTCTAATTCCTTTAGACTAAAGCTTTAGACTAACATTGCATGATTCCTGGAATTCTTATTAAAAATTTTGAATCTCTTTATTTTCTTTTCATATAATTTTCGAAAAAAATCCAAAAAAATTATAAAATCTTAAAATCAAAAATATTTTTTTATGTTTCTTGTTTGAGTCTAGTGTCTAATTTTAAGTTTGGTGTCAATTCCATGTTTCTATTCTTCTTGCATTTTTCAAATTCAATCATGTGTCTTCATTGATCTTCAAGTTGTTCTTGATGATTTCCTTGCTCTGATCTTTAAATTCTCTTGTTTTGAGTGTTTTGTTGTTTCTCATATGCATTCTCAACTTGTTAGTGTCAGTAGTATACAAACTTCTAAGTTTGGTGTCTTGCATGCATTGTTTATTTGATCTTAGTTTCATTTTGATTATTCCTCATTATTAAAAATCCAAAATATTTTTAATTTGTGTCTTTTCAAGTCAATAATACAGGGAATTAAAGATTCAGAACATACAGCAGAGGAATTACACAGAAAAAGCTGGGCGTTCAAAACGCCCAGTGAGGAAGGAAAACTGGTGTTTAAACGCCAGCCAGGGTACCTGGCTGGGCGTTTAACGCCCAAAAAGGTAGCATTTTGGGCGTTAAACGCCAGAATGGATACCATTCTGGGTGTTTAACGCCAGGATGGCACGAGAAGGAAGATTTTGTTTTTAATTCAATTTTTTTTTCAAGTTTCCATAATTTTTCAAAATCAAATCTTTTTCAAATCATATCTTTTCAATCATATCTTTTCAAAATTAATTTCTCTTCATTTTCAAAAATACTTGCTAACAATTAATGATTTGATTCAAACATTTCAAGTATGTTGCCTTTTCTGTTGAGAAAGGTTTAATATTTGAATCATATCTTTTCTTGTTAGCCAAGTCATTAATTTTAAAAAAAATCAAATCTTTTTAAATTGTTTTTCAATCATATCTTTTCAATCATATCTCTTTAAAACCATAACTTTTCGATCATATCTTTTTAATCACTTCTTTTTCAAAATAGTTTTCAATCATATCTCTTTGAGTTCCAATTTCAAAATCTTTTTCAAAATCACTTTATTTCTTTCTCAATCTTAGTTTTCAAAAATCAATTACCATTTTTTCAAAATTTCTTTTAATTAATTCACTTAAATTTTGGAAAATTTCTTCCCCTCTTCTCACATCTTTCTATTTATGGACTAACACTCCTCCTCAATGCATAATTCGAACTCTATCTTTCTAAGTTCGAATTCTTCTACCTCTTCCTTCTATTTTTCTTTTCCTCTGACACCTCAAGGAATCTCTATACTGTGACATAGAGGATTCCATATTTTCTTGTTCTCTTCTCTTTCATATGAGCAGGAGCAAAGACAAAAGCATTCTTGTTGAGGCTGACCCTGAACCTGAAAGGACCTTAAAGCAAAAGCTAAGAGAAGCTAAAGCACAACTCTCTGTAGAGGACCTAACAGAATTCTTCAAAGAAGAAGACATGGCAGCCGAAAACAACAACAATGCCAACAATGCAAGGAAGGTGCTGGGTGACTTTACTGCACCTACTCCCGACTTCTATGGGAGAAGCATCTCTATACCTGCCATTGGAGCAAACAACTTTGAGCTTAAGCTTCAATTAGTTTCTCTAATGCAACAGAATTGCAAGTTCCATGGACTTCCATTGGAAGATCCTCATCAGTTTTAAGCTGAATTCTTGCAAATCTGTGACACTGTCAAGACCAATGGGGTTGACCCTGAGGTCTACAGACTTATGCTATTCCCTTTTGCTGTAAGAGACAGAGCTAAGATATGGTTGGACTCACAACCTAAAGAAAGCCTGAACTCTTGGGAAAAGCTAGTCAATGCCTTCTTGGCAAAGTTCTTTCCACCTCAAAAATTGAGTAAGCTTAGAGTGGAAGTCCAAATCTTCAGACAGAAGGAAGGTGAATCCTTCTATGAAGCTTGGGAAAGATACAAACAATTGATCAAAAAGTGTCCTTCTGACATGCTTTCTGAATGGAGCATCATAGGTATCTTCTATGATGGTTTGTCTGAACTGTCCAAGATGTCATTGGATAGCTCTGCTGGAGGATCTCTTCATCTTAAGAAGACGCCTGTAGAAGCTCAAGAACTCATTGAAATGGTTGCAAATAACCAATTCATGTACACTTCTGAAAGGAATCCTGTGAACAATGGGACGAATCAGAAGAAAGGAGTTCTTGAGATTGATACTCTGAATGCCATACTGGCTTAGAACAAAATATTGACTCAAAGTCAATGGAATGCAAGCTGCACCAGGTAGTACTAAGGATGCTTCATCTGAAGAAGAAGCTTATGATCTTGAGAACCCCTCAATGAAAGAGGTGAATTACATGGGAGAACCCTATGGAAACACGTATAATCCTTCATGGAGAAATCATCCAAATCTCTCATGGAGGGATCAATAGAGACCTCAACAAGGTTTCAACAATAATAATAGTGGAAGAAACAGGTTTAGCAATGGCAAGCCTTTTCCATCATCTTCTCAACAACAGGCAGAGAATTCTAAGCAGAGCTACTCTGACTTAGCAACTATGGTATCTAATCTAATCAAAACCACTCAAAGTTTCATGACTGAAACAAGGTCCTCCATTAGAAACTTGGAGGAACAAGTGGGTCAGCTGAGTAAGAAAGGTATTGAACTCCCTCATAGTACTCTTACAAGCAATACAGAAGAGAATCCAAAGGGAGAGTGTAAGGCCATCAACATGGCCAAATTTGGAGAGGAGGAAGAGGCAGTGATCGCCACTGAGGAAGACCTCAATGGACATCCATTGGCCTCTAATTTGTTCCCTAATGAGGAACCATGGGAATCTGAGGCTCACACTGAGACCATAGAGATTTCATTGGATTTACTTCTGCCATTCATGAGCTCTGATGAGTATTCTTCCTCTGAAGAGGACGAAGATGTCACTGAAGAGCAAGTTTCTAAATACCTTGGAGCAATCATGAAGCTAAATGACAAGTTATTTGGTAATGAGACTTGGGAGGATGAACCCCCTTTGCTCACCAAAGAACTGGATGACTTGACTAGGCAGAGATTACCTCAAAAGAGATAGGACCCTGGGAAGTTCTCAATACCTTGTACATTAGGCACCATGAACTTCGAGAAGGCTCTGTGTGACCTAGGGTCAAGCATAAACCTCATGCCTCTCTCTGTAATGGAGAAGCTAGGGATCTTTGAGGTACAAGCTGCAAGAATCTCACTAGAGATGGCAGACAATTCAAGAAAACAGGCTTATGGACTTGTAGAGGATGTCTTGGTAAAGGTTGAAGACCATTACATCCCTGCTGATTTCATAGTCCTAGAGACTGGGAAGTGCATGGATGAATCCATCATCCTTGGCAGACCCTTCCTAGCCACAACAAAGGTTGTGATTGATGTTGACAGAGGAGAATTGATCATTCAAGTGAATGAAGAATCCTTTATGTTTAAAGCTCAAGGATATCCCTCTGTAACCATGGAGAGGAAGCATGAAGAGCTTCTCTCAAAACAGAGTCAAACAGAGCCCCCACAGTCAAACTCTAAGTTTGGTGTTGGGAGGTTCCAACATTGCTCTGAGTATCTGTGAGGCTCCATGAGGGCCCACTGTCAAGCTAATGACATTAAAGAAGCGCTTGTTGGGAGGCAACCCAATGTTATATTTATCTATTTTCCTTTTGTTATTTTATGTTTTCTATAGGTTGATGATCATGGAAAGTCACAAAATCAATTGAAAAAAAGCAAAAACAGAATGAAAAACAGAAAGAAAAACAGCATACCCTAGAGGAAAACTTGCTGGCGTTTAAACGCCAGTGGAGACAGTAAATGGGCGTTTAACGCCCAATCTGGTACTATTCTGGGCGTTTAACGCCAGAAAGGGGCACCAGACTGGCGTTAAACGCCAGGAAGGGGCAAGAAGCTGGCGTTAAACGCCAGAAATGGGCACCAGCCCGGCGTTTAATGCCAGAATTGGCAGAAAGAGCATTTTTGCTCGCCACTTGGTGCAGGGATGAATTTTCCTTAACACCTCAGGATCTGTGGACCCCACAGGATCCCCACCTACCCCACCACTCTCTCTCTTCTTCACCCATTCACCAATCACCTCAACATCTCTTCCCCAAAAACCCCTCACCTATCAAATCCCCACCTACCTCATCATTCAAATTCAAACCACTTTTCCTCCCAAACCCACCCATAACGGCCGAACCTTACCCTTCTCTCCAACCCTATATAAACCTATATTCACTCCTTCATTTTCACACAACGTACACACTACTTATCCCCTTTGGCCGAAAAATAAAGCCACCTCCATCTCCTCTATTTCTTCTTCTTCTACTCTTTTCTTTCTTCTTTTGCTCTAGGACGAGCAAACCTTCAAAGTTTGGTGTGGTAAAAGCGTTGCTTTTCGTTTTTCCATAACCATTTATAGAATCTAAGGCCGGAGAAACCTCTAGAAAGAGGAAAGGGAAGGCAAAAGGTTCCACCTCCGAGTCATGGGAGATGGAGAGATTCATCTCAAGGGTGCATCAAGACCACTTCTATGAAGTTGTGGCCATGAAGAAGGTGATCCCCGAGGTCCCTTTCAAACTCAAAAAGAGTGAATATCCGGAGATTCGACATGAGATCCAAAGGAGAGGTTGGGAAGTTCTTACCAACCCCATTCAACAAGTCGGAATCTTAATGGTTCAAGAGTTCTATGCCAATGCATGGATCACCAAGAACCATGATCAAAGTGTGAACCCGAACCCAAATAATTGGCTTACAATGGTTCGGGGGAAATGCTTAGATTTTAGTCCGGAAAATGTAAGGTTGGCATTCAACTTGCCCATGATGCAAGGAGATGAACACCCTTACACTAGAAGGGTCAACTTTGATCAAAGGTTAGACCAAGTCCTCATAGACATTTGTGAAGAGGGCGTTCAATGGAAGAGAGATTCAAGAGGGAAGCCGGTTCAACTGAGAAGGCATGACCTCAAGCCCGTGGCTAGAGGATGGCTAGAGTTTATCCAACGCTCAATCATTCCCACTAGCAACCGGTCCGAAGTTACTATAGACCGGGCTATCATGATTCATAGCATCATGATTGGAGAGGAAGTAGAAGTTCATGAGGTTATATCCCAAGAACTTTATAAGGTGGCGGACAAGTCCTCTACCTTAGCAAGGTTAGCCCTCCCTCATCTCATTTGTCACCTCTGTTATTCAGTTGGAATTAACATAGAGGGAGACATCCTCATTGATGAAGACAAGCCCATCACTAAGAAGAGGATGGAGCAAACAAGAGATCCCACTCATGGACATGAGGAGATTCCTCATCATGAAATCCCTGAGATGCCTCAAGGGATGCACTTTCCTCCACAAAACTATTGGGATCAAATCAACACCTCCCTAGGAGAATTGAGTTCCAACATGGGACAACTAAGGGTGGAGCACCAAGAACATTCCATCATCCTCCATGAAATTAGAGAAGATCAAAGAATCATGAGAGAGGAGCAACAAAGGCAAGGAAGAGACATTGAGGAGCTCAAGCACTCAATAAGATCTTCAAGAGGAAGAACAAGCCGCCATCACTAAGGTGGACCCGTTCTTTAAATCTCATTGTTCTTTATTTTCCTGTTTTTCGAATTTTCATGCTTATGTTTATCTATGTTTGTGTCTTATGATCATTAGTGTCTTAGTGTCTATGCCTTAAAGTTATGAATGTCCTATGAATCCATCACCTTTCTTAAATGAAAAATGTTCTTAATTGAAAAAGAGAAGAATTGCATGAATTTTGAATTTTATAACAGATTAATTATTTTGATGTGGTGGCAATACTTTGACTTCTGAATGTATGCTTGAACAGTGCATATGTCTTTTGAATTTGTTGTTCATGAATGTTGGCTCTTGAAAGAATGATGAAAAAGGAGACATGTTACTGAGGATCTGAAAAAATCAAAAAAATGATTCTTGAAGCAAGAAAAAGCAGTGAATACAAAAAAAAAGCCAAAAGGCAAGGGCAAAAATAAAGTCATGATCCAAGGCAAAAAGAGTGTGCTTAAGAACCCTGGACACCTCTAATTGGGGACTCTAGCAAAGCTGAGTCACAATCTGAAAAGGTTCACCTAGTTATGTGTCTGTGGCATGTATGTATCCGGTGGTAATACTGGAAGACAGAGTGCTTTGGGCCACGGCCAAGACTCATAAAGTAGCTGTGTTCAAGAATCATCATACTTAACTAGGAGAATCAATAACACTATCTGGATTCTGAGTTCCTATAGAAGCCAATCATTCAGAATTTCAAAGGATAGAGTGAGATGCCAAAACTGTTCAGAGGCAAAAAGCTAAAAGCCCCGCTCATCTAATTAATACTGATCTTCATAGATGTTTTTGGAATTCATTGCATATTCTCTTCTTTTTATCTTATTTGATTTTCAGTTGCTTGGGGACAAGCAACAATTTAAGTTTGGTGTGTGAGCGGATAATTTATACGCTTTTTGGACCCTATTGCCATCCTGATTAAGATCAACAAGATAACTATAGCTTGCTTCAAGCCAACAATCTCCGTGGGATTCGACCCTTACTCACGTAAGGTATTACTTGGATGACCCAGTGTACTTGCTGGTTAGTTGTGCGGATTGCAAAAGTGTGATTGCAATTTCGTGCACCATGAGCCCTATGGAAACACCTATAATTCATCATGGAGAAATCATCCAAATTTCTCATGGAATGATCAACAAAAGCCTCAACAAGGCTTTAATAATGGTGGAAGAAATAAGCTCAGCAATAGCAAGCCTTATCCATCATCTTCTCAGCAACAGACAGAGAATTCTGAGCAGAGCACCTCTAACTTAGGAAACTTAGTCTCTGATCTGTCTAAGGCCACTTTAAGTTTCATGAGTGAAACAAGGTCCTCCATTAGAAATCTGGAGGCACAAGTAGGCCAGCTGAGTAAGAAAATCACTGAAACTCCTCCTAGTACTCTCCCAAGCAACACTGAAGAGAATCCAAAAAGAGAGTGCAAGGCCATTGACATAATCAATATGGCCGAACCTAGAGAGGAAGGAGAGGACATGAATCCCAATGAGGAAGACCTCATGGGACGTCTCTCAAGCAAGAAGGAGTTCCCTATTGAGGACCTAAAGGAATCTGAGGCTCATATAGAGACCATAGAGATTCCATTAAACCTCCTTCTGCCATTCATGAGCTTTGAAAACTATTCTTCCTCTGAAGAGGATGAAGATGTAACTTGAGAGCAAGTGGCTCAACATTTAGAAGCCATCATGAAGCTGAATGCCAAGTTGTTTAGTAATGAGACTTGGGAAGGTGAACCTCCCTTGCCCATTAATGAACTAGATACTTGAATTCAGCAAACTTTACCTCAAAAGAAACATGATCCTGACAAATTCTTAATACCCTGTACCATAGGCACCATGATCTTTGAGAAAGCTCTGTGTGACCTAGGGTCAAGCATAAATCTTATGCCACTCTCTGTAATGGAGAAGTTGGGAATCATTGAGGTACAACCTGCCATATTCTCATTGCAAATGGCAGACAAGTCAGTAAGACAAGCTTATGGATTGGTAGAGGACGTGTTAGTGAAGGTTGAAGGTCTTTATATCCCTGCTGATTTCATAATCTTAGACACTAGGAAGGAGGAGGATGAATGCATCATCCTTGGAAGACCTTTCCTAGCTACAGCAGGAGCTGTGATAGATGTTAACAGAGGAGAATTAGTCCTTCAATTGAATGGAGCCTACCTTGTGTTTAAGACCCAAGGGTGTTCTTCTTTAACAATGGAGAGGAAGCATGAAAAGCTTCTCTTAGTACAGAGTCAAACAGAGCCCCCACAATCAAACTCTAAGTTTGGTGTTGGGAAGCCACAACCAAACTCCTCCAAATTCTAAGTTTGGTGTTGGGAGTCTACAACATTGACTTGATCACCTGTGAGGCTCCATGAGATCCCACTGATAAACCACTATTTTATGGTTTATCTTGTGCTAAATTGAGTGATTTTTATCAACTCTTTAGCCACTTATTCATACTATTCGCATGTTTTACATTTTCCTTCCTGATTTTGTGCTATGATTGAAAACATGCTTCTTTGATCTTATATTTACTTATTATTAATCCTCTCTTATTACCATTAGATGCCTTGATATGTGTGTTAAGTGTTTTCAGATATTATAAGGCAGGAATGGCTTGGAGGATGGGAAGGAAGCATGCAAAAGTGGAAGGAATACAATAAGTTGGAGAAATTGCTAAGCTGTCTAGCCTGACCTCTTAGCTGTCTCCCCCTAAGTTGCCATCATCCTTCACAACATTCAAGTGGGTAAAATTCATATCCCTTAGCTTTCAACCCCACTTGAATATGGGCTACTAGAGACAGATGGTCAACTTAGAGCTCTTTGTGGCATCAAGAGTAAGAGGAAGATGGTCGGTGGTAAGAATTGTCCTGTAAGGTTCATCATGGTTGGAAGCTTTAGGTTTAAGAGAAAAGGTTGGTATAGAGCTCAACTAAATGGGTTTAGAAAGTTGTTTTGCCGCTTACGTGAGAATTCAGACTGCTTGCCACCCGGATGGAACAATATTGCTCAACCAAAAGACGGGTGCAAAGGCAAGGTCTGGGACCCCCGGAATCCATTCTACCAATCACCACTCTTGGGGCCTTGTCACTTGCTTTAACTTACTTAAAGGCTTTCTGCGCCTAGTTTGGGATCCTGGAGAACACTGGAATCACAAACATTGGTGGAGATTCCTGGATGAGTTCAAGCACAAGCCACCATAACAGGAAGCTCACCAAATGTCCAACTTAAGGACTTTAACTAAAAGTGCTAGGTGGGAGACAACCCACCATGGTATGATCGTTCATTTTTAATTTTTATTTAGTTTTATTTGCTTTTGAGTTTTATTTTATTTTATTATATTGAACCTGGAGTTTTGCATCACATTCATATTAACACTGCATTCTGCATTTTATTTCAAAAAAAATTGCTACGCGATGCGACCGTATCAATGACGCGTCCGCGTCGCAAGGGGAGAAGAGAAAAATAAAAACGAACAGAGAGTCACGCTGGAGCGTGGCTGGAGGTGTGCCAATGGCACAAATCAACCCACGCGACCGCGTCGCTAGCGCGTCCGCGTCGCATAGGAATAATGGCCTCCCACGTGACTGCGTGACCCACGCGGCCGCGTGACCAAGATTTCGACGTCAAAGTGGTGCACACCCGATAGTTGTGCGAGAGTGGTGCTGGATTGGTGCTGAACGCATAATCCTTCCCACGCGGCCGTGTGACCCACGCGACCGCGTCATATTCCTTTAAAGCCCACTCACGCGATCGCATGCCCCATGCGATCGCGTCACTTAAAATTTGGCACTAATAAGATTTTGAACAGAAGAGTTGTGCGAGCGCGAGGCTTCACTCGCGCCACTAGCACAAATCGAGTCACGCGATCGCATGACCCACGCGTCCGCGTCGCTTGACCTTATTGCACACCACGCGGCCGCGTCACCCACGCGACCGCGTCGCCAGCGTCGCACACCTTAACCTTATATGCCAAAATATTTTATCTTTTCTTCCCCAATCCTAATTTTTCCTCCCTCCTTTCTTATTTACTTCTTCTTCCCTTCTTTCCCTTCTCATTCTTCTTATTTTTTTTATTTTACTTTAATTTGTTTGCATACTTTCATTCATAGCATTATTTTCATTGGTGTTGGAATTTTATTTGGGTCATTGTGGATTGTTGCAAAATTGTTTGGCACTTATATTTTTAAAGGGTTGCTTGCATGTTCACTTTAATACTTCTATACCGTATTCACCATGCATACTATGTGTTTGTGAAAAAGCCATATAGCATTATACTATTCAATGCTTGCTTTTCATAAACTCCCTTTACTATTTTATTAATTGAACATAATTGTCAATACAAACATGGTGATTTATTACCAGTAATGCTTGGTCTATGCTACTCATGCCCTTTGCCGGCATGCCAATAAACACCTTGCATCCACTTATCTTTCGATGCACTGGCTATTTTTCATTGCTGGCTTTTCACATGTACTCGAGAGCATGTGTTAATGTCAATTACATCCTAATGTGCATCCATCACCACTCTTCCGTTCTCTTCCTTGCTATATATCTATTTGAATTTAATTTACTTTCTCTTCCCTTCTTCAGGATGGCCACCAAGGAAGGAAAGGAGAAAGCTACTCCCAAACCGCCGGCAAGAAAAGGAACAAAAAGAGCCCAGCTGAGAAACCACAACCCCCATCCACTTGCACATCTTAGCATGCACCGAGGACGGTGCAATCTTTAAGTGTGGGGAGGTCGATACCGATCTCCACGGGTTAGTTAATCCCTTCTCAACACCAATTTCTGTTTTTCATTTTTGCATTTGCATATTTGATTACATGTTTGTTTTTTTGTTTTTTTGTGCATATTTTACCACTTGGTTAAAGTAATATTTTCTTTTTCAAGAAATTTTTATAGTATTTCACTAATTTGAATAAACTTTTTGAAAAACTTGTTTGAAGAAATATTATTTTGGAACATAGTTTAGAGTCCGAACACACAAAACCAGTGAGATTTTGAGCCTATTTGATTGATTGCATTTTATCAACCAATATTTTATTTTTGGTGTGTATTTTTCTCTCTAAAATTGTGATCTTTGTCTTGCTTAATTCTATATTTTCATTGTTTAATGTATGCATGCACTGATATGATTGAGGCCTTTGTTTCACTAAGCTTACATACCCATATGGCCTTACCCTTTCATTATCCTTTGCAAACCAATTTGAGCCTAATATACCCATTTGTTCTTTACTTTAGCTCATTACTAACTCAAAGCGAAAAACAATAATGTCCTTAATTTGAATCCTTGGTTAGCTTAGACTAGTAAAAGTGCTCATGATTTAAGTGTGGGAAAGTTGGGTTTGAAATTATTTAGTTCGAATAATTGGGTGTTGTATATTTTAGTGAAAATGTGCAAAATAATAATTGAGCACATATTATTGCATTCAATACTTTAATAACATGCATTGAAATAAAAAAAGTGAAAAAGAAAAAAAAGGGACAAAATGCCCCAAAATAAATAGTGAAATCAATGCATATGAGCTGTACTCAAAACCTGAAAAGCATAAATATGTAGTAAACACAGTTAATGGGAAGTTGGATTTTGTGTTTTAATTAAATGAATTGTCTTGAGTTAGGTGGAAAGTTTCTGTTAATTAAGGATTCAGATTTTAGTCCACTTGGCCAAATACAATCCTACCTTGACCCTAACCCCATTACAACCCTTGAAAGACCTCTTGATTTGTGTATTGGTGCATTAAATTTTTGTTGATTGTTAGATGAAGAGAAAGCTATAGAAAGCAAGAGTAGTAGAGAATTGAGAGAATTGACCCTAGACACTTGAGAGTTAGAGTGATATACACTACCGGTAAGGGTTCATCGCTCAATTCTATGTTCCCTGCTTTCATGAGCTATCTTCTTCTTACAAGTTATTTGTATTGTATTTTGTGATTTGAATTAGTGAAATCCAGTTCATATTTATTCTTGAAAGATTTATTTACTTTTTCACCAAGTAGGTAGAATCATTTTTGCATTTAGTTGCATTCATAGGTTGCATCTCATACATTTTATCATTCCTCTTCATCTCTTTATAGTTTCTCTTGAGCTTAGCATGAGGGCATGCTATTGTTTAAGTATGGGGAGGTTGATAAACCACTATTTTATGGTTTATCTTGTACTCAATTGAGTGGCTTTTATCAACTATTTACCCACTTATTCATACTATTTGCATGTTTTACATTTTCCTTCCTGATTTTGTTCTATGATTGAAAACATGCTTCTTTGATCTTACATTTACTTATTATTAATCCTCTCTTATTACCATTAGATGCCTTGATATGTGTGTTAAGTGTTTTCAGATATTATAAGGCAGGAATGACTTAGAGGATGGGAAGGAAGCATGCAAAAGTGGAAGGAATACAATAAGTTGGAGAAATTGCTAAGCTGTCTAGCTTGACCTCTTCGCACTTAAATGGCTATAAATTTAGCTACAGAGGTCCAAACGACGCGGTTCTAATTGCGTTGGAAAGCTAACGTCAGGGGCTTCGATTTGATATATAATTTGCCAGAGCTGCCCCGACGCCAGGCGACGCGAACGCGTGAGTCACGCGGACGTGTGACCTGGTAAGAACGCAACCCGCGCGACCACGTGAGCCATGCGGCCGCGTCACTTTTCCATGACCTGTACGGACCAGAAAGCGCTGGAAGTGACTTCTGAGTTGTTTCTGACCCAATTTTTAGCCTAGAGAACACAGATTAGAGGCTATAAAGTGGGGGAATGCATCCATTCATAATCATTCTTTTTCATAATTCACTTTTCATGTTTTAGATGTAGTTTTAGAGAGAGGGGCTCTCTCCTCTCTCTCTCTTAGGATTAGGATTTAGGACTTCTCTTAGTTTTAAGAGTGACTCTCGATCCCAGGTTCTTTATTTTTATTTATCCCAATTTAATTTATGAACTCTTTCATGTTACAGATTACTCTTTTAAATTAATGTTATTTGAGGTATTTCAGTTTAATATTGCTTTCTTTTATTTACATGATTATTGCTTCCCATCTGAAGGCATTTTTATCCCAGCAGTTTCAATTTCCTTTCCTTTTGGTTTTGGTTAAGAAATCAGTAACTCAGGAAGTTATCCAACTCAACAGCATAATTGATAATTGTTATCTCCTCTAATTGAATTGAACTTCAAATCCCAATCTTTTCTTAGGAATTAACTCGGATTTGAAGGTCAAACTAATTAGTCACTTGACCTTCCTCTGCTTTAAGTAAGGGTTAACTAAGTGAAATTAAGATTCAATTTTTATTATCATTGATAAGGATAATTCGGTCTGGACTTCCAATTTCTTATACCTTGCCAAGAGATTTAATTGTTATTATTTTACTTTATTTTATTTGCCATTCAACATATTCCCTCCTTACCTCCTAAACCCCAATTTACAACTCATAACCAATAATAAGAACATACCTCCCTGCAATTCCTTGAGAAGACGACCCGAGGTTTAAATACTCGGTTAATAATTTTTAAGGGGTTTGTTACTTGTGACAACCAAAACGTTTGTATGAAAGAACTTTTGAAGGTTTGGAAACTATACCTGCAACCAGGATTTATCCGCAAATTTCTAGACCACGCAAAAGTTCTCTCATCACCCACTGTCAAGCTATTGACATTAAAGAAGCACTTATTGGGAGGCAACCCAATTTTTATTTATCTAATTTTATTTTTCTTTTATTATTCTTTTATGTTTTATTAGTTTCATGATCATGTGGAGTCACTAAATAAATATTAAAATTGAAAATAGAATCAAAAACAGCAGAAGAAAAAGCACACCCTGGAGGAAGGACTTACTGGCATTTAAACGCCAGTAAGGAACATCTGGCTGGCGTTCAACGCCAGAACAGAGCATGGATCTGGTGTTGAACGCCAGAAACAAGCAGCATCCTGGCGTTCAGACGCCAGGAATACACCCTGAGGAAAGCTGGCACTGAACGCTAGAAACAAGCATGGAACTGGCGTTCAACGCCAGAAACATGCTGCAAATGGGCATTGAATGCCTAAAACAAGCATGAAGCTGGCGTTCAATGCCAGAAACAAGCATCAATCTGGCGTTGAACGCTAGGATTGCATGCAGAGGGCGTTTTACACACCTCATTGGTGTAGAGATGTAAATCCTTGACACCTCAGGATCTGTGGATCCCACAGGATCATCTCAGGATTTGTGGATCCCACAGGATCCCCACCTACCTCAACTCACCTTCTCTCCTCTTCACACAATCCAATAAACACTCTTCCCCAAAACTCTTCACCACTCATATCCATCCATTCTTCCCCATAAACCCGACCAACCTTCAAAATTCAAAATCTCTTTCACACCCAAACCCACCCTATATAGCCGAACCTACTCCCTCTCCCTTCACTATATAAACCCCTCTATCCTTCTTCATTTTCACACACCACACCCATCTTTTCGTCACCTTGGCCGAAACCAAACACTTCTCCATTTTCTCCATATTTTCTTCTTCTTCTTCTTCTTCTTTCTTCTCTTGCTCGAGGGTCAGCAATATTCTAAGTTTGGTGTGGTAAAAGGATAGCTTTTTATTTTTCCATAACCATTGATGGCACCTAAGGCCGGAGAAACCTCTAGAAAAGGGAAAGGAAAGACAAAAGCTTCCACTTCCGAGTCATGGGAGATGGAGAGATTCATCTCCAAAGCCCATCAAGACCACTTCTATGAAGTTGTGGCCAAGAAGAAGGTGATCCCCGTGGTCCCTTTCAAACTCAAGAAAAATGAGTATCTGAAGATCCAACATGAGATCCAAAGAAGAGGTTGGGAAGTTCTGACCAACCCCATTCAACAAGTCGGAATCTTAACGGTTCAAGAGTTCTATGCTAATGCATGGATCACTAGGAACCAAAATCAAAGTATGAACCTGAACCCAAAGAATTATCTTACAATGGTTCGGGGGAAATACTTAAATTTTAATCCAGAAAATATGAGGTTGGCATTCAACTTGCCCATGATGCAAGGAGATGCACGCCCCTACACTAGAAGGTGATGACATGTCATCATATACCTATTTTTCTATGCTTTTCATACAAGAAATTGATAATTTGTGCTTAAATATTGAATGCTTTTGTACTTAAATGATATATTTTCTTGATATTTTAATTTTATAAATCTTGTAGGAAATAAGAAGAAAACGAAGTAAAGAAGCACAAAAAAAGGAGAAAAAAAGAGCTTTGGGACACACTTTGAAGTTGGAGCACACTTTGGAGCCTTAGGCCACGCTTTTAAAAGCGTGGCCCATGACCAAATCAAAGGAGAAAACAACCAGCACACACACTGCCCTGCCCTTGCCAAGGGCAGGGCAGAATCATGATGAAACAAAGTGAGGTTGGAGCAAATTTTCGCTAAGGTAAAATCTGGGCGCTCACAGCATGACCATGCCTCCTTCAAAGGGCTATAACTTGAGCTACAGACATCCGATTGATGTGCTTCCAGTTGCGTTGGAAAGCTGACATTCAGAGCTTTCCAACGATATATAGCAATCCATATTTGGCGTACAATTCAGGAAGGAACGAAAGGAATCTTTAAGGGCCACAAATAAGTAAAAATAAACCAAGGAAAAGAAGTAGCGTGTGCATCTACCGAGTTTCGAACATGGAGCTTCACTTTTGGAAACATTGCCCTGCCCTCCGCAAGGGCAGGGCAGCATTTTGGTGATGCACACACATGCACCACTCTGGCGCACCAAGGGAAGGCTCGGCAGCATCATTCTGGCGTACAGGCATCACTCGGCAGCACCAGCAGCACACATCTGGCGCACCAAAGAATTCTGCCCTGCCCTCCGCGAGGGCAGGGTAGCGTCCTGCACACATCAACACACCACACGCATGCACCATGGGCTAGATGCACAATTTTCTGCCCTGCCCTCCACAAGGGCAGGGCAGCCTCCTGGGAGCAACGTGGGCCAAAATTCAACCAAAATTTCATTTAAATTCAATGCCTCACCAAATTGAATAAAGGCCATCCAAGACCCATTCTCCCTCAAATCCAAAGCAAGCAAAAGCCCACTCAACATGACTCAAAGGAACACAGAGAAGCTAGATTAGGAATTTCATTTTTTTGAATTTGTTTTTAATTTCAATTTCATTTTATTTTCATTTTGTAAAAGAAGCCTATATAAAGGGCGTCATTCTCATTTCAGAGGGGGGGCAGCTCCATTAGAAAGCTCTCTTAGTTTTCATTTTCGTTTTGGAACTTGGGTGGAGAATTGAAGAACTTCTGTTTCAATTCCACCTTGAGATCTCTTGTTAATCTTTCTGCATAATTCAAAATTCATTTGCTGTTTTAAATCTTCTTCTTCTGCAACTTTAGCTTTTTTGTTTTGGATCTTGAATTGAGGTTGAAGAGCTCCATTGATTCAAATTCTGAGAATCATCTTCCACTCTTCCTCTCAATTGATCTAAGGATTGGGTTTTAATCTTCTCTGCTATTTTTAAACCTCAGTTTCTTCTGCAATATATTTTCTGACTGAGCAAAGGAGAATTGAGTTCCAAATTTGCTTCCTGAGTTCATTGCTCTTCTTGGATCCTCAAATCCTCTTTTAGATTTTACAATTGAGCTAAGTTTCTTTCTGTCTTGTTCTTCAAGCAATTTTTCATCTCTGTTTGAATCTGTTGCACTTACTTCATCTTTTACTTCTTTGCTTGATTGCATTTTACATTTTCTTATTGAAATTTTAAATTCCCTGCACCCAATCCCCTTTACATTTAATGCAATTTACATTTCGTGCAATTTAAGTTTCAGCTCTTTTACTTTCTTGTTCTTTAAGTTTCCTGCAATTTTATTTTCTGCATCTTTTAAATTCCTTGCAATTTACTTTCTGTTGATCAACTTCACACAATTCACTCAATGTTAGCTTGACTAAACTAATCACCCACTAAAGTTGCTTGATCCATCAATCCCTGTGGGATCGACCTCACTCTTGTGAGTTATTATTACTTGATGCAACCCGGTATACTTGCCGGTTGGATTTGTGTGTTGGAAATTCTTTTTTCCGCAAAAATACCATCAAGTTTTTGGCGCCGTTGCCGGGGATTGATTAGATCAACAATGATTAAGTGGGTGAGAAGTCTAGATCAAGCATTTTTTTGTTTTTGTTTTCTGTTTTAATTTGATAGCAAGGTGTTTGAGTTATTGCTTCACTAAGAAATTCTATCTCTGTGACATGAATTTCAAATTTCATTGATGTTTACAAAATACAAATGGAGTTCAACTCATCTTATGGTCAAACAAAATTTTATGGGATATCATCCACCATCACCAATATCTAATGATGGCTGGGAATATCACCAAGAGAATACACATTTTGAGCACTCCAACTCATGGAGATTTGCTTTAGAAACACAAGATGAGCAAGAGAACCATATGGGATATTTCCTTCCACCACAAAATGATGCAAGTCATGATTCTAATGGTGGCTGGGAAGGGAATTCTAATGCTCCATATGATATTCATCCAAAGATATCATCACTTGACCATGCTTCAACAGAAAGCCTCTTTCAAAACTCACCACCCACACAAACTTCCATGAACCAAAGCCTCTCAAAGCTTGAGACCATGTTTGAAAAATATGAGAGGGAGGCACAGATATCATGGAACGAGCAAGAAAATTCATTCAAAAACATGGAAATAATGTTAGCTCAAGTGGTGAGTGCAACAAGGAAAGAGGAAGGACAAGATGAGGAAGCCTCTGTGTCAAGTAAAATTTCAATGAAAAAAGAGGTGGTGGAAATATTTGAACCTGAAACTGCACTTGAGATGACAAGAGAACCTGAACACTCACAACCTCCTCAAACTCCCATGGACCAAAGATGCTCAACACTGATCGAAAAATATGAAGAGGAGATGAAGAAAGCTTGGGAAGATCAACAAACCTCCTCCATGAAAGAGCTATTAAAGCAAATGTTGAGTGTAAAAGAGGAAGTGGAAGAACAAGCTAGTGAGGAGGACAATCAAGAACGTCCAAACTCAAGGGAAACAGAGAGGCACATGAAGGACAAGCTCATTGAACCACTAATTCAAAAGGCTCTGGATGAAGATCAAACTCCAAAAATTACACAGCAACCAATTCATGAATCCAAAGAAGTGAAGGCAACTAACAAGAGCACCAATCATGTCCCTGGTCCAGCAAGCAAGCTCAATCAAGCCAAATTCAAAAGGAAGCTTGCTGAGAAGAGGCCAAAACAAGGGACATTAGCTGAAACTTCTCCCCTCTTGGAGTCATTCCTCTTAACCAACTGGAAGAAGAGGAAGAAAGTGAGGAACAACATGTCAAGCTAATGACACTAAAAGAGTACTTGTTGGGAGGTAACCCAACCGTAGGTAACATTTCTTCTCTGCTTTGTTTTCTTTCTGTGGTTTGTTTAAATTTAATAATTTGGCATATGGTTACATTCTAAGTTTGATGTTGCCCTGCAACAAACTGTTTTCCATCTTCATGGATGATTGCATCAATTTTACATGGAAGTCTCACACTAAGAATCTAAGTTTGGTGTGCCACTTCATTTTTTTATGCAAATCATCCAGCAACACCACTTGTTTACATAATCATAATGCCGCTACAGTGTTATTTTTTTAGTTAGACAATTTTAGTTTTCTTGATTGTTTTAGTCATTTCCTTGTTTTTAATGCTTTCTTTTATTAACTGTATTTGTTAATACATCACCCAAACATCCTTACTCATGATAGATTCTTCACTTGGTGATTGTATTCAACAAATAACAGTTTCTTTTGTTTAGGTTTAGTTCAAATAAATTGACATATGGTTGCATTCTAAGTTTGGTGTTGCTATGCAACAAAATTTGGTTCCAGTGCTTACTAGATACTTGCATTAATTTCAAGTGAAAGTGTCACACTAAGTTTGGTGTGCCACTTAATTTTTTTTATGCAATGTATCATGCACACCCTCTTATGTTTGCAATCAAAATGTCTTTGTCTCTTGTGCCTTGATTGTTATCTTTAATTTTGCTTGCTTAAAACACATGTGCTACTAACATATCATTGTGTAAGACATTCATGATCCATCTTAGTCCCATAGCCACTGTTCTAATTATTGCTTGAGGATGAACAAGCATATTGAGTTTGGCAAGGGAAAGAGGAAGAATAGAGGAAAAAGGACAACAATAATGAAGATGAACTACAAGGTTGTGGAGTTCCTTTTTCTCTCATTTATTTCCAGCACTTTAAATTGCATGATTGTCTTTATATTTTCTATATGCATGTGTGGTATGACTAAGCATAGCTTGAATTTGATTTACAACATGGTGCTGTACCATTATGACTACCAACTTGAGTTTTGTGAGTTCAAAAGCAGTAAAGCATCATGATCATAAACAAACAAGGAATTAAAGAAGAATTTAGCATGTGCATATAAGTATTGGAAAGCTAGTATGATTGATTGTTGCTCAATTGCATTGGATTTTATTTAATTGAAGTTTTTCATCTAGTACATTTTGTGAAATCTTTTGAAATCATGAAAACCTTGAAGAAGCAAATACAATTAAAGCAAGAAAAGAAAAAGGGAAAGAATGAGAAAGCTGAAGGCTCTGAGTACCAATGGCAATTTATTTGCTAAGTGCTTGTGGTGTTTATGTATCAAGCCAAATGCTTGAAAACAAAACACTTAGAAGTCAAGGCTAGGCTCAAGTGCAAAAGCACTCCCTCAAAGCTCAAGGCTCTGAGCATCAATGATTAGAGAGTCAAGAAAAGAAAAGAAAAATGAGCTTAATGAAGTCCTCTAATTAAATGCTTGTGGTGCTTATGTATCAAGTGGTAATACTTGAAAACAAAGCATTTAGAAGTCGTAGCTTTGTTATTAACTCATGGGGCAAAGCACCCAAAAGGAGAAGCTAAAAAAAAATTAAATAATTAAATGCTTGTTTCAAGGAAAAAGTATAAGGAAAAGATTTCATAAATTGAGCTAGATAGAAGCATCAATCATTTACATTTCTTTTGTGATTGTAGCATGCTTAGAAAACTAGCTTACCATGAACATTGAGTTGCTATTCTTCTTACCTTGGATTGTCAAACTTTATTGCATGATTCTTTTCTTGCTTGGGGACAAGCAAGGTTTAAGTTTGGTGTTGTGATGACATGTCATCATATACCTATTTTTCTATGCTTTTCATACAAGAAATTGATAATTTGTGCTTAAATATTGAATGCTTTTGTACTTAAATGATATATTTTCTTGATATTTTAATTTTATAAATCTTGTAGGAAATAAGAAGAAAAAGAAGCAAAGAAGCACAAAAAAAGGAGAAAAAAAGAGCTTTGGGACACACTTTGAAGTTGGAGCACACTTTGGAGCCTTAGGCCACGCTTTTAAAAGCGTGGCCCATGACCAAATCAAAGGAGAAAACAACCAGCACGCACACTGCCCTGCCCTTGCCAAGGGCAGGGCAGAATCATGATGAAACAAAGTGAGGTTGGAGCAAATTTTCGCTAAGGTAAAATCTGGGCGCTCACAGCATGACCATGCCTCCTTCAAAGGGCTATAACTTGAGCTACAGACGTCCGATTGATGTGCTTCCAGTTGCGTTGGAAAGCTGACATTCAGAGCTTTCCAACGATATATAGCAATTCATATTTGGCGTACAATTCAGGAAGGAACGAAAGGCATCTTTAAGGGCCACAAATAAGCAAAAATAAACCAAGGAAAAGAAGTAGCGTGTGCATCTACCGAGTTTCGAACATGGAGCTTCACTTTTGGAAACATTTCCCTGCCCTCCGCAAGGGCAGGGCAGCATTTTGGTGATGCACACACATGCACCACTCTGGCGCACCAAGGGAAGGCTCGGCAGCATCATTCTAGCGCACAGGCATCACTCGGCAGCACCAGCAGCACGCATCTGGCGCACCAAAGAATTCTGCCCTGCCCTCTGCGAGGGCAGGGCAGCGTCCTGCACACATCAACGCACCACACGCATGCACCATGGGCCAGATGCACAATTTTCTGCCCTGCCCTCCACAAGGGCAGGGCAGCCTCCTGGGAGCAACATGGGCCAAAATTCAACCAAAATTTCATTTAAATTCAATGCCTCACCAAATTGAATAAAGGCCATCCAAGACCCATTCTCCCTCAAATCCAAAGCAAGCAAAAGCCCACTCAACATGAATCAAAGGCACACAGAGAAGCTAGATTAGGAATTTCATTTTTTTGAATTTGTTTTTAATTTCAATTTCATTTTATTTTCATTTTGTAAAAGAAGCCTATATAAAGGGCGTCATTCTCATTTCAGAGGGGGGGCAGCTCCATTAGAAAGCTCTCTTAGTTTTCATTTTCGTTTTGGAACTTGGGTGGAGAATTGAAGAACTTCTGTTTCAATTCTACCTTGAGATCTCTTGTTAATCTTTCTGCATAATTCAAAATTCATTTGCTGTTTTAAATCTTCTTCTTCTGCAACTTTAGCTTTTCTGTTTTGGATCTTGAATTGAGGTTGAAGAGCTCCATTGATTCAAATTCTGAGAATCATCTTCCACTCTTCCTCTCAATTGATCTAAGGATTGGGTTTTAATCTTCTCTGCTATTTTTAAACCTCAGTTTCTTCTGCAATATATTTTCTGACTGAGCAAAGGAGAATTGAGATCCAAATTTGCTTCCTGAGTTCATTGCTCTTCTTGGATCCTCAAATCCTCTTTTAGATTTTACAATTGAGCTAAGTTTCTTTCTGTCTTGTTCTTCAAGCAATTTTTCATCTCTGTTTGAATCTGTTGCACTTACTTCATCTTTTACTTCTTTGCTTGATTGCATTTTACATTTTCTTATTGAAATTTTAAATTCCCTGCACCCAATCCCCTTTACATTTAATGCAATTTACATTTCGTGCAATTTAAGTTTCAGCTCTTTTACTTTCTTGTTCTTTAAGTTTCCTGCAATTTTATTTTCTGCATCTTTTAAATTCCTTGCAATTTACTTTCTGTTGATCAACTTCACACAATTCACTCAATGTTAGCTTGACTAAACTAATCACCCACTAAAGTTGCTTGATCCATCAATCCCTGTGGGATCGACCTCACTCTTGTGAGTTATTATTACTTGATGCAACCCGGTATACTTGCCGGTTGGATTTTTGTGTTGGAAATTCGTTTTTCCGCAAAAATACCATCAGAAGGGTCAACTTTGATCAAAGGTTGGACCAAGTTCTTATGGACATTTGTGTGGAAGGAGCTCAATGGAAAAGAGACTCCAAAGGCAAGTTGGTTCAATTAAGAAGACTAGACCTCAAGTCTCTGGCTAGAGGATGGCTGGAGTTCATCCAACGCTCCATCATCCCCACTAGCAACCAATCTGAAGTTACTGTGGATCGGGCCATCATGATTCATAGCATCATGAATAGAGAGGAAGTACATGAAGTCATCTCCCTTGAATTCTACAAAATAGTCGAAAAGTCTTCCACTATGGCAAGGCTAGCTTTTTCTCATCTTATTTGCCATCTATGTTACTCAGCTGGAGTTATCATAGAAGGAGACATCCCCATTGAGGAGGATAAGCCCATCACTAAGAAGAGGATGGAGCAAACAATAGAGCCCACTCATGGATCCCAAGAGACGCCTGAGGAAGCTCATCACCAAGAAATCCCAGAGATGCCTCAAGGGATGCACTTTCCTCCCAACAATTATTGTGAACAACTCAAGACTTCCCTAGAAGACTTGAGTTACAATGTGGATCAATTAAGGGTGGAACATCAAGAGCACTCCATCATTCTCCATGAAATTAGAGAAGATCAAAGAGCAATGAGGGAGGAGCAACAAAGGCAATGAGAGACATAGAAGAGCTCAAGGACATCATTGGTTCTTCAAGAAGAAAGTGCCACCATCACTAAGGTAGACTCATTCCTTGTTCTTATTTCTCAATTTTTTTCGGTTTTTATGCTATATGTTTGTTTATGTTTTGTGTCTCTACTTCATGATCATTAGTATGTAGTAACTATGTCTTAAGGCTATGAATAATTCCATGAATCCTTCACCTCTCTTAAATGAAAAATGTTCCTAATTCAAAAGAACAAGAAGTACATGAGTTTCGAATTTATCCTTGAAATTAGTTTAATTATATTAATGTTGTGACAATACTTTTTGTTTTCTGAATGAATGCTTGAACAGTGCATATTTTTTATCTTGTTGTTTATGAATGTTAAAATTATTAGCTCTTGAAAGAATTATGAAAAAAGAGAAATGTTATTGATAATCTGAAAAATCATGAAATTGATTCTTGAAGCAAGAAAAAGCAGTGAAAAAGCAAAAGCTTGCAAAAAAAAAGAGAAAAAAAGGGTGGCGAAAAAAATATAAAACAAAAAGAAAAAGCAAGTAGAAAAAGCCAATAGCCCTCAAAACCAAAAGGCAAAGGTAAAAAGGATCCAAGGCTTTGAGCATTAATGGATAGGAGGGCCCAAGGAAATAAAATCTAGGCCTAAGCGGCTAAATCAAGATGTCCCTAACCATGTGCTTGTGGCATGCAAGTCCAAGTGAAAAGCTTGAGACTTAGTGGTTAAAGTCGTGATCCAAAGCAAAAAGAGTGTGCTTAAGAACTCTGGACACCTCTAACTGGGGACTTTAGCAAAGCTGAGTCACAATCTGAAAAGGTTCACCCAGTCATGTGTCTGTGGCATTTATGTATCCGGTGGTAATACTGAAAAACAAAGTGCTTAGGGCCACGGCCAAGACTCATAAAAGTAGCTGTGTTCAAGAATCAACATACTTAACTAGGAGAATTAATAACACTATCTGAAATTCTAAGTTCCTAGAGATGCCAATCATTCTAAACATCAAAGGAAAAAGTGAGATGCCAAAATAGTTCAGAAGCAAAAAGCTACAAGTCCCACTCATCTAATTAGAATTAATATTCATTGATATTTTGGGATTCATAGTATATTCTCTTCTTTTTATCCTATTTGATTTTCAGCTGCTTGGGGACAAGCAACAATTTAAGTTTGGTGTTGTGATGAGCGGATAATTTATACGCTTTTTGGCACTGTTTTTAGGTAGTTTTTAGTAGGATCTAGCTACTTTTAGGGATGTTTTCATTAGTTTTTATGCTAAATTCACATTTCTGGACTTTACTATGAGTTTGTGTGTTTTTCTGTGATTTTAGGTAATTTCTGGCTGAAATTGAGGGACCTAAGCAAAACTCTGATAGAAAGCTGACAAAGGACTGCTGATGCTGTTGGATTCTGACCTCCCTGCACTCGAAATGGATTTTCTGGAGCTACAAAACTCCAAATGGTGCGCTCTCAATGGCGTTGAAAAGTAGACATCTAGAGATTTCCAGAAATATATAATAGTTGATACTTTATTCGAGATTAGATGATGTAAACTTGGACTCAACGCCAGTTCCATGATGCATTCTGAAGTCAAACGCCAGAAACACGTCATGAACCAGCGTTGAACGCCAAAAACACGTTACAACTTGGCGTTCAACTCCAAAAGAAGCCTCTACACGTGTAAAGCTCAAGCTCAGCCTAAGCACACACCAAGTGTGCCCCGGAAGTGGATTTCTGCATCAATTACTTACTTTTGTAAACCCTAGTAGCTAGTCTAGTATAAATAGAACATTTTACTATTGTACTAGGTGTCTTTGACCATTCGGTCTTTTGACCACATCTTTGGTCCTTTTCCATTATTTTTGAATTCACATCATATTATGGGGGCTGACCATTCAGCCATGCCTGGACCTTCATCACATATGTATTTTCAACGGTAGAGTTTCTACACACCATAGATTAAGGGTGTGGAGCTTTGCTGTACCTCGAGTTTTAATGCAATTACTACTATTTTCTATTCAATTCAGTTTATTCCTGTTCTAAGATATTCGTTGCACTTTAACGTGATGAATGTGATGATCCGTGACACTCATCATCATTCTCACCTATGAACGCGTGACTGACAACCACTTCCGTTCTACCTTAGACCAAGCGCATATCTCTTGGATTCCTTAATCAGAATCTTCGTGGTATAAGCTAGAATTGATGGCGGCATTCATGAGAATTCGGAAAGTCTAAACCTTGTCTGTGGTATTCCGAGTAGGATTCAGGGATTGAATGACTATGACAAGCTTCAAACTCGCGATTGTTGGGCGTGATGACAAACGCAAAAGAATCAATGGATTCTATTCCGGCATGATCGAGAATCGACAGATGATTAGCCGTGTTGTCACAAGAGCATTTGGACCTTTTTCACTGAGAGGATGGGATGTAGCCATTGACAACAGTGATGCCCTACAAACAGTTTGCCATGGAAAGGAGTAAAAAGGATTGAAAGTATGAAAGTAGTAGGAAAGCAGAAATTCAGAAGGAGCACAACATCTTCATACGCCTATCTGAAATTCCGATTGATGATCTACATAAGTATTTCTATCTTTATTTTCTGTTTATTTATTATTATTATTCAAAAACTCCATAACCATTTATTACTCGCCTAACTGAGATTTACAAGATGACCATAGCTTGCTTCATACCAACAATCTCCGTGGGATCGACCCTTACTCACGTAAGGTTTATTACTTGGACGACCCAGTGCACTTGCTGGTTAGTTGTGCGAAGTTGTGGTTATGTTTATACCATGGTATCATGCACCAAGTTTTTGGTGCCATTACCAGGGAGAGAACGAATATGAATGCCATTATCAGAAATCACAATTTTGCCTATCAATGTGCTCTGTGAGTACTTCCAAGACTAATGTAAAAAGGTATAGACTTAAGGATGATCCCTGATGTAATCCTATACCAATAGGGAATTCCTCTGTCACACCATCTTGAGTCTTCACACTAGTTGTGGTCCCATCATACATGTCTTTAATTGCCCGAATATATGCGATCCTTACTCTCCTCTTTTCTAAAACCTTCCATAAGACCTCCCTTGGTACCCTATTATACGCTTTTTCCAAATTAATAAACACCATATGTAGATCACTTTTATTACTACGATACCTCTCCATCATCCTTCTTAATAGGCATATCACTTTAGTGGTAGATCTTTCTGGCATAAATCCAAATTGGTTCTCTGTTACTTGTATCTCTTTTTTCAACCTCCGTTCTATCACCCTTTCCCATAACTTCATAGTATGACTCATAAGCTTAATCCCTCTATAGTTTCCGCAACTTTGTATATCCCCCTTATTCTTGTAGATAGGTACCAAGGTGCTCTTTCTCCACTCATCAGGCATCTTCTTTGACCTTAAAATCTCATTAAAAAGCTTGGTTAACCAGTTGATGCTTTTTTCTCCAAGACCCTTCCAAACCTCAATCGGGATATTATCAGGTCCTACTGTCCTGCCATTTTTCATTTCCTTTAGAGCCTCTTTTACCTCGAAGTCTCAAATCCTTCGATAGTAGTCAAAGTTTTGATCTTCTTCCCTTGTACATAATCGACCAAAGCTCGGAAGAGTCTTCTGTCCCTCATTAAATAACTCGTAGAAGTAGCTCTTCCACCTTTCATTAATCTTCTCGTCTTAAGCCAACACCTCTCCATCGTTATCCTTTATGCACTTAACCTGATCCAAATCTCTCGTTCTTCTTTCCCGGCTCTTTGTGATTCTATATATACCTTTTTCTCCTTCTTTCGTGCCCAAAGACTGGTAGAGACCCTCATATGCTCTTGTTCTTACTTCACTTACAGCCACTTTTGTCTCTTTCTTAGCCGCCTTATATTTTTCCCAGTTATCTGTATTGCGGCATAAAGACCACTCTTTAAAGCATTCCCTTTTTATCTTTATCTTTTCTTGTATACTCGCATTCCACCACCAGGACTCCTTGTCTTTTGGTCCTATTCCTTTAGATTCACCAAAACTTTCTTTTGCTGTTCTTCTAATAACTTCTGCCATCTCCCTCCACATCTCTTCCGCGCTTCCATTCCCATCCCACTTTGCCTCTTCTCCTACCCGTCTTAGGAAGCTTCTTTGTTCCTCACCTTTCATCCGCCAACACCTCGTCTTTGGGTTCTTCGTATGATGTCTTTTCCTCAACTATTGCTCAACGCGAAAATCCATGACGAGCACCCTATGTTGTGTTGTCAAACTCTCTCCCGAAATAATTTTACAGTTAATACAAAATTTCCGGTCGACTCTCCTCAACAAGAAGAAGTCGATTTGAGAGCTTGTCATGCCACTCTTATAGGTTATAGGATGTTCGTCTCTCTTTTTAAAACATGTATTTGCGATGAGAAGATCAAAGGTTGAGGAAAAGTCCAAAATAGTTTTACCCTCGGCATTGATCACCCCGAAACCATAGCCTCCGTGAATTCTCCCAATTATTTTAATTAATTATTTAAAATGATTGTAAACAAATGATAAAATAATTAATAGTTTGATTAAATTTTATTAACAATAGTATTTATTGAAAATTTGAGATATTAAATAATATATTTAGTTAGGTTAAAATTTTGTTAATGTATAATTAATAGGATCGTTGGATTAAAATTTTATTAATATATATTAACGTATAATTAATTACACGTATAATCTTATAATAACCTATAATGAATAGTATATTAGGGTAAAATAATATATTTATATTTATGGGTATAAAAAAATATGTTAATAGTTGGAATTTATGATTATAATTAATATATATTAAATTAATTTAATATTAATTAAAAATTTATTATTTTATCTTAAAGCAGGTTAATTCTATTATTATTACTATTAAATAAATATATAATTATAATTAACATTATTTTATGTAATTATAATACTATCCATAATTATATTATTTCTATTATACTATTATTATTATACAAATTTATATCTTTAATAGTAATTTATAAAAATTCCATGATTAATGAAATTTACTATGATTTGTGAAAATTACACGTATACTAATATTAATAATAAAGAATATAAAAAATTCTTGAATAATTGTAGGCTCAAAAATAATTTTATATATATATAATCGAAAAATAAATATATCCTAAGAATAAAAAAACTATTAATTATAAAAAAATAATTGTAATCAAGAAATAATTAATACATGTAACTTAAATATATTTACCTATAATTAATATAATATGTATACATAAATAATAAAATATTCAGAATTATTTAAATAAAATAAATATATTTTAAGAATAAAAATACTATTAATTACATAACTAATATATATGTATATATAAATAAAAAAATTATCATAATTTATGAAGAGTATTATATATATGTGATATTAATAGAATAAAAAAAATCATTGAATGATTATGGACTCAAAAGAAAATAATCATAATAAAAAAATAATTGACCTATATAACATAAATATATTTCTGTATAAGTAATATATACGTATATATATAAAAAAATTAATAATTAAAAAATGATATATTTTAATTTTAGGAATCAAATGCACATAATTATAATGATTTATTCTGAGATAGATAATCAAATTAATTGAATATTTTTAATTTTAATTTAGAGTTAATTAATTCTACATTATATATGTGTCTCCTTAATGTATGATGTGATTGTATACTTTTATATCTAAAACTTATATTTTTCTTAACAAATATCATGGCTATTAAATTATGTTCAAATGTTGAGTTTAATATAATGTTAAAAATAACTTTTTAATTAGTTTTTTACTTACATTCTTTTGTTCTTTTATTTTATCTTATTTTTTTTTGTAGGTATGATGTTATTAAGAACCTTAAGACAACACTAGGTATAAACTTTGAAAATTTAAAATTAGAATAATTTAATTATGAAGTGTCAAATAATTTAAAATACGTATAAAAAACTCCAATTGAAATAGTTCTACTTGATGAAGAAATAATATAAAATTGTATATCATTTTTAAATTAATTTACTATTTGTTATCATTTTTAATTTTTCTATTGTGATATTATTTTACAGGGATTTCTATATATGATGCACAATAAAAAAATTCAAAAGCATCCCTATTTGAGAAAAGGATATCTGAATAAAGTATTTATGTTATAACCAACTTTAGCGTAGTTAAAATAATATTGAATTCAAGTTAATCAGGCATGAATATAGGATTTACCACAGAAAGCATACGATTTTGCATTCAATTAGTGACTCCTTGATCCTGATAAATTTATTTTGCTTTGAACCGTACAAATAAATATTCCAAAAGGAAAAAAGAAGAGAAAACTCGCATTTATAATTCATATTAAAATTATTGGTATCAATTTATTTTGATAAATTTTTAAAGTAATAACATTTTGTATTTTAAAATTTCAAATATAATAGGCCTTCTAATTAGAAAAGAAAATTCAGAAGTCTCTATTTTTTTTTTGTTATGCTAGAACTTGATGAAATACAGTAAGTTAAAAGAAATTGTGATAGTTTTTATTAATTTTATTTTCTAAATTTTTAGAAGTTATTATGTTTCTAATTATTTTGTCTTCATGTGGTATAGGGATGGACCTAACTTTAGATGCATATTGTGAAAAAATTTTGTAAAACAGTTTGTTGAGTATATTTAAAATCACCTAAATGGACAGTATATTATTATACTACAATTTGAAAATTTTAAGAGTTTTGACCGTAAGTAGCTATTTCTTTTATATAGTATTTTTAGCCATACATACATAACTATAAATTTTAAATAATATATTATTTTAGGAATAATGTGAGTTTTAAATGTCAATTATGGATCCACATTTTTTATTAATCGAGATTTTTGGAAAGTACATGAATTTAGAAAAGGTATCTATTTAAATATTTATCTTTCGATACATGACTTTTTCTGACAGAATTGTTAGCCATAATTTTCAGATGATATTCTGCATAGAAGTATTTGAACATGAATAATATAGTATTTTATTATCTTATTTGTGTATTTATTAACTTGAAATAATATTTTATGGCTAAATATAGTTTGTTGACCTAGCTTTTTTTAAACCGTGATATATTTAATGCTGACTGATGAGGATATAAAGAATTTTGTATTGTCAGACATAGAAGATATCATGCATTCTTATAGAAGGAACTTGTAAGAAAACATCCTCCAATGTCAATCCCTTCTAGTAGTAACTACTCATTGCAAGATGAGCGACAAATAATAGAGAAATTCAGGTATGACAAACATCAATTAAAGATCTTAACATCATTGATGTTGTACACGATAAATATGGAACAGAAGGAAGTTTATGAAGGTGTTATGAGGACTGTGAATAAATCTGAGGGAGATTTTTTTCCCTTTATGGCTACAGTGCTTTTGGTAAAACGTTCCTTTATAATTTGATGTTAGCAAAAGTTAAGTCAAAGGGTAAAATAGTGTTTAATATGGCTTTTAGTGAAATAGCCTCACTTCTCCTACCAAACAGTATGACTGCACACTCTAGATTTAAGATACCTCTAATCATATATGAAGATTCTACACGCCATATCTAATAGGGCTCACCTCTTATCAAATTGCTGATAAGGACATATTTAATAATCTGGGATAAGACACATATGCTTAGCAGGTATTGTTATGAGGCACTGGATAGATGTTTGAGGGATATTGTGACGCACGCATCAATTGCTAATGGCGAGCGTCCATTCAGGGTAAAGACAGGTGTACTCGATGAAGATTTTAGATAAATATTATCTGTAGTTACAAGAGGATCTCGATAAGATATAGTGCATGCAATCACAAATTTTTCGTATCTTTGGGAGTCTGTTGAAGTTCTACAACTATTAAGGAACATGAGGCTAACTATGGAATGCAAAAATAAAAACCAATAGGATATCAAGGAATTTAGTGATTGGTTTTTAAAAGTTGGTGATGGCCTAATAGAAGATAACCTAGATAGAAAGTCAGAAATTGAGATTCCTATGGATATGATAGTTCTATATTTCAAATAGGCATTTGGAGAGTTAATTGACTTTGTCTTTATAGGCTTGGTGTATAACTATCAGTCAAGCAATTACTTTAATGATCGAATAATGCTAGCACCAATCTTAGACATTGTTGACAAAATAAATAGTCAACTACTATTAATTATTTCTGGTGATAAAAAAGTGTATCTTAGTTTAGACAATCTTTATATTAAAGAAGATAATATGAAAAGTCACTTGAAATTCTTTGGTCCAAAAGTATTGAATGCTTTTAATTATTCTAGTCTTCCACCTCATAAGCTCACACTTAAGATTGGTGTGGTGTTTCAGTGATGCTACTTAGGAACATAGATCGATCAAATGGTCTATGCAATTATACACAACTACAAGTTAAGAGATTTGAAGATCACTTGGTTGAATACGAAATACTAATAGGGACCAAAATAGAAGGAATTGCATTAATCTCAAAAATGAATATGGTTCTAAATAATGATAGCATTCCAACCAAGTTTCATAGAAGATAATTTTCATTGATAGTGTTTTTTGGTATGACAATCAACAAGACTCAAGGACAGACGTTAAAAATCGTGGGTCTGTACTCACCAAGAATAGTTTTACGCACGGACAGTTATACATGGCACTTTCAAGAGTTAAGAGCAAGAAGGATATAAAAGTTTTAATTCAAAATCATGAGGAAGTCTCTGAGAATTGCACAATTAATGTTGTGTATATAGAAGTCTTTGATAAATTGAGATAATCATGTACTGTTTAATTAATTGGTATCTCTTTATTTCTTAATTGTGTTTTTTTTTATTTTTTTTGTAGTTGGATAGAAATTTTTATATAAATAATATTTAAATTTTATTTGATACAAGAACAGAGATACAACCTATAAATGTTCAACGATCAATGTTAGAGACAAAAAGAATATGTACGCACATTTTCTCATATAAATTAAGACATTGATTTATTGCATATTATGCCTTTTTTTTAATTAATCCAATTATTTTGTGATTTTTTTGTTGTGTACTATTGTTTAGTAATCCATAAATAGAAAAAATAAATTGTACTTAATTTAAAATTAAATATGTTAAAGAACATTTTTTTGTTAAAAACACCTCAAATATAAATAAATATTAAATATTTTTTGTGTATCGTACGGTACATACACTAGTAAAATTCAAAGAAAAAAGATATATAGGTTCGTGAACTTTTAATTTGAGGATAATTTTGTCCTTTATAATTTGAAAATACAAAATCACTTCTGACCATTTAAAAAGCACGACATATGGATTTTATTGTACAATCAACTTGCCCAAAGGTAACGAAACTAGCTTATATGGCGCCTGTGTAGATTTGATGGTATTATCTATTTAAAATTCTGCAAAATACCAAATAATTAATTGACGAATAATAAACAAATTAAATGCGAGTGTAAAAGGATTAGATATTTAATATTTATAATTTGGAGAAATAAAAATATTTAGGGTGCGAATTAAAACGCTTATCTTTAAGGTTTTGGTCCAAAATTAGGGCAACAGGCTAAAATAAGTGAATCGGGCCCAAGTGGACCTAAGACCCCATATATAGACCCACACTTAATGAGATTTCAGCCACCATTCTCCCTATTTTAGTGAGAGAGTTCGTATAGAAGAGAGAAGAGATATGTGAGAGCAAAAACCCTAACTTCACCATCTTCGATCCATCATAACTTTTGTTTCGAAGTTCCAATTGACGAGTCGTTTATGGCCACGCGTTCGTCTAGGAACCCTCTTCAATTATATCTAATTAGTTTGGTGAGTAACTCGAAATTCTAGCTCCAGTTTTACATTCAAAGCTGAAATTGCATTTTTGGTTTGGGTATTGTTAATTTTTGGTGATTTTGATATTATAAGGATTCTCTAGCTTATGTTCTTAGTGGTATCCATCACTAGTTTCAGTGGGTAAAGATTGAGTAATTAAAATCTTGGCTCGGTAAAACTTTTAAAAGAAAAGGCTTAGAAGCTTGGAATTGCGGCATTAAGGTACTGGTGGTAGTTTTGAGTATGCATTATGTAAGGTTATGTGAAAACCAAGGTTACTTGCCCCTAAGATAAATTGAATGGAATTGATTGTTGATATGATTGAATAATGGTTAGTATGAGTATTGAGTTGGTTGATGTATTTTTGGCATAAAATTGAGAGTGAAAATAATGAGTATTTGATGAATTGAGAAATGCTATGTGATATTGTTGCAATTGGATATTGTGATATATGTTGGTACTTTGTTGCATAAAAGTGATTATGTATGTTGAAGTTTTAATCGAGAATTGGATGAATGAATATTGTAATTTGTGTAAATTTGGCCTGAAGCCGTGGTAGGGTAAGGAATCCCATATGAGGTAAGTTGAGGTATGTGGTGTGAAATGTTGAATGAGTATGAGATATTTGATGATGATTGGTTGTAGGTTTTGTTTTTACGAGTGTGTATGTTGAGGTTGTTGACGTTAGGATTTTTGCTAGTAAAGAATTTTATAAAAATAATCGCGTTGTAGATATAGATTCTAAATGAACAGAAATCCCTTCGTGCAAACATTTTGGTTGTCACAAGTAACAAACCCCTAAATAAATTGATAACCGAGTATTTAAACATTGGGTCGTCTTCTCAAGGAATTGCAGGGAGGTGTGTTCTTATTATTGGTTATGAAAAAGTGTATTTTGGGGTTGAGAGTGAGGAATGAATATGGCAGATAATTTAAATGGCAATTAAAATAAATAAATACTGTAAAGCAAACCTTTTGGCAACGTATGAGAAATTGGAAGTCCAGACTTAGTTATTCTTATTAATAATAATGAAAGTTGAATCTTAATTCCACTTAGTTAACCTTTGCTAAAGCAAAGGAAAGTCAAGGGACTAATTAGTTTGACCTTCGAATCCTATTTATTTCCTAAGAAAAAGTTGGGATTATTGAAATTCAGTTCAATTAGCAAAGATAACAGTTATCAATTATGTTAAGCTAAGACAACTCCTGAGTTACTGATTTCTAAACCAAGACCAAAAAAGGAAAAGTAAATTAATTCTACTGGAATGAAAATATCTTCAGATTGGGAATAATCAATGGCATAAATAAAAGAAGGCAATATTAAACTGAAATACCTCAAAGAACATTAAATAAGAAAATCATCATGAATGTGGCATAAGCCAAATAGGCAACATAACTAATATAAGCATTAAAGTATCTGAGAATAAGAGATAAATATAAAGTAAAAGAACATTGAACCTGGGATCGAGAGTCACTCCTAAAACTAAGAGAAGTCCTAAATCCTAATCCTAAAGAGAGAGGAGAGAACCTCTCTCCATCTAAACCTAAATCATGGAAAGTGAAATTATGAAAAGCATGATTATGAATGGATGCATTCCCTCACTTTATAGCCTCTAATCTGTGTGTTCTGGGTTGAAAACTGGGTTAAAAACAGCCCAGAAATCACTCCCAGCGCCTTCTGGTCCGTACAGGTCGCGGAAGAGTGACGCGGAGGCGTCGTCCACGCGTTAGCGTGGGTTGTGTTCCTGCCAGGTCACGCGGCCGCGTGATCCATGCGTTCGCATCGCCTGGCATCAGGGAAGCTATGGAAAATTATATATCGTTGAGAAGCCCCGGACGTTAGCTTTCCAACGCAACTGAAACCATCTCATTTGAACCTCTGTAGCTCAAGTTATGGTCGTTTGAGTGCAAAGAGGTCAACCTGGACAGCTTAGCAATTTCGTCAACTTCTTGTATTCCTTCCACTTTTGCATGCTTCCTTTCCATCCTCTGAGCCATTCATGCCCTGTAATCCTTGAAATTACTTAACACACATATCACGACATCTAATGGTAATAAAAGAGGATTAATATTAACAAATATAAGACCAAAGAAGCATGTTTTCAATCATAGTACAAAATCCGGAAGGAAAACGTAAACTCATGCAAATAGTATGAATAAGTGGGTAAAGAGTTGATAAAAACTACTCAATTGAGCATAAGATAAACCATAAAATAGTGGTTTATCAACCTCCCCACACTTAAACAATAGCATGTCCTCATGCTAAGCTCAAGAGAAACTATAAAGAGATGAAGAGGAATGATAGAATGTATGAGATGCAACCTATGAATGCAACTAAATGCAAAATGTTTCTACCTACTTGGTTAAAAATAAATAAGTTCTCCAAGACAAACATAAATCAGATTTCACTAATTCAAATCATACAGTGAAAACAAGTAAGCTTGTAAGAAGATAGCTCATGAAAGCAGGGAACATAGAATCAAGCATTGAATCCTCACTGGTAGTGTATATGTGTTCAAATCTCTCAAGTGTCTAGGGTCAATCTCTCTACTCTTCTCTAATCATGCTTTCCAAAACTTTTGTTCCTCATCTAATCAATCAACAAATATTTAGCAAACCAATGCAAACATCATGTGGTCTTTTCAGGGTTGTAATGGGGCTGAGGTAAAGGTAAGGGTATATATAAGGCTAAGTGAGCTAATTAAGTGAATCCTTGATTAGTCTAAGATCTCACCTAACATACATACTTTGTAAAGCAAAGCTTCTTTACCTATTCTCCCATATTTTCCCACTTTTGATGTTACATGCTCATGTATTAGTTTTAATTTTGTCCCATGTGCATTGCTTTATTTTGCATTTGGGGAATTCTTTTGTATCCCCTTTATTCAAATACTGAATTAATTTTTTTTAATGCACATGGTAGTTCAATTATTTTGATTTCACATGAGCATGCTTCCCAAAATTTTTATTTTGAAATTTCATTCTTTTCAGCTTCCTACCCTTTGTTTTTATCATCCATATTTCCAATAGGTTTTCCACACTTAAACAATTACACAATTTCTATCTTAAGCTAACCAAGGATTCAACTTGGGATTTTAAATTTGTTTTTCTGCTTAAGGCTAGTGTTCTGGTTTATAGAATAAGAGGGAATTAAAGGCTCAAGGGGGCTAACAAGGGTGATGTAAAAGGTAGGCTAATTTTGGGGTAAGTGACCTAGAATCAAACAGTGGCCTCAATCATATGCAAGCATGTAAATATATTAAATATTGGTCATATAGAATGGAACAAAGCAAAGATTACAATTATAGAGAAGAAAACATACAAGAATGAAAATTTATGGTTAAATAATGTAACCATATAAATAAGCTCAAAATCTCACAGGTTGTGTGTTCTTTGGCTCAAGAACCATATTCCAAATACAACTTCAAAACAAGTTTAACACAAATTTTTCAATTTAAATTAGTGAAATACTATAAAAATTTCTTGAAAAAGAAAATATTTCTTCAACAAAGTGGTAAAATATGCACAAAATCAAATAAATATGCAAATGCAACAACTAGCTACAAAGAAAATTTAAACATTGGTTTTGAGACAAGAAAGTACTAACCCATGGAGATCAGTGTCGACCTCCCCACACTTAAAGAATGCACCGTCCTTGGTGCATGCTAAGATGTACAAGTGGATAGGCTGCTCCAACTGATGCCTTTCTCCAAAGATTGTGCAGGTGGACTTGTTTGTCTTCCCATTAAGAAGCTTTTCCTCTCCCTTCATGGTGGCCATCCTGAAAGAAGAGGGAAAAGAAGAAAAATTACCCAAAAATAAAGATAGAAAATAAATAAAATATGGGTGTTAATACCAGATGATAAGAGTCTCAATTACATGGTAGCTACAACATGCAAGTGAGAAAACAGTAGAAGTACATGGCAAAGTAGGAGTGCAAAAATTTGCAACAATGGGAAAGAGAGTGCAAGATAATATAAATTCATGTCAATACAAAATTAGTACAAATATCATAAAAGAATAGCATTGACTTAAACAATATTACCCAACAGTGTAAAACAAGTCACTGAGTACCAAAATAATACCAGAAAAGACACAACAGTTGAATATGAACAAGTAACACCAATGGAAAAATTAATAAATTTAGAAAAGAAAATAAAAAGATGCACAAAATTAAAATGCAATGGAAGAAAGTATGTAAATAAATTAAATAAAATAGAATGGAGGTGAAAAAGATGAGAAGAAGAAAGTAAGAAAAGGAAGAAGAAAGAAGAAAAGAAATAAGAAAGGAAGAAAAGAATTAGGTATAGGGAAGAGAAGATAAGATATTTGGCTGCGTTGAAAAAGTTGTGCAGCGCAAGCGACGCGGACGCGTGGGGGACGCGGTCGCGCGACTGGCGCTTAAATTAATCGACGCGGTCGCGTCGGTCACGCGGACGCGTGACTCAGGTTATGCTACTAGCGCGAGGGCAGCCTCGCGCTCGCACAACTCTCTGTTCGAATTTTTATTTGCCAAATTTGGGGTGACGCGATCGCGTGGGGCATGCGATCGCGTGAATGGGCTTCAGAAAGGAATGACGCGGACGCGTCGGCGACGCGGTCGCGTGGTCGAGATTGTGCATCCAGCACCAATCTGGCACCACTCTCGCACAATAATTCGTTGTGCACCCTTTTTACGTAGAAAATCAGGGCACGCGGCAGCGTGGGGCACGCGATCGCGTGGGAGGCCATTATTCCCATATGACGCGGATGCGTCAGCGACGCGGTTGTGTGGGACGATTTGTGCCACTGGCACGCCTCCAGCCACGCTCTCGCGTGACTCTCTGTTCGATTTCTCTTCTTCACAACGCATATGTGACGCGGACGCGTCAGCGACGCTGCCGCGTCGCGTGCGTGCTTTTTTTTAATAATGCAGTATGCAAAATGCAATGCTAATATGAATGTTATGCAAAATTTCAGGTTCAATACAATAAAATAAAATAAAACTCGAAAACAACTAAAACTAGATAAAAATGAAAAAGAAATGATCATACCATGGTGGGTTGTCTCCCACCTAGCACTTTTAGTTAAAGTCCTTAGGTTGGACATTGGTTGAGCTTCCTGTTATGGCGGCTTATGTTTAAATTCATCCAGAAATCTCCACCAATGCTTGGAATGCCAATAGCCTCCGGGGTCCCAAACTAGGCATGTAAAGCTTCTGAGCAGCTTCAAACAAATTTTCAGGCTCCCGGGATGACGAATGTCAGGATAGGATCCATGATCCCAAGCTTTGCTTTTAAATCCGCTTCTGTCTTGATCTACATGATTCCATCTGGGCGGGTTTAAAAAGTAGCTTCTCACCATGGTGACCAAAAGTTCTCCGTGATCCATTCAATTGAGCATGATACCAATCCTTGCACTTCGAGTTGAAGTGTGGAACCTTATTGAACCTTGTACACCAGCTCTGAGTGCGAGCCATTTCCCTTTTACCCTTAAAGCCACAGAGAGCTCTAAGCTGGCCATCTGTTTCAAGCAAACCATATTCAAGTGGAAGATTGAAGATAAAAGGCAAGGATTTTACCCACATGTAGTTTGTGTTGGGTGGTAAAGGCCTTGGGATAGGTGTTTCCGGTGGTTCTGTAATTTCTACTCCCTTATAATTTTCTGTGAATTCTTCCATTTCTTTGCAAATTTCTTCCACTTCAACCATATCTTGATCAGAGTCTTCAATTTCTCTCTCATCATCGCTCAAGTCATATATTGGAGGTTGAGAAAAATCTACCTTAGCATCATCTTCATCTTCACTCGGGGAAGATTCTTCTGTCTCAAAGAATTCACTTGCGGATGCAAGTTCGTCACTAAGAGAACAGGACTCATGATCATCATTATCAAGGAAACCTGCGTCTTGGGTTATTCCGTTCAGTTCTTCATAAGATATTTGCATTGGAGGCGATGCAAAATCCTCCTCAGCGTCAATTGTAGCATCCTCGACGGAGTCTTCCATGATTCTGTGTTTCCATGGAGGTTCAGCATCTCCTAAATCTTCAACCAACTCTTCCTCTTCTATAATGATAGCATCCTCTACTTGTCCCAATACGAAGTTAGGCTTTATGCTGTCCACTGGAGCTTCTCGTGTCTTCTCAACAACACATTTTTCATTAGATTCTCCACATGAAGCCATGGGATTCTGTTGAGTGTCCGAACGTCTAGAAGATAATTGATTTATTGCTTGCTCCAGTTGATGAATGGTTGCATTAAATTGGTTTATTGATTCTTCGAGGCGAACCTGTGATTCTGGCTTTGATGGATATGGGCATGGTGTATAGGGGAGTGGTGGTTCTTGGGAGTAATTGGATTGGTGTTGGGGTGGATAAGGATCATGTGGTAGTGAATGGTGAAAAGAAGCTTGTGAGTGTGGTGGTTCGAAGTTATGTCGAGAGGATGGTCTCTGAGCACAGGGTGGGACTTGTTGGTAGCTACTAGGCGGTCCACCAAATCTTTCAGCTGGGTATGCATTGTAGAATGGTCGTTGTCCATGATATCTTGGAGGGTGTTGTTGCCTAAAGGGTTGATTAGATCCTCTTGGCTCCATCCATCCTTGATTCGTTTGACCTTGATGCATATTCCTGCTGTGGTTTCTATTTCCTTCAACAAAGTTAGAACCAAACTCAAAGCGAGAGGGGTGAGAATTTATAGTAGTTATCAGAAATAAGGGGGAAGAGAGAAAACAAATAAACAAGTAAAAGAAAAAATATATTTATTTATTTATTTTTTTCTTTATAAAAAATATTTACAATAACCAATAATGAGGCACACATTTGCAATTCCCCGGCAACGGCGCCATTTTAACGTTAGGATTTCTGCTAGTAAAGAATTTTATAAAAATAGTCGCGTTGTAGATATAGATTCTAAACCAAAAGAAATTCCTTCGTGCAAACGTTTTGGTTGTCACAAGTAACAAACCCCTAAATAAATTGATAACCGAGTATTTAAACCTCGGGTCGTCTTCTCAAGGAATTGCAGGGATGTGTGTTCTTATTATTGGTTATGAAAAAGTGTATTTTGGGGTTGAGAGTGAGGAATGAATATGGCAGATAATTTAAATGGCAATTAAAATAAATAAATACTATAAAGCAAACCTTTTGGCAAGGTATGAGAAATTGGAAGTCCAGACTTAGTTATTCTTATCAATAATAATGAAAGTTCAATCTTAATTCCACTTAGTTAACCTTTGCTGAAGCAAAGAAAAGTTAAGGGACTAATTAGTTTGACCTTCGAATCCTATTTATTTCCTAAGAAAAGGTTGGGATTATTGAAGTTCAGTTCAATTAGCAAAGATAACAATTATCAATTATGTTAAGCTAAGATAACTCCTGAGTTATTGATTTCTAAACCAAGACCAAAAAGGGAAAAGTAAATTAATTCTACTGGAATGAAAATATCTTCAGATTGGGAATAATCAATGGCATAAATAAAAGAAGGCAATATTAAACTGAAATACCTCAAAGAACATTAAATAAGAAAATCATCATGAATGTGGCATAAGCCAAATAGGCAACATAACTAATATAAGCATTAAAGTATCTGAGAATAAGAGATAAATATAAAGTAAAAGAACATTGAACCTGGGATCGAGAGTCACTCCTAAAACTAAGAGAAGTCCTAAATCCTAATCCTAAAGAGAGAGGAGAGAACCTCTTTCCATCTAAACCTAAATCATGGAAAGTGAAATTATGAAAAGCATGATTATGAATGGATGCATTCCCTCAATTTATAGCCTCTAATCTGTGTGTTCTGGGCTAAAAACTGGGTCAAAAACAGCCCAGAAATCACTCCCAGCACTTTCTGGTCTGTACAGGTCGTGGAAGAGTGACGCGGAGGCGTCGTCCACGCGTTAGCGTGGGTTGTGTTCCTTCCAGGTCACGTGGCCGCGTGATCCACGCGTTCGCATCATCTGGCGTCGAAGCAGGTATGGCAAATTAAATATCGTTGCGAAGCCCCAAACGTTAGCTTTCCAACGCAACTGAAACCATTTCATTTGGACCTTTGTAGCTCAAGGTATGGTCGTTTGAGTGCGAAGAGGTCAGGCTGGACAGCTTAGCAATTTCTTCAACTTCTTGTATTCCTTCCACTTTTGCATGCTTCCTTTCCATCCTCTGAGCCATTCATGCCCTGTAATCCCTGAAATCACTTAACACACATATCACGGCATCTAATGGTAATAAAAGAGGATTAATATTAACAAATATAAGACCAAAGAAGCATGTTTTCAATCATAGCACAAAATCCAGAAGGAAAATGTAAACTCATGCAAATAGTATGAATAAGTGGGTAAAGAGTTGATAAAAGCCACTCAATTGAGCATAAGATAAACCATAAAATAGTGGTTTATCATTTGTCTTGAGAAATTAATTGAACGGGTGTTGAATGATTAGAAAGGGTAGAGAATTGATCAATGTAGAGGGAGCTTAGAAGTGGTATTGGAACAGTTTTGAACTGAATTAGAATTGGAATTAATGAAAATGGTTATGAAAAAACTTTTAGGTAAAAATGGATTTTTGACAAAATTCGACGGGCCATAACTTGGCCTTCGGACCTCTAACTTATGTAAAACTTGTTTTAAATGAAAATTGGATTTGTATATTTCATGAACTTTGAAGAACAGAGGGAAAATAATTTTTAACAAAAAAGTTATTAACGTTTGAAAATCTGGTTTCAAAACTGAATTTTGCAAAAGTTGCAGAAAACTGAGGTCATGCGTACGCATGATGGGTGAAACAGAAGTGAAATGATTTCATGCGAGTTTCATGCACGCGCACAAAAACGGAGTTGCACATACACACAAGGCATGTGTACACACATTCTGCATTTCCAGAACAAAATATTTTACGTGTGCGTACCATGCGCACGCACAAAAGGGAACTCATGTGTACGCATGCACAAATGTCCTATTTTGTTGAAAATGTGAATTTTAACTGTTTTGCCTATTCCATTATGTGTTTTTACTTCTATAATCCCTATTTAAGATCCAATAACTATTTTCTATGATTTAGAATGAATCTTATGCCTCTAAACCATTTTCTTAATGTGTTTAAACTTTCATAAATCCTATAATGGTATAGATGATAACAATAATGGGATGATGTAATTAAATGATGAGATTGAGTTGATTCGAGAGAATAATGAGGGTGAGATTATATGAAAATGATGAGATTGACATGATTCAAGAGGATAACGAGAATGAGATGACATGAATGAATGATGAGAATGAGTTGAGATGATTGAATTATTAGAATGAATTGAGATCATTGAGTGACGAGAATGAGTTGAGATGATTGAATGACGAGAATGAGTTGAGATAATTGAATGATGAGAATGAATTGATATGACTAAATAACGAGAATGAATTGATATGACTGAATGCTGAGATTGAATTAATATGATTGAATGATGAGATTGAGTTAATATGATTAGAGGGAGAGAATGAGCTTGGTTGATTGATAAACCACTATTTTATGGTTTATATTGTGTTTAACTGAGTGGTTTTTGTCAAATTATTGCCCACTTATTCATATGATTTGCATGATTTTACAATTCCTTCCCAAAATTATTCCATGGTTGAAAACCTGCTTCCTAGAGATATTTTTATTGTGTAATTTAATTCTCCTTTATGCCATTCGATGCCGTGATCCGTGTGTTAAGTGTTTCAGGCTTCATAAGGCAGGAATGGCTTAGAGAATGGAGAGGAAGCTTGCAAAAATGGAAGGAACGCAAGAAACCAAGGAGATGACCAGTGAACACCGACGCGGACGCATGGCTCACGCGACCGCGCGATTTGGACAAAATCACAGCGACGCGTACGTGTGCTTGATGCGTACGCGTAGATTGGAGTTCGCACAAACGACACGAGCGCGTGCCTGACGCACACGCGTGGAGAGGAAAATCGTCAAACGACGCGTACGCTTTTACGCTATAAACTTGATAGCTACGATTTTAGGAAATTGCACAATCGGCAAAAATTCCTTCCGGCAAGTGCACCGGTTATCGTCAAGTAAAAACTCACAATAGAGTGAGGTCGAATCCCACAAGGATTGGTTGAGTGAGCAATTCGGATTAGAAGTGTGTTCTAGTTGAGCGGAATCAAGATTTAGATGAGAATTGCGGAATCTTAAATTGCATGAATTAAAGAGCGAGAAGCTAAATTGCTGAAATTAAAAGGGGATGGGGGTGATTGCATGAATTTAATTGCAGAATGTAAAGAGAAAGTGTAGATCAGAAATGGGGAATTCATTGGGTTTCAGGAGATATTGAGATCTCCGAATCAACACATTTTTATCCCTTCCTCAACCAATGCATTCATTGAATTTTGCTTGGCAATCTTCTATGATTGGATCCCAATCCCTTGGCTCACCAATTCTCTCTAAAAACAAACAGATTCCCAATCCCTTGGTTTAAATGTTCATAAGAAGAGATGATGCTCGATCTCTGATTATACCACACAGTTTCATGAACCACAATTTGGTAGGATTACATGTCACAATATCCATCCAAACCCCAATCCAATTCACTGTGAGAAAGCTTCTCTAGCATGAATCCTCCATTCCTTTCCCAAGGTTTCGAAGGATTCCAATTATGGATAGTTTCTTTCACAAGACAACTAACCAATGGAATTAGATCGAGAAGCTTTCTAACAAAATTCAAGAGAAAAGATTGAAGAAGAAGATAAAAACTATTATTGATTCATTGAATTACAATAGAGCTCCCTAACCCAATGAAAGGGGTTTAGTGAGTCATAGCTCTGAATTCAATTACAAAAGTATGAAAACTAGCAAAATGATCAAAAGTAAAAGTAAAAGTAAAAGTTCCGAAGTAAAAAAAAAAAGTCCTTTCTAACTTCAATTCTATCCTATTTATACACTTTCTAAATTGAGCTTCTGTTGTGTTTCTTGGGTTTTGAGGCCTTTCCTTGATTTCCTTTTGCTTTGGGTTTATGATCCATAATCCTGATGAGGCTGCTGATCCAATTCTGTAACATTCATTGAGCCAACTTAGTGATAATCAAGTAATGACACATGACCCAACAAATTGAAATTCCAGACTCATCAATTCTTCAGGCCCAATCCCATAAACCATGATATTCAATTGGGTTTCATACCAGAGTATGTTTAAGTCAATGTTTGTGCTCAAATACTAACTTAAACTGCAATATCCTTGGCCCAGAAACCCTTTCACTAAGTGGCGTTTAAGTTGCAGTTTAAGCTTAAACTGCAACGTTGGACACTCCTGGAGGTGATATAATTCAAGCACGTTTAAACTGAAGCTTAAACGTGGAAATGGAAGAAGGCAATCCTGGAGGGTGGAATTGTCGAACACGTTTAAGCTTCAGTTTAAGGTTAAACTGAAGCTTAAACGTGGAAATGAGGAAAGCACCCTGGAGGATAAATTGGGTCGAACACGTTTAAGCTCCAGTTTAAGGTTAAACTGGAGCTTAAACGTGGAAATGCTTCCTGGAGGGTGAAATGTCGAACACGTTTAAGCTCCAGTTTAACCTTAAACTGGAGCTTAAACGTGGGAATGAAGAAAGCAAACCCTGGAGGAGAAAAATGGTCGAACACGTTTAAGCTCCAGTTTAAGGTTAAACTGGAGCTTAAACGTGGAAATGCTCCTTGGTGCAATTCTCATTCTGGCGTTTAACTTCCAGTTTAAGGTTAAACTGGAAGTTAAACGCCAGTTTCAGCATTCCTCAGCTTTCATGATTTTGGCGTTTAAGCTCCAGGTTAAGCTTAAACTTGCTTAAACTGGAGCTTAAACTCCACATGTGATATTTAAGCTTCCCTTATTGATTTTGTTGCTTCCTTGCCTAACCTCTTCTTCCCTGAAATCATCCATACAACTGCATCAAAGTCTTGTAAAATTTCATGAGAAATCTTCCATTCATAGCATTCAAGTAATATAACTAAAAACTCATGAAATTTGCATCAAAATCATACTGTTTGGATGGTTCATTTCTTTGTTATTCATTTAACCATTCTTGGTTACTTTAAGCTCAAGAAAATGCATAAAACAACTAAAACTAACAGAAAAATGCTAGTGAAACTAGCCTAAGATGCCTTGGCATCACAACACCAAACTTAATACTTGCTTGTCCCTAAGCAAGTCCTGAGTTATTTGAGAAGAAAGTATGAAACAAAAAGCAATTACATTGGTTATATTAGTAAGCACTTGAAGTTCATCAGAAGGGTTTTATGCAGAAAGTTGCAGCATCACTTTTTCATTCTTATCAGGTAAGATTATCACTTTTTCATTGCATCCATCAAACACTGCTATGGCCTCTTGTTATTCTTATGTCCTTGGCACTTTTCCCTTCTTTGTTTTTCTTTTTCTTAGAGCTCCTTTGCTCCTTGTTTGCTCAGTGTCATGTGTTGCACAAGCCTTTGGCATTTTCTTTTTCTTATCAGTGCACTACACATATCCACTACAGGCATTTTAGTTCACATTTCTTCTTGAGACATTGATGCCCAGCACCTCTTTGTGTGACTAAATGTTTTGTATTTAGGTTGCTCTTGATAATGGACTTTTGGTTGATAATCCCGGGTTAGTTAACCTAAGTTACCAAGTGTTGAAACACTCCTAAGAACCTATTCATCCAAGCATATCCTTAATACATAAACACCACAGGCATTTGTCTCAGAAGTTCAAACCATTGGTGCCTAGCTTATTTTCTCAATTTTTTTGCTTTTTGGTTGCCCTTTTTCAGTGGCTTTTTCTTCTTCTTTTTCTTTCTTTTTCATGGCCAAAGACATTTATTCATCAAGATCCATAGACAGTATTCAAACTTCTACACAAAAATGATAATTCTACACTAAATTTCCAGTGATCTGACTAAACAATCAAGCATGCATACCACCACTTAATTCTACTTGATTTGTCACTAATTGAGCCAAGTTACTTTTGTTCAAACTTTTCTTTTATTGTTGGAAACAGAACAAGCATGGCAAGCATTTGTTTAAGAAAGTGAAGTTATATCCAAACATCTAGGCATTCACTTTATTCAAAACAGTAAACCAACACTCATACTAAAAACTTCACATTCCAGAAAGATTCAACAATTACAGTTTTAAACCAGAACAAGCATGCTTTTGTTTGCCTTTTAAAGAATGGTCAAGGAACAACACCACCTTGTGAAATTTCTTGTTTTCTCTTTGTTGCCAGGAAACCATTTGATTTCTCCTTCTTCTCCTAGTTGTTGCTTCATGTTCTTTCTAAGATCCTTGTTTCCTTTCCTGCAAAGAGTGATGAAGTTGCTTGCTTCTCAAGCACTTGAGTGGTTAGCTCAACTATGTATGGGCACGTGTCTGAGTCTTAAGTTGGTGTGTGAACACCAAACTTAGTCTCCTACCTACTCCTCTGTTCTTTAAATCCTTGAATTTTCCTTGGAATGAAGTTGCTGCTAAGGATTTTAAGCATTTCTGTGATTGCTTAGAATGGTTGTTCCTTTCATATAATTCAAAGGTTGTTGTGTTCAGTTGATCTGTATGGTGGAACACCAAACTTAGAGTCACACATTCCCCTTTGAATTATTGATCCACGAATTCATTGTTTGGTGTGAAACACCAAACTTAATTCTTTGCAATGCACAGAACTGCTTCACCTTTTTATTGAAACAAATAAAAGAAACAGCAAAGGAGTATTACTTCAGGTTGGGTTGCCTCCCAACAAGCGCTTCTTTAATGTCATTAGCTTGACGGTCAGCTTCCTCAGTTGAGGTGATATTTAACCTTGTCCTTCTCCTCCACATCTCCCAAGTAATGTTTGAGTCTTTGACCATTCACAGTGAAGGTTCGTTGTGACTTTTCTTCCATGATTTCTACTTGTCCATATTGGGAGACCTTGGTGACAAGGAATGGTCCAGACCACCTTGATTTTAGCTTCCCTGGAAATAGCTTCAGCCTAGAATTGTAGAGCAATACTTTTTGTCCCTCTTCAAATTTCCTTGGGGCTATATTGCTGTCATGCTTCTTCTTTGCTCTTTCTTTGTAGATTTTGGCATTCTCATAAGCTTCAGTTCTGAATTCTTCCAATTCTTGAATTTGCAACATCCTTCTTTCTCCAGCAGCTTTGCTGTCCAAGTTCAAGAGTTTCAAGGCCCAGAATGCCTTGTGCTCCAACTCCAGTGGCAAATGGCAAGCTTTTCCATATACTAGTTGGTAAGGAGACATTCCAATTGGTGTTTTTAAGGCTGTCCTATATGCCCAAAGAGCATCATCTAGCTTGATCGACCAATCCTTCCTTGAAGTTCCCACAGTCTTTTCCAGGATTCTTTTGAGTTCCCTATTAGATATTTCGGCTTGCCCAATTGTCTGTGGATGGTATGGTGTGGCTACCTTGTGTTTGACTCCATATTTTAGAAGCAATGCTTCTAATGGTTTGTTGCAGAAGTGGCTTCCTCCATCACTGATGATTGCTCTTGGAACCCCAAAATGGCAAAAAATGTGTTTTCTGAGGAAGTTCATGACTACCTTATTATCATTGGTTGGAGTTGCTATTGCTTCAACCCATTTGGAGACATAGTCTACTGCCACAAGAATGTAATTATTTGAGTATGAGGTGGGAAAGGGTCCCATGAAATCTATCCCCCATACATCAAACAATTCAAGTTCCAGAATGAATTGTTGTGGCATTTCATTTCTTCTTGGCAGGTTCCCCGCTTTCTGGCATTCATGGCAGTGCTTCACTAGTTCCTTTGCATCTTTGAAGATAGTGGGCCAATAAAAACCACACTGCAACACCTTAGCTGCTGTTCTTTCTCCTGCAAAATGTCCTCCATAAGCGGAGCCATGGCAGTCCCATAAGACTTCCCTTCCTTCTTCCTGTTCAATGAACCTCCTGATGAATGGTCTACAGCCTTCCTTGATTCATAAGAAAGTCCATCATAGAAAATATGCAATTGCACCCAGTCATGGAACATGTCTGGTGGGAATTTCCTTGTCAAATCCTTGAATCTCTCCCATGCCTCGTAGAGAGTTTCACCATCTTGTTGTCTAAAAGTCTGAACCTCAGATCGAAGCCTATTGACCTTTTGTGGGGGGTAGAAACGTGCCAGAAACTTGCTTTCCACCTCATCCCAGGTTGTTAAGCTCCCCCTTGGGAATGATTCTAGCCACTTAGCTGCCTTGTCCCTAAGTGAAAATGGGAACAAGAGCAGTTTATAGGCATCTTCCTGGACTCCATTGGACTTCACAGTGTCGCAAATTCTCAGGAATTTTGTGAGATGTTGGTTTGGATCTTCATTAGCACTCCCACCAAATGAACAATGATCCTCCACCAGTGATATTAGCTGTGGTTTGAGTTCAAAATTGTTGGCCTGAATGGGTGGTTTCTGAATGCTGCTACCACAATTCCCAGAGGTTGGGTTTATGTATGAACCAAGAACCCTCCTCTCGGGAATGGCATTGTTTCCATCAGCTCTCTCATGGTTGTGAACTTCTCTATCCATGTTGAGATCTAGAGCTTCCTCAAAATTGTCCTCAGATTCTCCTTCAGATTCTTCTTCTCCCAGTACTCTCTTCCCTCTTGCTTCCCTTCTAAGTTTATGAAGGGTCCTCTCTGGTTCGGTATATGGAGGAGTTGATGTCTTTCCTCTCCTACCTGTCATACAAGAACACAACACGGGCAACAAACAAGTGAAATACTCTTGGTTAATGGAAGAGTATGGTTAGAGCAATTGAAGAATTAATTCAAATAGTTAGTGGGTCAATGAGTTAGTTGCTTGAATTTAAAGGCATAAAGAAAGAAAGCAAGTAACAGAGTGCAGAAATTAAAATTCAACAAGTAACTTGAACTGAATTAACAAAACAAGAAAAATGCTCAATCTAGTTAACTTCCAATTTGAGAATTGTCAATCGAAAACCAATCCCCGGCAACGGCGCCATAAACTTGTTATGCTATAAACTTGATAGCTACGATTTTAGGAAATTGCACAATCGGCAAAAATTCCTTCCGGCAAGTGCACCGGTTATCGTCAAGTAAAAACTCACAATAGAGTGAGGTCGAATCCCACAAGGATTGGTTGAGTGAGCAATTCGGATTAGAAGTGTGTTCTAGTTGAGCGGAATCAAGATTTAGATGAGAATTGCGGAATCTTAAATTGCATGAATTAAAGAGCGAGAAGCTAAATTGCTGAAATTAAAAGGGGATGGGGGTGATTGCATGAATTTAATTGCAGAATGTAAAGAGAAAGTGTAGATCAGAAATGGGGAATTCATTGGGTTTCAGGAGATATTGAGATCTCCGAATCAACACATTTTTATCCCTTCCTCAACCAATGCATTCATTGAATTTTGCTTGGCAATCTTCTATGATTGGATCCCAATCCCTTGGCTCACCAATTCTCTCTAAAAACAAACAGATTCCCAGTCCCTTGGTTTAAATGTTCATAAGAAGAGATGATGCTCCATCTCTGATTATACCACACAGTTTCATGAACCACAATTTGGTAGGATTACATGTCACAATATCCATCCAAACCCCAATCCAATTCACTGTGAGAAAGCTTCTCTAGCATGAATCCTCCATTCCTTTCCCAAGGTTCTGAAGGATTCCAATTATGGATAGTTTCTTTCCCAAGACAACTAACCAATGGAATTAGATCGAGAAGCTTTCTAACAAAATTCAAGAGAAAAGATTGAAGAAGAAGATAAAAACTATTATTGATTCATTGAATTACAATAGAGCTCCCTAACCCAATGAAAGGGGTTTAGTGAGTCATAGCTCTGAATTCAATTACAAAAGTATGAAAACTAGCAAAATGATCAAAAGTAAAAGTAAAAGTAAAAGTTCCGAAGTAAAAAAAAAGTCCTTTCTAACTTCAATTCTATCCTATTTATACACTTTCTAAATTAAGCTTCTGTTGTGTTTCTTGGGCTTTGAGGCCTTTCCTTGATTTCTTTTTGCTTTGGGTTTATGATCCATAATCCTGATGAGGCTGCTGATCTAATTCTGTAACATTCATTGAGCCAACTTAGTGATAATCAAGTAATGACACATGACTCAACAAATTAAAATTCCAGACTCATCAATTCTTCAGGCCCAATCCCATAAACCATGATATTCAATTGGGTTTCATACCAGAGTATGTTTAAGTCAATGTTTGTGCTCAAATACTAACTTAAACTGCAATATCCTTGGCCCAGAAACCTTTTCACTAAGTGGCGTTTAAGTTGCAGTTTAAGCTTAAACTGCAACTTAAACGTTGGACACTCCTGGAGGTGATATAATTCAAGCACGTTTAAGCTTCGGTTTAAGGTTAAACTGAAGCTTAAACGTGGAAATGGAAGAAGGCAATCCTGGAGGGTGGAATTGTCGAACACGTTTAAGCTTCAGTTTAAGGTTAAACTGAAGCTTAAACGTGGAAATGAGGAAAGCACCCTGGAGGATAAATTGGGTCGAACACGTTTAAGCTCCAGTTTAAGGTTAAACTGGAGCTTAAACGTGGAAATGCTTCCTGGAGGGTGAAATGTCGAACACGTTTAAGCTCCAGTTTAACCTTAAACTGGAGCTTAAACGTGGGAATGAAGAAAGCAAACCCTGGAGGAGAAAAATGGTCGAACACGTTTAAGCTCCAGTTTAAGGTTAAACTGGAGCTTAAACGTGGAAATGCTCCTTGGTGCAATTCTCATTCTGGCGTTTAACTTCCAGTTTAAGGTTAAACTGGAAGTTAAACGCCAGTTTCAGCATTCCTCAGCTTTCATGATTTTGGCGTTTAAGCTCCAGTTTAAGCTTAAACTTGCTTAAACTAGAGCTTAAACTGGAGCTTAAACTTGCTTAAACTGGAGCTTAAACTCCACATGTGATATTCAAGCTTCCCTTATTGATTTTGTTACTTCCTTGCCTAACCTCTTCTTCCCTGAAATCATCCAAACAACTGCATCAAAGTCTTGCAAAATTTCATGAGAAATCTTCCATTCATAGCATTCAAGTAATATAACTAAAAACTCATGAAATTTGCATCAAAATCATACTGTTTGGATGGTTCATTTCTTTGTTATTCATTTAACCATTCTTGGTTACTTTAAGCTCAAGAAAATGCATAAAACAACTAAAACTAACAGAAAAATGCTAGTGAAACTAGCCTAAGATGCCTTGGCATCATACGCGTGACCGACGCGTACGCGTGACATGCGCAATCTGCAGAAGATTCAGGAAACGCTAGGGACGATTTTGGGCCGCGTTTTGACCCAGCTTTTGGCCCAGAAACACAGAATAAAGCCAGAGAATATGCAGGAACTCAAAGGATACTTATCATTCATTCATAATTCACAATTTTAGTTTTTAGATGTAGTTTTAGAGAGAGAGAGAGAGGCTCTCTCCTCTTTCTTAAGTTTTAGGCTTAGGATTTCTTTTAGTTATTAGGATTGTTTCTTCATACCAGGTTCAATATTTCTTTATTTTGACTTCTCTTCTACTTTTAGATATTATGATGCTATTATTTATTAATGACTTATGTTGCCAAATTGGCTTATGAACTTTTCCATGTTACATTTGATATCTTTATTAATTCAATTTGAGGTATTTCATATTTATGATTTTAATTTAGCTTTTTACACTCTTAGCTTTGGTTGAGTAATTGGTAACACTTGAGTTATCAAACTCAGCTGATGATTGAAAATTAGAATTTTTTGCTGATTGATTTGAATTCTCCTAACTATAGTCTTTTCTTAGGAATTGACTAGGACTTGAGGAATCAAATTGATTTATCCACTTAACATACCTTCATAGTTAGAGGTTGACCAAGTGGGAGCAAAAGTCAATTCTCATTACAATTGATAAGGATAACTAGGATAGGACTTCCAGTTCTCATACCTTGCCAAGAGCTTTATTAGTTATTAATTTAATTTCTTGCAATTTACTTTTCTTGTCTAACCTATCCCCAAAAAGATACTTTTTCCATAACCAATAATAAGAACACCTCCCTGCAATTCCTTGAGAAGACGACCCGAGGTTTGAATACTTCGGTTATCAATTTTATTAGGGGTTTGTTACTTGTGACAACCAAAACTTTTGTACGAAAGGATTTTCTGTTGGTTTAGAAATTATACTTACAATGCGATTATATTTGTGCAATTCTTTACCGATAGAAAATCCGACCCTCAAAATGGCGCCGTTGCCGGGGAATTGCAAACGTGTGCTTTATTATTGGTTATTGTAAATATTTTTCTTATTTGTTTTCTTTGGTTTGATCTAAAAATTCTAAGTTTGGTGTCATTTTATTATTTTTCTCTTTCCTCATTAATTTCAAAAATATCTTTTCTCTTTATTTTAATTGATTTTTTTGAAAATTACAAAAAAATTCAGATTTTTATTTTAAAATTTTTATCTTATCTTATCTTAGTTTTAAATTTCAAAATTCAAATATTTTTCAAAAATTATATCTATTTCAAAATCTTATCTTATCTTATTTCAAAATCAAATTTCAAATTTCAATATTTAAAATTTCAAAATTCAAATTTAAATTTAATATTTTAAAAATCAAACCTTTTCAAAATTTAAACCTTTTTAAAATTTTTATCTTATATTGTTGTCAATGTTTCTAGTTTTAGGAGTTTATTTTCATTAATTTTTTATTAGTTTTTGTTTTTATTTTCTCTTACTACTATGAACTCTCAGCCCTTTGGCTATGAGTCTGGTTACAATTATGTTGCAGGGAGAGGAGATTACAATGAGAACATGCATCAAGGATGGGACAACCAAAGATGGGAAGAGCCACAAGAATTTGATCAACACTCTTGGCAACAATGTCCACCAACGTACTATAACCAAGAGCCCTTCCAAGAGGCATACCAAGATGACAGCTATGGTGAGCACTCTTTTGATTATCAACAACCACCACCATATGCCTATGAACCCCTTCCTCAACATAGCTTTGAACCACCATACTTACAAGCACCTTACCACCAAACACTCCCATATGACCCTAACCCATATCCACCATACCAACCACCTTATGAGCCATATGACCCATATCTAGAACCACCCCAATTCCAATCCAACTATTTCCAAGAACCACCACTTTCCTATATACCATGTCCATATCCATCACTTCAAGAATCAAGAGAGCGTTTCGAAGAAACGGTGGAAAAACTTAATGCAATTGATAAACCACTATTTTATGGTTTATCTTGTGCTTAATTAAGTGGATTATCAATCTTTCATGCACTTATTCATACTAATTGCATGAGTTTACGTTTTCCTTCCAGATTTTGTGCTATGATTAAAAACATGCTTCTTTGGCCTTTATTTTCTTTTATTTAAATCATATCTTATTATCATTCGATGCATTGATATGTGTGTTAAGTGATTTCAGGGATTACAGGGCAGGAATGACTTAGAGGATGGAAATGAAGCATGCAAAATTAGAAGGAATACAAGAAGTTGAAGGAACTACAAAGCTGTCAGCCTGACCCTCTCAGACTAAAACGATCATTACTTGAGCTACAAAGATCCAAATGATGCGGTTCCACTTGCATTGGAAATCTAACGTCCGGAGCTTCGATTTGATATATAATTCACTATAGTGGCCAAACAGTTAGGTGACGCGAACGCATGCTCCACGCGGACGCGTCGCACTGCAAAAATCAGCGTGGCAGAATTCGTTTCCAGCGAATCCTGGGCTATTTCCGGCCCAGTTTCAAGCCCAGAAAACACAGATTAAAGGCTGCAAAGTAGAGGAATGAAGGGGGACAATTAATATCATATCATAATTCACTTTTCATAATTTAGATGTAGTTTTATAGAGAGAGGTTCTCTCCTCTCTCTTAGGATTAGGATTAGGATTAGGATTTTTAGAAATTAGGAATATTTCTTCTTCATCTCAGGTTCAATGTTCTTCTATTTATTTTTTCTTTTATTTGTTTAATGACCATTCATGTTTAGATTGATTTTCTATTTAATATAATTTGAGGTATTTTCAGATCTATGATTTGTTTCTTTTATTTATGATATAAATAATTTGGATTTTCTCCCTTGCTTTGGTTAGATAATTGGTAACACTTGAGTTGTCAAACTCAGCAGTGATTGAAATGAGCAGATTCTAATTGATCTAGATCACTCTAAAGCTAGTCCTCCCACAGGGATTGACTAGGACTTGAGGATCAAGCTAATTAGTCCACTTGACCTTCCTTTGTTTAATAAATGATAACTAAGTGGGATTAAAACCCAATTCTCATCATACCTAATAAGGATAACTAGGATAGGATTTCCAGTTCTTATAACTTGCACTGGTGTTCATGATAATTAATTTACTCCCTTGCCATTTAAATTACCTGTTCCCTATTTCAAAACCCCAATTTACACAAACTCATAACCAATAATAAGAACACCTCCCTGCAATTCCTTGAGAAGACGACCTGAGGTTTAAATACTCGGTTATCAATTTTAAAGGGATTTGTTACTTGTGACAACCAAAATGTTCGTAAGAAAGGACTTTTGTTAGTTTAGAAGCTATACTTGCAACGGGAATTCATTTTGAATTCTAGACCACGCAAAAGTTCTCTCTTCAAAATGGCGCCGTTGCCGGGAAGTTGCAAACGTGTGCCTTATTATTGGTTATTGTAAATATTTTTTCAAAAAAAAAATTTCAGATTTTAAAATTTTTATCTTATCTTATCTTATTTTTCAAAATTCAAATATTTTTCGAAAATCATATCTTTTTCAAAATCTTATCTTTTTCAAAAATCATATCTTTTTCAAAATATTTTCTTATCTTTTTTTCATATCTTTTTCAAAATCTTATCTTTTTCAAAAATATTTTCTTATCTTTTTTTTCATATCTTTTTCAAAATATTTTCCTTTTTTTATTAATTTTTATTTTTATTTTCTCTCACTACTATGAATTCTCACCCCTCTGGCTTCAAGTTTGATTCCAATGTTGTTGTTAGGAATGGACACTATAATGAGAACAGGAATATGCATCAAGGTCAAAGCAATCAAATATGGACGGAGCCAAGAGGATCTGATCAACCCTTTACGCAACAACACCTTCCAAGATATCATAGACGAAGACCATTCTACAATGCATACCAAAATGATAGATATCCTCAACATGACTTTGGACTACCATACTCACAAGCCCCTTTCCACCATTCACCTCCATATGACCCTAATCCTTATCCATCATACTAACCACCATATGAACCATACCCAGAACCACCACCTCAATTTCACCATCTCTATATCCTTATCAAGAAGAACCACATCTGTATTATGAACCAGTTTTCCAAAAAAATGAACCCTCTTATCTACCCCAAACCTCTATGAAGAACACACTTACCTCTCTCAGGGTCTCACCTCTAAACTCCAAAATCTTATATCCTGCATGGACCAATCTTCTACCTCGAACACTCAACCTTTAAGCTCCAGTGCACTTCTATCGCAACCACAGCATGATCTCTACATCCCATCACCACCATCCATGGAAGAGCACCCACATCCATCAATCCAAGAGCAACATGATCCCAATGATGCTATCGACATGGAACAAGAGAAAAGGGATCATCTTCGCGAATTCATACTTCATAAGGAGCTAGAGGAGGCACTAAAGGTGAAGGTAGAAGAGACCTTTGCAGATGAAGGAGTAGTTGAAAGGAGTTGTCATAAAAAAGAAGCCATCAAGGAGAAGTACGATTTTATACTTAAACAACTGGATCAAGCGATAAATCAATTACCCCCTCCCCCGACGGTCGGACATTCAAGGAACCCCCATGGCTTCATGTGGAGAATCTACTGAAGAACGTGGCATGAAGGAGAAGTTAGAAACTCCGGTAGACAGTGAGCAACACGATTTTGTATTGGAACAATTGGAAGAAGCTACGCCTGCCATTGAAGAGGAAGAAGTGGTTGAAGACTTAGGAGATGCAGAACCTCTATGGGAAATTCAAGTCACAGAACCCCCTTCTAAGGAGTTTGAATTTGATGTTGAGGAGGGTGTACAACCTCTAAGGCATATCATGGTTGAAGACTTTGAAGGAGACGATCAAGAGATGGATTCAATCATTAATGAATTCTTATCTACATTTGAATCCTCTCCCATTAGACTTGACATGGAGATTAAAGAAGAAGAAGCACAACCTCCCATGCCCTTGGTGAACAATGAAGAGGAAATTGAATCAGAAGAAAGCTACCAAGAGGAAGAGGTTGAAAGTGAAGAAGCTTGCAAAGAGGTGGAAGATGTCAAAGAAGAGCACAAGAGAGTGGAGCTTGCAAGTTCATTAGAAACCCCTCCCCCTAAGTTTTCATCATCCTTCACAACATTCAAGTAGGTAAATTCATATCCCTTAGCTTTCAAATTCCACATGAATACGGGCTACTGGAGATGGATGGTCAATTTAGAGCTCTTTGTGGCATTAAGAGTAAGAGGAAGATGGTCAGTGGTAAGAATTGTCCTGCAAGGTTAATTATGGTTGAAAGCTCAAAGTTTAAACGCAAAGGTTGGTGTAGAGCTCAATTGAATGGGTCTAGGAAGATGTTTGAGTGCTTATGTGAGAATTCTAAAGCTGAACCACCCGGATGGAATCATGATAATCAACTTGAAGATGGGTGTAGAAACAAGGTTTGGATCCAGGAATGTATGAGGATCAACTTTGGGAGCTCAAAGCTTGTGGAGAACTTCATCAACGCTTGGTAAATTTACTTGGTATTGATAGAGCTTATTGCAAGTCCAAGCATTGGTGGAAGTTTCAGGAAGAGTTCAAGCACAAGCCACCATGACAAGGAGCTCGCCAAATGTCCAACTTAAGGACTTTAACTAAAAGTGCTAGGTGGGAGACAACCCACCATGGTATGATCGTTCCTCCTTCATTTTCCTCTATTTTTGAATTTTATTTGAACCTAGAATTTTTGCATGACATTCATTGCATTTTGCATTCTGCATACTGCATTAAAAAAATATTTCGCACGCGATGCGACAGCGTCACCGACGCGTCCGCGTCATAGGTTAGGTGGGAAGAAAATAAATTGAACATAGAGTCACGCGAGAGTGTGGCTGGAGGCGTGCCTTTGGCACAACTTGATCCACGCGACCGCGTCACTGACGCATCCGCGTCATGTGGGAAAAATGCCTCTCACGCGTCCGCGTCACCCACGCGAATGCGTGCCTCAAAATCGACGTAAAAAGGTTGTATGGCCGAAAGTTGAGCTGGAATTAGGTTGGACTCATGCTAGAAGCACCAGCCCTACCACACGAACGCGTGCCCCACGCGTCCGCGTCATTTTTCAAAATAGGCCATCCACGCGATCGCATCCCCCACGCGACTGTGTCACCCTCAAATTTGGCAATATGAGTTTCAAACAAAGAGTTATGCGACCGCAAGGCTGCCCTCACACTAATGGCACAAATCGATCCACGCGACCGCGTGGATGATGCGTCCGCGTCATTTCATAGAAGCGCTATCCGCGTGAACGCGTCACTCATGCGTCCGCGTCGCCTGCGCCGCATAGCTTATCCAGATCAGCCAAATATCTTATCTTTTCTTCCCCATATCTAAATCTTTTCTTTCCTTCTTATTTCTTTCTTCCTCCTTTCTTCCTTTCTTCTTCGTTTTCCAATGGTGTTAAATTTTCTTTTTCAACTATTGCATCTTTTCTTGAATTATTCTAGTGTTTCTTGACTTGTTTTATTCTAATTGGGTATTATTATTCATAAGTCAATGCTAATTTTTATAATACTGATATTCCTTTTGCATTGATATGCACTTACATTATCTTGCATTACCCACACTCTCTTCCCCATTGTTGCCACTTTTGCACTATTGATATGCCATTTGCTTTTACTATTTTCTCACTTGCATGTTGTAGCTACCATGTAATTGAGACCTTTATTATTTGGCATTAACACCCATATTTTCTTTATGTTCTTATCTTTATTTCTGGGTTACTTTCCTTCTTTTTCTCTTCTTTCAGGATGGCCACCGAGGAAGGTGGTGGACGAAATTGTGATTCATATGTTATTGCATTTTGTAAAATTTATTGCTTTTTCTTTCCCTGGCAATGGCGCCAAAAACATGATGCCAATACCATGGTTTACAACTATGTGTGGTCACAGCTTCGTTCAACTTAACCAGCAAGTGTACTGGATCATCCAAGTAATACCTTACGTTAGTAAGGGTCGATCCCACAGAGATTGTTGGTATGAAACAAGTTATGGTCACCTTGTAAATCTCAGTCAGGCGGATAATAATTGATTATGGATAAGTTCGAAAATTAATAATAAACAGAAAATAAAATAGGATAGAAATACTTATGTAGATCAATAGTGGGAATTTCAGATAGGTGTATGGAGATGCTGTGCTCCTCTTGAATCTCTACTTTCATATTACATTCATCCAATTCTTCTTACTCCTTTCCATGGCAAGCTGTATGTAGGGCATCACCGTTGTCAATGGCTACATCCCATCCTCTCAGTGAAAATGGTCCTATGCTCTGTCACAGCACGGCTAATCATCTGTCGGTTCTCAATCAGGTTGGAATAGAATCCCTTGATTCTTTTGCGTCTGTCACTAACGCCCAGCCTTCAGGAGTTTGAAGCTCGTCACATTCATTCAATCCTAGAATCCTACTCGGAATACCATAGACAAGGTTAGACTTTCCGGATTCCCAGAATCCTACTCGGAATACTACAGACAAGGTTAGACTTTCCGGATTCCCATGAATTCCGCCATCTATCTAGCTTATACCACGAAGATTATGTTGGGGAATCTAAGAGATATGCGCCCGGCCTAAGGTCGAACGGAAGTGGTTGTCAGTCACGCGCGTTCATAGGGGAGAATGATGATGAGTGTCACAGATCATCACATTCATCAAGTTGAAGTGCAACGAATATCTTAGAATAGGAATAAAGAGAATTGAATAGAAAGTAATAGTAATTGTATTGAAACTTGAGGTAAAGCTGAGCTCCACACCCTTAATCTATGGTGTGTAGAAACTCCACCGTTGAAAATACATAAGTGAAAGGTTCAGGCATGGCCGAATGGCCAGCCCCCATGATCTGAGAACTAATCGTCCCCAAGATGTCTAATACACTAGTAAAAAGTTCTTTATAATAAACTAGCTACTAGGGTTTACAGGAGTAAGTAATTGATGCACAAATCCACTTCCGGGGCCCACTTGGTGTGTGTTTGGGCTAAGCTTGATCTATCCACGAGCTGAGGTTTCTTTTGGAGTTGAACGCCGAGTTATAGCGTGTTTCTGGCGTTCAACTCCGGGTCGTGACGTGTTTCTGGCGTTTGACTCTAGACAGCAGCATGTACTTGGCGTTGAGCTTCACTTTATGTCATCAATTCCCGAATAAAGTATGGACTATTATATATTGCGGGAAAGCTCTGGATGTCTACTTTCTAACTCCGTTGAGAGCGCGCCATTTGGAGTTCTGTAGCTCCAGAAAATCCATTTTGAGTGCAGGGAGGTCAGATTCCAACAGCATTAGCAGTCCTTTTGTCAGCCTTTTTCAGAGTTTTGCTCAAGTCCCTCAATTTCAGCCAGAAATTACCTGAAATTATAGAAAAACACACAAACTCATAGTAAAGTCCAGAAATGTGAATTTAACATAAAAACTAATGAAAACATCCCTACACGTTGTTTGAACTTACTAAAAACTACCTAAAAACAATGCCAAAAAGCGTATAAATTATCCACTCATCACAACACCAAACTTAAATTGTTGCTTGTCCCCAAGCAACTGAAAATCAAATAGGATAAAAAGAAGAGAATATACTATAAATTCCAAAATATCAATGAATATTAATTCTAATTAGATGAGCAGGACTTGTAGCTTTTTGCTTCTGAACAGTTTTGGCATCTCACTTTTTCCTTTGAAGTTTAGAATGATTGGCATCTCTAGGAACTTAGAATTTCAGATAGTGTTATTGATTCTCCTAGTTAAGTATGTTGATTCTTGAACACAGCTACTTTTATGAGTCTTGGCCGTGGCCCTAAGCACTTTGTTTTCCAGTATTACCACCGGATACATAAATGCCACAGACACATGACTGGGTGAACCTTTTCAGATTGTGACTCAGCTTTGCTAGAGTCCCTAGTTAGAGGTGTCCAGAGCTCTTAAGCACACTCTTTTGCTTTGGATCACGACTTTAACCACTCAGTCTCAAGCTTTTCACTTGGACCTGCATGACACAAGCACATGGTTAGGGACAACTTGATTTAGCCGCTTAGGCCTGGATTTTATTTCCTTGGGCCCTCCTATCCATTGATGCTCAAAGCCTTGGATCCTTTTTACCCTTGCCTTTTGGTTTTAAGGGCTATTGGCTTTTTCTGCTTGCTTTTTCTTTTTCTTTCTATTTTTTTTTGCCATTTTTTTTCGCAAGCTTTTTACTTTTCACTGCTTTTTCTTGCTTCAAGAATCAATTTTGATGATTTTTCAGATTGTCAATAACATTTCTCTTTGTTCATCATTCTTTCAAGAGCCAACAGTTTTAACATTCATAAACAACAAGATCAAAAATATGCACTGTTCAAGCATTCATTCAGAAAACAAAAAGTATTGTCACCACATCAATATAATTGAACTAAATTCAAGGATAAATTCGAAATTCATGTACTTCTTGTTCTTTTGATTAAAAACATTTTTCATTTAAGAGAGGTGAAGGATTAATGTAATTATTCATAACTTTAAGACATAGTTACTAAACACTAATGATCATGAAGTAGAGACACAAAACATAAATGAACACAACATAAAAAACGAAAAGTAGAAAGAAATAAGAACAAGGAATGAATCCACCCTAGTGGCGTCTTCTTCTTGAAGGACCAACAATGTCCTTAAGCTCTTCTATGTCCCTTCCTTGCCTTTGTTGCTCCTCCCTCATTGCTCTTTGATCTTCTCTTATTTCATGGAGAATGATGGAGTGCTCATGATGTTCCACCCTTAATTGTTCCACATTGTAGCTCAAATCTTCTAAGGAAGTGTTGAGTTGTTCCCAATAGTTGTTGGGAGGAAAGTGCATCCCTTGAGGCATCTCAAGGATTTCTTGATGACGAGCTTCCTCATGCATCTCTTGAGATCCGTGGGGGGTCTCTCTTGCTTGCTCCATCCTCTTCTTGGTGATGGGCTTATCCTCCTCAATGGAGATGTCTCCTTCTATGATAACTCCAGCTGAGTAACATAGATGGCAAATAAGGTGAGGAAAAGCTAGCCTTGCCATGGTGGAGGGCTTTTCGGATATTTTGTAGATTTCATTGGGGATGACTTCATGAACTTCTACTTCCTCTCCAATCATGATGCTATGAATCATGATGGCCTGATCCACAGTAACTTCAGATCGGTTGCTAGTGGGAATGATGGAGCGTTGAATGAACTCCAACCATCCTCTAGCCACAGGCTTGAGGTCCAGTCTTCTTAGTTGAACTGGCTTGCCTTTGGAGTCTCTTTTCCATTGAGCTCCTTCCACACATATGTCCATTAGGACTTGGTCCAACCTTTGATTAAAGTTGACCCTTCTAGTGTAGGGGCGTACATCTCCTTGCACCATGGGCAAGTGGAACGCCAACCTCACATTCTCCGGACTAAAATCTAAGTATTTCCCCCGAACCATTGTGAGATAATTCTTTGGACTCGGGTTCATACTTTGATCATGGTTCCTAGTGATCCATGCATTGGCATAGAACTCTTGAACCATTAAGATTTTGACTTATTTCATGGGGTTGGTTAGGACTTCCCAACCTTTCCTTCGGATCTCATGTCGGATCTCCGGATACTCATTTTTCTTGAGCTTGAAAGGGACCTCAGGGATCACCGTCTTCTTTGCCACAACATCATAGAAGTGGTCTTGATGGCTTTTGGAGATGAATCTTTCCATCTCCCATGACTCGGAGGTGGAAGCTTTTGTCTTCCCTTTTCCTTTTCTAGAGGATTCTCCGGCCTTAGGTGCCATTGATGGTAATGGAAAAATAAAAAGCTTATGCTTTTACCACACCAAACTTAAAATATTGCTCGCCCTCGAGCAAGAGAAGAAAGAAGAGAAGAAGAAGAAGAAGAAAATATGAAGGAGAGTGAGGGATGGTGTTTCGGCCAAGGTGTAGAAGAGGGGGTTTGTGTCGTGTGAAAATGAAGTAGAATGGAAGGGTATATATAGGGAAAGGGGAGAGGGTAGGTTTGGCCATGTAGGGTGGGTTTGGGTGGGAAAGTGTTTTTGAATTTTGAAGGTAGGGGAGGTTTATGGAGAAGAGTGGATGGATGTGAGTGGTGAAGGGGGTAATTGGGAAGAGAGATTGAAGTTGTTGGGAAGTGTGACATGGGGAAGAGTGTTATAGGATTAGGAGGTAAGGTGGGAATATGTTAGCTGGGGATCCTGTGGGGTCCACAGATCTTGAGGTGATCCTGTGGGGTCCACAGATCCTGAGGTGTCAAGGAATTACATCCCTGCACCAAATAGGCATGCAAAATGCCTTTGCATACCATTCTAGCATTTAAACGCCGAGGTGATGCACGTTCTGGGCGTTCAACGCCCATGTGTAGCATGTTCTGGGCGTTCAACGCCCATGTGTAGCATGTTTCTGGCGTTGAACGTCAGTTCCATGCTTGTTACTGGCGTTCAGCGCCATCTTTTCTCAAGGCATATTCCTGGCGTTCAAACGCCAGAATGTTGCTTGTTTCTGGCGTTCAACGCTAGATTCATGCTCTGTTCTGGCGTTGAACGCCAGCCAGATGCTCCTTACTGGCGTTGAACGCCAGTCTGTCCTCCCTCCAGGGTGTGATTTTTCTTCTGCTGTTTTTGATTCTGTTTTTAATTTTTCTATTTTTTTTTGTGACTACACATGATCATGTACCTAATAAAACACAAAATAACAATAAAATAAAATAAAAATTAGATAAATAAAATTGGGTTGCCTCCCAACAAGCGCTCTTTTAATGTCATTAGCTTGACAGTGGGCTCTCATGGAGCCTCACAGGTGATCAGGTCAATGTTGTATAGTCCCAACACCAAACTTAGAGTTTGGATATGGGGTATTAACACCAAACTTAGTGTTTGGTTGTGGCCTCCCAACACCAAACTTAGAGTTTGACTGTGGGGGCTCTTCTTGACTCTGAACTGAGAGAAGCTCTTTGTGCTCACTCTCTTTTGTCACAGAGGGATGGCCATGTGCCTTAAACACCAGGTAGTCCCTATTCAATTGAAGTACTAATTCACCTCTGTTGACATCTATCACAGCTCCTGCTGTAGCTAGGAAAGGTCTTCCAAGGATGATGCATTCATCCTCTTCCTTCCCAGTGTATAATATTATGAAATCAGCAGGGATGTAAAGGCCTTCAACCTTTACTAACACGTCCTCTACTACTCCATAAGCTTGTCTTAATGACTTGTCTGCCAATTGTAATGAGAACAAAGCAGGTTGTACCTCAATGATCCCCAGCTTCTCTATTACAGAGAGTGGCATAAGATTTATCCCTGACCCCAGATCACATAGAGCTTTTTCAAAGGTCATGGTGCCTATGGTACAAGGTATTAAGAACTTGCCAGGATCTTGTCTCTTTTGAGGTAAAATTTTCTGAATCCAGGTGTCTAGTTCACCAATGAGCAAGGGAGGTTCACTTTCCCAAGTCTCATTACCAAACAACTTGGCATTCAGCTTCATAATAGCTCCTAAATATTGAGCAACTTGCTCTCCAGTCACATCTTCATCCTCTTCAAAGGAAGAATAGTCTTCAGAGCTCATGAATGGCAGAAGGAGATTTAATGGAATCTCTATGGTCTCTATATGAGCCTCAGATTCCTTTGGATCCTTAATAGGAAACTCTCTCTTGCTTGAGAGACGTTCCAGGAGGTCTTCCTCACTAGGATTTTCGTCCTTCTCCTCCCTTGTGCATTCGGCCATATTGATCACATCAATGTCCTTGCACTCTCCTTTTAGATTCTCTTCTATATTGCTTAGGAGAATACTGGGAGGAGTTTCAATGACTTTCTTACTCAGCTGGCCCACTTGTGCCTCCAAATTTCTGATGGAGGATCTTGTTTCACTCATGAAATTGAAAGTGGCCTTTGACAGATCAAAGACTAGATTGGCTAAATTAGAAGTGTTTTGTTTAGAATTCTCTGTCTGTTGCTGAGATGATGATGGAAAAGACTTGCTATTGCTCAGCCTATTGCGTCCACCATTGTTAAAGCCTTGTTGAGGCTTTTGTTGATCCTTCCATGAGAAATTTGGATGATTTCTCCATGATGAATTATAGGTGTTTCCATAAGGTTCACCCATGTAATTTACCTCTGCTATTGCAGGGTTCTCAGGATCATAAGCTTCTTCAGAAGCTGCCTCTTTAGTACTGTTGGATGCATTTTGCCATCCATTCAGACTTTGAGAAATCATGTTAACTTGCTGAGTCAACACTTTGTTCTAAGCCAATATGGCATTCAGAGCATCAATTTCAAGAACTCCCTTCCTCTGAGACGTCCCATTACTCACAGAATTCCTCTCAGAAGTGTACATGAACTGGTTATTTGCAACCATGTCAATAAGTTCTTGAGCTTCTGCAGGTGTTTTCTTTAGGTGAATGGATCCACCTGCAGAATGGTCCAGTGACATTTTCGAAAATTCAGATAGACCATAATAGAATATATCTAATATGGTCCATTCTGAAAACATGTCAGATGGACACCTTTTGGTCAACTGCTTGTATCTTTTCCAAGCTTCATAGAGGGAATCATCATCTTTTTGTTTGAAGGTCTGAACATCCACTCTAAGCTTGCTCAGCTTTTGAGGAGGAAAGAATTTTTCCAAGAAGGCCGTGACCAGCTTCTCCCAGGAGTCCAGGCTATCTTTAGGTTGTGAATCCAACCATATTCTAGCTCTGTCTCTTACAGCAAAAGGGAAAAGTATGAGTCTGTAGACTTCAGGATCAACTCCATTCGTCTTAACAGTCTCACAAATCTGCAAGAACTCAGTTAAAAACTAGTAAGGATCTTCAGATGGAAGTCCATAAAACTTGCAGTTCTGTTGCATTAAAGCAACCAGTTGAGGCTTAAGCTCAAAATTATTGGCTCCAATGGCAGGAATGGAGATGCTTCTTCCATCAAATTTGGACGTTGGCTATGTGAAGTCACCAAGCATTCTCCTTGCATTATTGTTGTTGGGTTCGGCTGCCATCTCCTTCTCTTGTTCTAATATTTCTGAAAGGTTACCTTTAGATTGTTGTAATTTAGCTTCTCTTAGTTTTCTCTTCAGAGTCCTTTCAGGTTCAAGATCAATTTCAACAAGAGTGCCTTTTTCCTTGTTCCTGCTCATATGAAAGAGAAGAAAACAAGAAAAGAAGAGAAATCCTCTATGTCACAGTATAGAGATTCCTTTATGTTAGTTGAAGAAGAAAGGGGAGAAGAGTGAAGAAGAATAGGTTCGGATTTTTAGATGAAGAGAGGTGAAGAGAAGTGTTAGTAAATAAATAATTAAATAGAATAAGAAAAGAGAGGGAGAATTTCGAAAATAATTTTGAAAAAGAGGTTAGTATTTTTGAAAATTAAAGATAAGATAAGATTAAAATTAAAATTTAAAACAAAAAGAGTTTTTGAAAAAGAGATGAGATATTTTCGAAAATTAGAGAGGGAAAAGTAGTTAGGTGGTTTTGAAAAAGATAAGAAACAAACAAAAAGTCAAATAGTTAGTTGAAAAAGATATTAAAATCAAATTTGAAAAGATTAGAAGATAAGAAGTTAGATAAGATATTTTGAAATCAAATTTTTGAAAAAGATAAAATTTAAAAAAAATGATAAAAAGATAAGACAAGACAATAAGATAGAAAAGGTATGTTTGAAAAAGATTTAATTTTTAAATTTAAAATTACTTACTTCGCTAACAAGAAACTGAAAAATAAGATTCTAGAATTTAAAGATTGAACCTTTCTTAACAAGAAAGTAACAAACTTCAAATTTTTGAATCAATCACATTAATTGTTAGCATAATTTCGAAAATATGATATAAAGATAAGAAAAAGATTTTGAAAACAAATTGAAAAAGAATTTTTCGAATTTTTCGAAAAAGAGGAAAAATTGGAAAAGATATGATTTTTGAAAAAGATTTTGAAAAGATAAGATTTTTAAATTTTGAAAATTTGACTTGACTTGTAAGAAACAACTAATTTTGAAAATTTTTGACTAAGTCAACTCAAATTTTCGAAAATTATGAGAAAAACAAGGAAAAGATATTTTTTTGATTTTTAAAATTTTAATTATGAGAGAGAAAAATAATTAAAATTAAAACGTCATAATTGTGTTTTTCTCTTTTCTTTTTGGATCAAAACAAGGAATGCATGCAAGAACACTATGAATGTCAAGATGAACACCAAGAACACTTTGAAGATCATGATGAACATCAAGAACATATTTTTGAAAAATTTTTGATGCAAAGAAGACATGCAAGACACCAAACTTAGAAATCTTTAATGCATGGACTCTAACAAACGAAAAATGCATATGAAAAACAACAAACAACACAAAACAAGAAAACATCAAGATCAAACAAGAATACTTGTCAAGAACAACTTGAAGATCATGAAGAACACTATGAATACATGGAATTTTCGAAAATAATGCATAAATTTTAAAAACATGCAATTGACACCAAACTTAAAAATTGACTCAAGACTCAAACAAGAAACACAAAATATTTTTTATTTTTAGGATTTTATGATTTTTTTGTATTTTTATTACATTTTTTTCGAAAATAAAGTTTGGAAAAACGAAAAAAGAAAAGAAAAATTTTGAAAAAGATTTTTGAAAAGAAAATTACCTAATCTGAGCAACAAGATGAACCGTCAGTTGTCCATACTCGAACAATCCCCGGCAAGGGCGCTAAAAACTTGGTGGACGAAATTGTGATTCATATGTTATTGCAGTTTGTAAAATTCATTGCTTTTTCTTTCCCTGGCAATGGCGCCAAAAACATGATGCTAATACCATGGTTTACAACTATGTGTGGTCACAACTCCGTTCAACTTAACCAGCAAGTGTACTGGGTCATCCAAGTAATACCTTACGTGAGTAAGGGTCGATCCCACAGAGATTGTTGGTATGAAGCAAGCTATGGTCACCTTGTAAATCTCAGTCAGGCGGATAATAATTGATTATGGATAAGTTCGAAAATTAATAATAAACAGAAAATAAAATAGGATAGAAATACTTATGTAGATCAATAGTGGGAATTTCAGATAGGTGTATGGAGATGCTGTGCTTCTCTTGAATCTCTACTTTCATATTACATTCATCCAATTCTTCTTACTCCTTTCCATTGCAAGCTGTATGTAGGGCATTACCGTTGTCAATGGCTACATCCCATCCTCTCAGTGAAAATGGTCCTATGCTCTGTCACAGCACGGCTAATCATCTGTCGGTTCTCAATCAGGTTGGAATAGAATCCCTTGATTCTTTTGCGTCTGTCACTAATGCCCAGCCTTCAGAAGTTTGACGTTCGTCACAGTCATTCAATCCTAGAATCCTACTCGGAATACCACAGACAAGGTTAGACTTTCTGGATTCCCGGAATCCTACTCGGAATACCACAGACAAGGTTAGACTTTCCGGATTCCCATGAATGCCGCCATCTATCTAGCTTATACCACGAAGATTCTGTTGGGGAATGGTGGACGAAATTGTGACCCTCTTTGTATTTGCATGAGATTTATTTAATGGCTATTGATTATGTGTGGACACAACTCCGTTCATCTTAACCAGCAAGTGTACTGGGTCGTCCAAGTAATACCTTACGTGAGTAAGGGTCGATCCCACAAAGATTGTTGGTATGAAGCAAGCTATGGTCACCTTGTAAATCTCAATCAAGAGGATTCAAGTATAATTGGATTATTGGTTTAAATTTGATTAATGGAATAAATAGAAAATAAGGATAAATAAACTAAGATAGAAATACTTATGTAAATTAATGGTGGGAATTTCAGATAGGCGTATGGAGATGCTGTGCTCCTCTCGAATTTCTACTTTCTTATTTCATTCATCCAATTCTTCTTACTCCTTTCCATGGCAAGCTGTATGTAGGGCATCACCATCATCAATGGCTACTTTTAATCCTCTCGGGAAAATGGTCCTATGCACTGTCACTGCACGGCTAATCGTCTGGAGGCCTCACCCTTGTTGATAGCTACATCCCATCCTCTCAGTGAAAATGGTCCAAATGCTATGTCACAGCACGGCTAATCATCTGTCGGTGCTCAATCAGGTTGGAGTAGAATCCATTGATTCTTTTGCGTTTGTCATCACGCCCAGCCTTCAGGAGTTTGAAGCTCGTCACAGTCATTCAATACCGGAATCCTACTCGAAATACCACAGACAAGGTTAGACTTTCCGGATTCCCGGGATCCTACTCGGAATACCACAGACAAGGTTAGACTTTCCGGATTCCCGGGATCCTACTCAGAATACCACAAACAAGGTTAGACTTTCCAGATCCCCATGAATGCCACCATCTATCTAGCATATACCACGAAGATTCTGTTGGGGAATCTAAGAGATATGCGCCCGGCCTAGAGTAGAACGGAAGTGGTTGTCAATCACGCGCGTTCATAGGTGAGAATGATGATGAGTGTCATGGATCATCACATTCATCAAGGTGTTGTGCAACGTATATCTTGGAATAAGAATAAAAGAGAATTGAATAGAAAGTAATAATAATTGTATTGAAACTTGAGGTACAGCAGAGCTCCACACCCTTAATCTATGGTGTGCATAAACTCCACCGTTGAAAATACATAAGTGAAAGGTTCAGGCATGGCCGAATGGCCAGCCCCCTGAATGATCAAAAGACCGAATAGCCAAAAGATTACTAATACACTAGTAAAAAGTCCTATTTATAATAAACTAGCTACTAGGGTTTACATGAGTAAGTAATTGATGCATAAATCCACTTTTGGGGCCCACTTGGTGTATGTTTGGGCTGATCTTGATCTATCCACGAGCTGAGGCATTTATTGGAGTTGAACTCCATGTTATAGCGTGTTTTGGGCGTTCAACTCCGGATCATGACGTGTTTCTGGCGTTTAACTCTAGACAGCAGCATGTACTTGGCGTTCAACGCCAAGTTACGTCGTCAATTTCCGAATAAAGTATGAACTATTATATATTTCTGGAAAGCTCTGGATGTCTACTTTCCAACGCCGTTAAGAGCGTGCCAATTGGAGTTCTGTAGCTCCAGAAAATTCATTTCGAGTACAGGGAGGTCAGATTCCAACAGCATCAGCAGTCCTTTTGTCAGCCTTTTTCAGAGTTTTGCTCAAGTCCCTCAATTTCAGCCAGAAATTACCTGAAATCACAGAAAAACACACAAACTCATAGTAAAGTCCAGAAATGTGAATTTAACATAAAAACTAATGAAAACATCCCTAAAAGTAGCTTGAACTTACTAAAAACTACCTAAAAACAATGCCAAAAAGCGTATAAATTATCCACTCATCACAACACCAAACTTAAATTGTTGCTTGTCCCCAAGCAACTGAAAATCAAATAGGATAAAAAGAAGAGAATATACTATAAATTCCAGAATATCAATGAATATTAATTATAATTAGATGAGCGGGACTTGTAGCTTTTTTGCTTCTGAACAGTTTTGGCATCTCACTTTTTCCTTTGAAGTTCAGAGTGATTGGCGTCTCTAGGAACTCAGAGTTCAGATAGTGTTATTGACTTTCCTAGTTAAGCATGTTGATTCTTGAACACAGCTACTTATGAGTCTTGGCCGTGGCCCTAAGCACTTTGTTTTCCAGTATTACCACCGGATACATAAATGCCACAGACACATAACTGGGTGAACCTTTTCAGATTGTGACTCAGCTTTGCTAGAGTCCCCAGTTAGTGGTGTCCAGAGCTCTTAAGCACACTCTTTTTGCTTTGGATCACGACTTTAACCATTCAGTCTCAAGCTTTTCACTTGGACCTTCATGACACAAGCACATGATTAGGGACAGCTTGGTTTAGCCGCTTAGGCCTGGATTTTATTTCCTTGGGCCCTCCTATCCATTGATGCTCAAAGCCTTGGATCCTTTTTACCCTTGCCTTTTGGTTTTAAGGGCTATTGGCTTTTTCTGCTTGCTTTTTCTTTTTCTTTCTATTTTTTTCGCCATTTTTTTTTCGCAAGCTTTCTTTTTCACTGTTTTTTCTTGCTTCAAGAATCAATTTCATGATTTTTCAGATCATCAATAACATTTCTCTTTGTTCATCATTCTTTCAAGAGCCAACAGTTTTAACATTCATAAACAACAAGATCAAAAATATGCACTGTTTAAGCATTCATTCAGAAAACAAAAAGTATTGTCACCACATCAATAAAATTAAATTAAATTCAAGTATAATTTCGAAATTCATGTATTTCTTGTTCTTTTGAATTAAAACATTTTTCATTTAAGAGAGGTGAAGGATTAATGGAATTATTCATAACTTTAAGACATAGTTACTAAACACTAATGATCATGAAGTAGAGACACAAAACATAAATAAACATGAAGCATAAAAATTGAAAAACAGAGAAATAAGAACAAGGAATGAGTCCACTTTAGTGAGGGTGGCACCTTCTTGAAGAACCAATGGTGCTCTTTGAGCTCCTCTATGTCTCTTCCTTGCTTCTGTTGAATGATCCCTAGTGATTTTGGTGCTCCTATCCTTAGTTGCTCCCAATAATTGTGTGGAGGACAATTTATCCCCTGGGGTATCTCAGGGATCTCTTGATTTGCAGTCAAATGTTCTACCACTGAGCTATAAACCCTTTAGATGAGTCTTTCCATCTCCCATGACTTAGAGGTGGAAGCTTTTTGTTTTCCCTTTTCTCTTTTTTTTTTGAGGTTTCTCTAAATTGTTGATTTTTAGTCTCTCTTGACTTCCTCTTCAGAGTCCTTTCAGGTTCAGGATCAGCTTCATCAAGAGTGCCTGTTTCCTTGTTCCTGCTCATATGAAAGAAAAGAGGAAAAGAAAAGGAAGAGGAATCCTCTATGTCACAGTAAAGAGGATCCTTATTATTAGTAGAAGAAGAAAGGGGATAATGGAAGGAGAAGGATGAATACTCTGTATAAAGAGTAAGGATAGGGGAGATGATAAGAGATGAAGAGAAGTGTTAGTAAATAAATAAATAAATAGAAGAAGATGAGAGAGGGATTTTCGAAAATATTTTTGAAAAGGAGTTAGTAATTTCGAAAATTAAAAATGAATTAAAATTAAAATTAAAATTTGAAACAATTAGTTAATTAAAAAGAATTTTTTTGAAAAAGAGGGGGGTATTTTCGAAAATTAGAGAAGAAAAAGTAGTTAGGTGGTTTTGAAAAAGATAAGAAACAAACAAAAAGTTAATTAGTTAGTTGAAAAAGATATTAAAATCAAATTTGAAAAGATAAGAAAATAAGAAGTTAGATAAGATATTTTAAAATCAAATTTTTTTGAAAAAGATAAAATTTTGAAAAAGATATGATAAAGAGATAAGATAAGAATATGTAATAAAAAGATATATTTGAAAAAGATTTAATTTTTAAAATTAAAATTAATTACTTAACTAATAAGTAACTAGAAGATATGATTCTAGAATTTAAAGATTGATCCTTTCTTAACAAGAAAGTAACAAACTTCAAATTTTTGAATCAATCATATTAATTGTTAGCTAATTTTCGAAAATTTGATATAAAGATAAGAAAAATATTTTGAAAATATTTTGAAAAAGATTTTTGAAATTTTTGAAAAAGAGGAAAAATTGGAGAAGATATGATTTTTGAAAAAGATTTTGAAAAGATAAGATTTTTAAATTTTGAAAATTTGACTCGACTTGTAAGAAATAACTAATTTTAAAATTTTTTGACTAAATCAACTCAAATTTTCGAAAATTATGAGAAAAATAAGGAAAAGATATTTTTTTTATTTTTTGAATTTTTAATTATGAGAGAGGAAAACACAAACATGACCCAAAACATGAAAATTTTGGATCAAAACACTTAATGCATGCAAGAACACTATGAATATCAAGATGAACACCAAGAACACTTTGAAGATCATGATGAACATCAAGAACATATTTTTGAAAAAATTTTTGATGCAAAGAAAATATGGAAGACACCAAACTTAGAAATCTTTAATGCATGGACTCTAATAAACAAAAAATGCTATGAAAAACAAGAAAATACACCAAACAAGAAAACATCAAGATCAAACAAGAGGACTTACCAAGAACAACTTGAAGATCATGAAGAACACTATGAATGCATGAATTTTTCGAAAAAAATTCAAGAAAAATTTTTAAAGCATGCAATTGACACCAAACTTAAAAATTGACTCAAGACTCAAACAAGAACACAAAATATTTTTGGTTTTTATGATTTTATGAATTTTTTTTGTATTTTTATTAATTTTTTCGAAAAACATTATTAGAAAAACGAAAAATAAAAAAAATTTTGAAAGATTTTTTTGAAAACTTTTTGAAAAGAAAATTACCTAATCTGAGCAACAAGATGAACCGTCAGTTGTTCAAACTCAACAATCCCCGGCAAAGGCGCCAAAAACTTGGTGGACGAAATTGTGACCCTCTTTGTATTTGCATGAGATTTATTTAATGGCTATTGATTATGTGTGGACACAACTCCGTTCATCTCAACCAGCAAGTATACTGGGTCGTCCAAGTAATACCTTACGTGAGTAAGGGTCGATCCCACAAAGATTGTTGGTATGAAGCAAGCTATGGTCACCTTGTAAATCTCAGTCAGGCGGATTCAAGTATAATTGGATTATTGGTTTAAATTTGATTAATGGAATAAATAGAAAATAATGATAAATAAACTAAGATATAAATACTTATGTAAATTAATGGTGGGAATTTCAGATAGGCGTATGGAGATGCTGTGCTCCTCTCGAATTTCTACTTTCTTATTTCATTCATCCAATTCTTCTTACTCCTTTCCATGGCAAGCTGTATGTAGGGCATCACCATCATCAATGGCTACTTTTAATCCTCTCGGGAAAATGGTCCTATGCGCTGTCACTGCACGGCTAATCGTCTGGAGGCATCACCCTTGTTGATAACTACATCCCATCCTCTCAGTGAAAATGGTCCAAATGCTCTGTCATAGCACGGCTAATCATCTGTCAGTTCTCAATCAGGTTGGAGTAGAATCCATTGATTCTTTTGCGTTTGTCATCACGCCCAGCCTTCAGGAGTTTGAAGCTCGTCACAATCATTCAATACCGGAATCCTACTCGGAATACCACAGACAAGGTTAGACTTTTCGGATTCTCGGGATCCTACTCGGAATACCACAGACAAGGTTAGACTTTTCGGATCCCCATGAATGCCGCCATCTATCTAGCTTATACCACGAAGATTCTGTTGGGGAATCTAAGAGACATGCGCCCGGCCTAGAGTAGAACGGAAGTGGTTGTCAATCACGCGCGTTCATAGGTGAGAATGATGATGAGTCTCACGGATCATCACATTCATCAAGGTGTTGTGCAACGTATATCTTGGAATAAGAATAAAAGAGAATTGAATAGAAAGTAATAATAATTGTATTGAAACTTGAGGTATAGCAGAGCTCCACACCCTTAATCTATGGTGTGCAGAAACTCCACCGTTGAAAATACATAAGTGAAAGGTTCAGGCATGGCCGAATGGCCAGCCCCCTGAATGATCAAAAGACCGAATGGCCAAAAGATTACTAATACACTAGTAAAAAGTCCTATTTATAATAAACTAGCTACTAGGGTTTACATGAGTAAGTAATTGATGCATAAATCCACTTCCGGGGCCCACTTGGTGTATGTTTGGGCTGAGCTTGATCTATCCACGAGCTGAGGCGTTTATTGGAGTTGAACTCCACGTTATAGCGTGTTTCGGGCGTTCAACTCCGGATCATGACGTGTTTCTGGCGTTTAACTCCAGACAGCATCATGTACTTGGCATTCAACGCCAAGTTACATCGTCAATTTCCGAATAAAGTATGGACTATTATATATTGCTGGAAAGCTCTGGATGTCTACTTTCCAACTCCGTTGAGAGAACGCCAATTGGAGTTCTATTGCTCCAGAAAATCCATTTCGAGTGCAGGGAGGTCAGATTCCAACAGCATCAGCAGTCCTTTTGTCAGCCTTTTTCAGAGTTTTGCTCAAGTCCCTCAATTTCAGCCAGAAATTACCTGAAATCACAGAAAAACACATAAACTCATAGTAAAGTCCAGAAAGGTGAATTTAACATAAAAACTAATGAAAACATCCCTAAAAGTAGCTTGAACTTACTAAAAACTACCTAAAAACAATGCCAAAAAGCGTATAAATTATCCGCTCATCAGGGAATCTAAGAGATATGCGCCCGGCCTAAGGTAGAACGGAAGTGGTTGTCAGTCATGCGCGTTCATAGGTGAGAATGATGATGAGTGTCATGGATCATCACATTCATCAAGTTGAAGTGCAACGAATATCTTAGAATAGGAATAAAGAGAATTGAATAGAAAGTAATAGTAATTGTATTGAAACTTGAGGTACAGCAGAGCTCCACACCCTTAATCTATGGTGTATAGAAACTCCACCGTTGAAAATACATAAGTGAAAGGTTCAGGCATGGCCGAATGGCCAGCCCCCATGATCTGAGAACTAATCGTCCCCAAGATGTCTAATACACTAGTAAAAAGTTCTATTTATAATAAACTAGCAACTAGGGTTTACAGGAGTAAGTAATTGATGCATAAATCCACTTCCGGGGCCCACTTGGTGTGTCTTTGGGCTGAGCTTGATCTATCCACGGGCTGAGGTTTCTTTTGGAGTTGAACGCCGAATTATAGCGTGTTTCTGGCGTTCAACTCCGGGTCGTGACGTGTTTCTGGCGTTTGACTCCAGACAGCAGCATGTACTTGGCGTTGAGCGCCACTTTACGTCATCAATTCCCAAATAAAGTATGAACTATTATATATTGCTAGAAAGCTCTGGATGTCTACTTTCCAACGCCATTGAGCGCGGGCTATTTGAGGCTCGGTAGCTCCAGAAAATCCATTTTGAGTGCAGAGAGGTCAGATTCCAACAGCATCAGCAGTCCTTTTGTCAGCCTTTTTCAGAGTTTTGCTCAAGTCCCTCAATTTCAGCCAGAAATTACCTGAAATTACAGAAAAACACACAAACTCATAGTAAAGTCCAGAAATGTGAATTTAACATAAAAACTAATGAAAACATCCCTACATGTAGCTTGAACTTACTAAAAACTACCTAAAAACAATGCCAAAAAGCGTATAAATTATCCGAGTCATCAGAAGGGAAAGGGAAAGCTTCTAACTGGGGAGACAGACAAGTCAATCTGCACAATCTATAGAAAAAGGCATCAGTTGGAGTAACCCGTCCACCTGCACATCTCAGCATGCACCGAGGACGGTGCAATCTTTAAGTGTGGGAAGGTCGATACCGATCTCCATGGGTTAGCTATTTTCTTCTTTTCAACACCATTGTTTCATTTTCTTTGTTAAGTTCATTGTTGCATTTGCATGTTTGTTTGATTTTATGCATTTAGCTACTACTTGGTTAAAGTAATGAGTTTCTTTTTAAGACCCTATTTTTGAAAAAAAAATTCACTAATTTAAATCAAAATTTAAATGTTAAATTTGTTTGGAAGTTGTATTTGGAACATAGTTAAAAGCTAGAACACACAACCTGTGAGATTTGAGCTTAATTGCATGGTTTCATTATTTAACCATAATATTTTATTCTTGTGTGTTTTCTTCTTTATAACTGCAATCTAGATTTTGTTCCAGTCTATATGTCCATTATTTAGTGTATTTACATGCTTGCATATGATTGAGGCCATATTTGATTATTAACTCACTTATCCCAAATAAAGCCTACCTTTTATGCCATCTTTGTTAGCCCCCTTGAGCCTTTTAATCCCCATTTATTCTATATTTTACCACATCACTAGCCTTAAGCGGAAAAACAAATTAAATATACCAATTGAATCTTTGGTTAGCTTATGATAAAGGTTGTGCATCAACTAAGTGTGGGGAAACTGTGGGAACATGGGTTAATAAGGAATGTATCATGTTTCTAATTCTGAATATTGGGAAATTTGGGTATCTACTCATGTAAAATATAAAATTAAAAATTCCATATGCATTGATATATTATTTTAGTTTTTATGTCTCTATATAAAAAAAGAAAAAAATATATAATATAAGTAAATAAATAAGGGGACAAAAATTACCCCGATGTTAAGTTAATAAAAGATCAATGCATATGTGACACAAATTAAAAAAAAAGTTGATACATGAGTATGTGATACAAAAGTGGGAATTATGGGTAGCTAGGCATGATTTTAGAAGTTATACGGAATGTATGTAAGTTAGGTGATAGCCCAGGTTACTCAAAGATTCAATTTATAGCTCACTTAGCCATACATATACCCTCACCCTTGCCTTAGTCCCATTACAACCTTGAAAAGACCTCATGATGTTTGCATTGGTACATTAAATATTTGCTGATTGGTTAGATGAAGAACAAAGTTTAGAAAGCATGATTAGAGAAGAGTAGAGTGAATAACCCTATACACTTGAGAGACTAGAGTGATATACACTATTAGTGAGGGTTCAATGCTTGATTCTATGTTCCCTGCTTTCATGAGCTATCTTCTTACAAGTTTACTTGTCTCTTATTGTATAATTTTAATTAGTGGAATTTGATTCATATTTGTCTTGGAGAACCTGTTCACTTTTAACCAAGTAGGTAGAAACATTTTGCATGTAGTTGCATTCACATAGATAGGTTGCATTTCATACTCTCTATCATTTCTCTTCACTCCTTTATAGCTTCTCTTGAGCTTAGCATGAGGACATGCTAATGTTTAAGTGTGGGGAGATTGATAAACTACTATTTTATGGTTTATCTTGTGCTTAATTGAGTTGATTTTATCAATCTTTCATGCACTTATTCATACTAATTGTATGAGTTTACGTTTTCCTTCCAGATTTTGTGCTATGATTAAAAACATGCTTCTTTGGCCTTTATTTTCTTTTATTTAAATCCTCTCTTATCATCATTCAATGCCTTGATATGTGTGTTAAGTGATTTCAGGGATTACAGGGCAAGAATGGCTTAGAGGATGGAAATGAAGCATGCAGAAGTGGAAGGAATACAAGAAGTTGAAGAAACTGCAAAGCTGTCAACCTGACCCTCTCGCACTAAAACGATCATAACTTGAGATACAGAGATCTAAATGATGCGGTTCCACTTGCATTGGAAAACTAACATCCGGAGCTTCGATTTGATATGTAATTCGCTATAGTGTCCATACAGTTAGGTGATGCGAACGCGTGTTCCACGTGGACGTGTCGCATCTGTGAAAATCAGCGTGGCAGAATTCGTTTCCAGCGAATCTTGGGCTATTTCCGGCCCAGTTTCAAGCCTAGAAAACACAGATTAAAGGTTGTAAAGTGGAGGAATGAAGGGGGACAATTAATATCTGATCATAATTCACTTTTCATAATTTAGATGTAGTTTTAGAGAGAGAGGTTCTCTCCTCTCTCTTAGGATTAGGATTAGGATTAGGATTTTTAGAAATTAGGAATATTTCTTCTTCATCTCAGGTTCAATGTTCTTCTATTTATTTTTTCTTTTATTTGTTTAATGACCATTCATGTTTAGATTGATTTTCTATTTAATATAATTTGAGGTATTTTTAGATCTATGATTTGTTTCTTTTATTTATGATATAAATAATTTGGATTTTTCTCCCTTGCTTTGGTTAGATAATTGGTAACACTTGAGTTGTCAAACTCAGCAGTGATTGAAATGGGCAGATTCTAATTGATCTAGATCACTCTAAAGCTAGTCCTCCCACAGGGATTGACTAGGACTTGAGGATCAAGCTAATTAGTCCACTTGACCTTCCTTTGTTTAATAAAGGATAACTAAGTGGGATTAAAACCCAGTTCTCATCACACATGATAAGGATAACTAGGATAGGATTTTCAGTTCTTATACCTTGCACTGGTGTTCATGATAATTAATTCACTCCCTTGCCATTTAAATTACCTGTTCCCTATTTCAAAACCCCAATTTACACAATCTCATAACCAATAATAAGAACACCTCCCTGCAATTCCTTGAGAAGACGACCTGATGTTTAAAGTCTCGGTTATCAATTTTAAAGGGGTTTGTTACTTGTGACAACCAAAACGTTTGTAATAAAGGACTTTTGTTGGTTTAGAAGCTATACTTGCAACAAAAATTCATTTTGAATTCTAGACCACGCAAACGTTCTCTCTTCAACAACCCTTTGCCAACTGGACCAAGCGATAAATCGGTTACCTTCCCGACGTTCGGATACTCAAGGAACCCCCATGGCTTCATGTGAGTAATCTAATGAAGAAGATATTAGAAACTCCGGTGGATAGTAGGGAGCATGAATTTGTATTGGAACAAGTGGAGGAAGCCATAATAGTTGCAGAGGAAGAAGTGGTTGAAGATTTAGGAGATGCAGAACCTCCATGGGAAACTCAAGTCATAGAGCCTCCTTCTAAGACATTTGTAATTGATGTTGAGGAGGGTGTACAACCTCCAAGGCATATCATGGTTGAAAACTTTGAAGGGGACGATCAAGAGATGGATTCAATCATTAATGAACTCTTATCTACATTTGAATCCTCTCCTATTGGACTTGACATGGAGATTAAAGAAGAAGAAGCACAACCTCCCATGCCCTTGGTGAACAATGAAGAAGAACTTGAATCGGACGAAAGCTACCAAGAGGAAGAGGTTGAAATTGAAGAAGCTTGCAAGGAGGTGGAAGTTGTCAGAGAAGAACACAGGGGAGTGGAGCTTGATATCACTTTGCCAAAGTTGCTGGAGACTTCTCCACTTAAGTCACCATCATCCTTCACAACATTCAAGTGGGTAAAATTCATATCCCTTAGCTTTCTCACCCCACTTGAATATGGTTTACTTGAGACAGATGGTCAACTTAGAGATCTTTGTGGCATTAAGAGTAAGAGGAAAATGGTTAGTGGTAGAAGTTAGCCCTGCAAGGTTCAATACGGTTGCACACTCCAAGTTGAAGTGCAAATATTGGTGTAGAGCTCGATTGAATGGGTCTAGGAAGCTGTTTGGATGCCATAGTGAGAATTCAGATTGCTTACCACCCGAATGGAATCATCATATTCCACTTAAAAACGGGTGCAGCAACAAGATTTGGGATCCAGGCATATATGAGGATCAAATTTGGGAGCTCATAGCTTGTGAAAAACTCCGTCAAAGCTTGAGAAATTTACTTGGTATTGATAGAGCTTATTGGAAGTGCAAGCATTGGTGGAAGTTTCAGGATGAGTTCAAGCACAAGCCGCCATGACAAGGAGCTCACCAAATGTCCAACTTAAGGACATTAACTAAAAGTGCTGGGTGGGAGACAACCCACCGTGGTATGATCGTTCCTTTTTCAATTATAATTTTATTTAGTTTTGTTTGTTTTTGAGTTTTACTTTATTTTATTGAACCTGGAATTATTCATAACATCAGCATCAGCATCTGCATATTGCATTCTGCATTTTGCATAAAAAAAACGCATGCGACGCATCCGTGTCACAAGTGCATTAGGAAGAAAAGAAAAGTGAACAGAGAGTCACGCGAAAGTGTGGCTGGAGGCGTGCCTATTGGCACAAACTCGCCCACGTGACCGCGTCACTGACGCATTCACGTCGTTTGCGAAATAGCCTCCCCACGCATCCGCGTCACCCACGCGAACTCGTGGCCCTGTAAAATCGACGTAGAATGGTGTATGGCAGAATGTTTGGCTGGAATGGGGCTGGAATCATGCTAGAAGCACTAGCCTTACCACGCGAATGCGTGCCCCACGCGTCCGCGTCATTTTTCAAAGTATGGCCATTCACGCGATCGCGTCACCCACGCGAACGCGTCACCCAAAAATTTGGCAATAAGAGTTTAAAACAGAGACTTGCGTGAATATGAGGCTGCTCTCGCGCCAGTAGCTCAAATCAAGTCACGCGAACGCGTGACCCACGCATCCGCGTCACTTGAAAATATCGCCAATCACGCGAACGCGTGACCCATGCGTCTGCATCACCTGCGCCTTACAGCTTATCCGGATCAACGCCAAATGTCTTATCTTTTCTTCCCCAAATCCTAATTTTTTCCTTTCCCCTTCTTATTTCTTTCTTCTATCTTTTATTTAGTTTATCTGCATACTTTCATTCATTGCATTTTAATTTCGTGCATATTTTTATTAGTGTTAAATTTTCTTTTTCAATTGTTGTATCTTTTCTGGTATTATTGTGATGCTTAGTGACTTGTTTTACAATGTTGGGTGATATTATTTTTCTGTCAATATCAATCTTTTATGATCCCTGTATTCCTTTTGCGTTGACATGAATTTATATTGTCTTTCATTATTTACTAACTCTCTCCCCCATTGTTGCACTTTTTGCACTATTGATATGACATTTGCTTTTACTGTTTTCTCACTTGCATGTTGTAGCTACCATGTAATTGAGACCTTTATTATTTGGAATTAACACCCATATTTTATTCATTTTCTTATCTTTATTTCTGGGTTACTTTCCTTCTTTTCCTCTTCTTTCAGGATGGCCATCGAGGAAGGGAAAAGGAAGAACTTCTATACGGGGAGACAGGCAAGTCAATCTACACAATCTATAGAGTAAGGCATCAGTTGGAGCAGCCCGTCTACTTGTACATCTTAGCATGCACCGAGGATGGTGCAATCTTTAAGTGTAGGGATGTCAATACCGATCTCCATGTGTTAGTTATTTTCTTCTCAACACCAATGTTTTATTTTATGCATTTAGCTACTGCTTGGTTAAAGTAATGAGTTTCTTTTTAAGACCCTATTTTTGAAAAATTTCACTAATTTAAATCAAAACTTTTGTGTTAAATTTGTTTGAAGTTGTACTTGGAACATGGTTTTTGAGCCAAAGAACACACAACCCGTGAGATCTTGAGCTTATTTATATGGTTACACTATTTAACCATAAATATTTTATTCTTGTGTGTCTACTTCTCTATGATTGTAATTTGTATTTTGTTTCATCCTATATGTCCAATGTTTAATGTGTTATATGCATGCATATGATTGAGGCCATTATTTGTTTAGCTCACTTATCCCAAATAAGCCTACCCTTTAAATTATCTTTGTTAGTCACTTTGAGCCTTTTAATCCCATTTGTTCTACATTTTACCATATTACTAGCCTTAAGCAGAAAAAACAACTAAATATCCCAATTGAATCTTTGGTTAGCTTAAGATAGAAATTGTGTGTTAATTGAGTATGGGAAGACTGTGGGAACATGGGTTAATAAGGGAATGTATCATGTTTCTAATTTATTTGAATATTGGGAATTTGGGAACCTACTCATGAAAAACCAAAATAGAAAAATAATGGAAAATCCATGTGCATTTATAAGTTATGTTTATTTTTCTACTAAAAATAAATAAATAAATAAATAAGGGGACAAAATTACACCAATGTTAAGTTAATGAAAAATCAATGCATATGTGATAAAAATTAAAGAAAAGCTGATGCATGAGTAGGTAATGCAAAATGAAGAATTTTTGGGTAGCTAGGCATGATTCTAAAGTTATATAGAGTATATGTATGTTAGGTGAAAGCTTAGGTTAATTAAAGATTCAATTCATAAAGCTCACTTAGCCATATATATATATATATCCTTGCCCTTACCTTAGTCCCATTACAACCTTGAAAAGACCTTATGATGCTTGCATTGGTACCTTAAATATTGTTGATTAGTTAGGTGAAGAACAAAGTTTAGAAAGCATGATTAGAGAAGAGTAGAGTGAATTACCCTATACACTTGAGAGTTAGAGTGATATACACTACCAGTAAGGGTTCAGTGCTTGATTCTATGTTCCCTACTTTCATAAGCTATCTTTTTACAAGTTTACTTGTTTTCACTGTATAATTTGAATTAGTGGAATTTGGTTTGTATTTGTCTTGGAGAACTTGTTTGTTTTTAACCAAGTAGATAGAAACATCTTAGCATGTAGTTGCATTCACATTCATAGGTTGCATTGCATGAGTCTTGCTTTTCCCTACTCGTTTATTTTATCTTCTTAAGCTAACCATGAGGACATGCTAATGTTTAAGTGTGGGGAGGTTGATAAACCACTATTTTATGGTTTATATTGTGTTTAATTGAGTGGTTTTTATCAAATTCTTGCCCACTTATTCATATGATTTGCATAATTTTACAATTCCTTCCCAAAATTATTCCATAGTTGAAAACCTGCTTCCTAGAGATCTTTTTATTGTGTATTTTAATTCTCCTTTATACCATTCGATGCCGTGATCCGTGTGTTAAGTGTTTTAGGCTTCATAGGGCAGGAATGGCTTAGAGAATGGAGAGGAAGCTTGCAAAAATGGAAGGAACACAAGAAACCAAGGAGATGACTAGCGAACACTGACGCGGACGCATGACTCATGCGACTGCGCGATTTGGAAAAAATTACAGCGACGCGTACGCGTGGATTGGAGTTCGCGCAAACGACGCGAGCGCGTGCCTAACGCGCACGCGTGGAGAGGAAAATCGTCAAACGAAGCGTACGCTTGACCGACGTGTACATGTGACATGCGCGATCTGTAGAAGATTCAGGAAACGCTAGGGATGATTTTTGACCGCGTTTTGACCCAGCTTTCGGCCCAGAAACACAGAATAAAGCCAGGGAACATGCAGGGACTCAAGGGATACTTATCATTCATTCATAATTCACAATTTTAGTTTTTAGATGTAGTTTTAGAGAGAGAGAGAGGCTCTCTCCTCTCTCTTAGGTTTTAGGATTAGGATTTCTTTTAGTTATTAGGATTGTCTCTTCATACCAGGTTCAATATTCCTTTATTTTGACTTCTTTTCTACTTTTATATATTATGATGCTATTATTTATTAATGACTTATGTTCCCAAATTGGCTCATGAACTTTTCCATGTTACATTTGATATCTTTATTAATTCAATTTGAGGTCTTTCATATTTATGATTTTAATTTACCTTTTTACACTCTTAGCTTTGGTTGAGTAATTGGTGACACTTGGGTTATCAAACTCAGCTGATGATTGAAAATTGGAATTCTTTGCTGATTGATTTGAATTCCCCTAACTCTAGTCTTTTCTTAGGAATTGACTAAGACTTGAGGAATCAAATTGATTTATCCACTTAACATACCTTCATAGTTAGAGGTTGACCAAGTGGGAGCAAAAGCCAATTCTCATCACAATTGATAAGGATAACTAGGATATGACTTCCAGTTCTTATACCTTGCCAAGAGCTTTATTACTTATTAATTTAATTTCTTGCAATTTACTTTTCTTGTCCAACCTATTTAAAAATCCCAAAAAGATACTTTTTCCATAACCAATAATAAGAACACCTCCCTGTAATTCCTTGAGAAGATGACCCGAGGTTTGAATACTTCGGTTATCAATTTTATTAGGGGTTTGTTACTTGTGACAACCAAAACTTTTGTACGAAAGGATTTTTTGTTGGTTTAGAAACTATACTTACAACGCGATTATATTTGTGCAATTCTTTACCGATAGAAAATCCGACTATCATTGATATTTGAGCTTCTGTGATAGATGCAAGGATTGTGGTTCTGTCCCACTTGCTCCCGAATGGTATATGAGCTTCTTGGGTAGACACACGGATTATGGTTTTGTCCCGCTTGCTGCCGGATGGAATTGAGACAGTTGTTGACATGCGGTTGTAGCTCGAGCAAGGATAGTGGTAAAATCCCTCTTGTTCATGATTCTCTCTTTGTTGGTGTAGTGTGTCAGGCACTATATCCGAAGAGTGTGGCGGGCACTATATCTCAGGTTTTGTATTCTCTCAATATGTGAAGTGTTCCGGTCACTTATGACATTTTTTATGAATCCTATTGTATCTTCTATAGTATGAACCTCTAAACCCCATAGGTGGGGGGTGAGGACCTCTATTGTGTTTCCATGGATTAATGCAATTACTACTGTTTTCTATTCAATCGCGTTTGTTTCTATTCTAAGATACTCACTCGTATTTCAACATGGAGAATGTGATGATCTGTGACATTCATCATCATTCCCCAACTTATGAACACGTGCCTGACAACCACTTCCATTCTACATGAGCTCAACGTAGTCATTGGGCGACAGCTTGAGTGTGTTTCTCTTGGGTTTCTAATCCACGAGTTTGACCTGCATCTCCTGACAACAGAGCACTCAAACTCATGAGATCTGAACCTTCGTGGTAGAGGCTAGAACCAATTGGTAGAATTCCTGAGATCCGAAAAGTTTAAACCTTATCTGTGGTATTCTGTGTAGGATCTGGGATAGGAAGACTATGACGAGCTTCAAACTCGCGAATGTTGGACGTAGTGACAGTGTGCAAAAAGGATAAATGTATCCTATTCCAACACAAGTGAGAACCGACAGATGATTAGCCATGTGGGAAACCGTAGAGGATATGTTTTCACTAAGAGGATGGATGGTAGCCATTGACAACAGTGATCCACCAACATACAGCCTACCATGAAAGGGACATGCGTTTTTGGAAGAAGAAGACAGTAGGAAAGCAGAAATTCAGAAGACAGAGCAACTCCGAAACCTCAACCTGCTCTCCATTATTGAATAACAAGTACCATTCTTTTCATGATCTTTTACTTTTCACAAACAAAATCCTTTTTATTATTAATCTCCTGACTAAGAGTTACAAGATAACCATAGCTTGCTTCAAGTCGGCAATCTCCGTGGGATCGACTCTTACTCACGTAAGGTATTACTTGGACGACTCATTGCACTTTCTGGTTAGTTATGTGGAGTTGCAAAAGTGTGATTGCAATTTCGTGCACCAAGCTTTTGGCACCGTTGTTGGGGATTGTTCGAGTTTGGACAACTGACGATTCATCCTCTTATTTAGATTAGGAAATATTTTATCTTTTTTTGGTTTAGAGTCACTAGAGTTGCATCTTCTATTTTTTTTCTTTTCAAAAATCCTGTTTTTCTTTATTAATTTTTTATTTTTCTTTGAGTTTAGTTTCATGTTTTAAGTTTGGTGTGATTTGCATGTTTTTAGTTTTCCTTCATATTTTTAATTATATGTTCTTAGTTCTTTCTTGATCTTCAAATTGTTCTTGTTCGGTATCTTTTGTTGCTTGTTATCTTATACATTTTCGAATTATCAGTGTCCAAAGTATAAAATTTTTTAAGTTTGGTGTCTTCTGTGTTTTTGTTTTCTTAAAAACTTTCAAAATTTGTTCTTGGTGTTCATCTTGATCTTCAAAGTGTTCTTGGTGTTCATCTTGACATTCAGATTTTTCTTGTTTGTTATCTTTGTTTTGATCTAAAAATTCTAAGTTTGGTGTTATTTTACTGTTTTTCTCTTTCCTCATTAAATTCAAAAATATATATTCCTTTATTTACTCATTATTTTTGAATCCCTTGGGTTGACTTGGTCAAAATTTTTAAAAATCATATCTTTTCCAAATCATATTTTTTTAAAAATTTCTAAAATCATATCCTTTTCAAAACTTCCTAACCACCTTCTCTCTCTTCATTTTTTTTTTCAAAAATCCTCATAAAAAATTTTCAAATCTTTTTAAATAATTAATTATTTTAGTTTCCAATTTTATTATTATTATTTATTTCAGTCCGAAAACGAATATATATATAATAAAATTTTATTCACAATTCACATCACCTCCCTTTCTCCATCATGGATCTAAGTGGAACTGAATAGTCCAGAAGGACTCTGGGGTCATATAGTAACCCCACTATTGCTTCATATGGGGGTAGTATCTGTATACCCCCATCAAAACTAATAATTTTGAGCTAAATCCCCAGCTCATTATCATGGTGCAGCAAAATTGCCAGTATTTTGGGCTTCCACAGGAAGAACCTACTGAGTTTCTGGCACAGTTCTTACAGATTGCTGACACAGTACGTGATAAGGAAGTAGATCAGGATGTCTACAGATTATTACTGTTTCCATTTTCTGTAAAAGATCAAGCCAAAAGGTTGTTAAATAACCAACCTACAGCATGCATAAAAACATGGAAATAATTATCAGAAAAATTCCTGAATCAATATTTCCCTCCAAAAAGGATGACACAGTTAAGGCTGGTGACAGTTTAGAATTTCACCAATGAAGTCTCGTTGTAAAGTATAGTCTCTAAACCAACAATAATCCTTTCATACAAAAATTTGTTTGTCACAAGTACAAACCCCTAAAATCTATAAATCGAAGTATTTAAACCTCCGGTCGTCTCTCAAAGGACTTACAGGGTAGTGTTCTTGTTATTGGTTATGGACTTGTTTATTTTGGGGTTTTGAATGAGAAACATGAATAGTAAATGGTAATGAAATTCTATTAACAAAATGGTCTTGGCAAGGTTTGGTTGTCAAGGGTCTCTATTATTATCACTAGCCATAATTATGGTAGTTGCAAGGATTAATCCCACTTAGTCATACTTTAATCAAGTAGAAAAGGAAAGTCAAGTGAGTTATATCAATCCAAGTCCATAAATCCTAGCTTTCCACTAATTGAATTAATGAAGGCTAGAGTCAATGGCTATTAACTATCAATCACTTGGACATTAGTAACTCAAGAAATCCTAAGTTACCTTCTCAAGCCAAGAACATAAAATTTTACTCTAACATCCTTCTAAGCATTTCATCAAACACTTGGAAGGTACAAAAGAAAAGTATAGTAAGTCACAAAAAGAATGAATTCTAACAACAATTGAATGCAAAGAATTAACAACAACAATCAAGAAAATCACAATTATCATGAATTACCTCAAATTGCATTATTAAAAAAAAACAAAAGAACAAAAGTATCTCAATTACAAAACCTAGAAACAAAATAAGAGAAATTACAACAATAGAATAGGGATAGAAAGAAGAACCAAAGTGTAGCAATCACCAATTGAAGGTAGAAGTAGAAGGAGACTTGAATTAAACCTAGAACTATGAGATCCTAATCTAACCCTAATTTTTAATCCTAGAGAGAAGTGAGAGCTTTTCTCTCTAAAACTAACTAATCCTAATCCTAATGAGTGTGTAAGATACAATGAATGAAAGATGCCTTCCCCTTCAATCTTTGGTCCTCTTTAATCCTTCTCTAACAGAATTCCAGCACCAAATGGGTCCAGAAACCCTCCAAAATCGCCAGGCACGAGTTGCAGTAAAAGAATCACATGCGCACTACAACGTGTACGCACAGGGTACGCGTACACGTCCCTGGCCGATTTCGCAAGGTGTGCGCGAGCGTCTTGTGCGCGTGCGCGTCCTTGGCCGGGATCAATTCTTTGGCTTTTTATGCTTCTCTCCACTTGCATGCTTCCTTCCTTGCTCCTTTGATCCATTCCAAGCCTATTTCATCTTGAGATTACTAGCAAACATATCAAGGCACCTTATGGAATCAAGAGAGAATTAAAATTATCAAATTAGAGGCTTAGAAAGCATGTTTTTACAATTAAGTACAAATAAGGGAGAGATCACAAAATCATGCTAATTCTATGGCTAAATGTGAGAAAAAGGTTAGCAAAATACTCTAAATTCAACACAAGATAAACCCTAAAATGGGGTTTATCAACCTCCCCACACTTAAACCTTAGCATGTCCTCATGCTAAAATAAGAGGGAAACAAGGGGTATGATCTTTATTAAATGCAACTAAACTATATGAACCTATCTAAATGCAACTACCTAAAGTGAATGAAAATGCTTGGTCAACATAATTTAACTTCCAAGAGAACATGTATAAGCATGAGAGCTAGAGCACTAGGAATCAAGCCCAAACCATAATTGTATTGAATTATCAAAAGAAATTCAAGCTTGCAAGAATATAGAAAATATGGGTGAACACATGCAATTGAACTTTTGAACCCTCACCGGATGTGTATCTGCTATATTCACTCAAGTGTTTAAGGGTTAATTCACTCAATTCTCTTCTAGTCATGCTTTTCAAAATTTGATTTTCTTCTAACAATCAACACCTATTCAATGCATGCATGCATTCATTATGAGGTCTTTTCTTTAGGTTGTAATGGGGTTAGGGTCAAGGTAGGATCATTTATGGTTAAGTGGACTAGAGTTTAGATCTTTGATCAGTATAGACTTTCCCACCTAACCTATGCAACGACCTATACAAATTCAAACTATTCTAACTACCCATTCTTTATTTTCTTACATATTCATGCGTTGTCTTTTCTTGGTTCACAACACCTATGCATTGATTCCTTCATTGAGCTTCACTTTAGGGCATTTTGTCCCCTTTGGTTGCTTTCTTTTCATTTTCTTTCTTTTACTTCTCTTTTTTTCTTTTCTATATTTCTTTTCTTTTGTTTTTTCTCATTTCATTTTTTTTCTTTCATACTTTGTACAAGAACATCAATTGCATAAGGTCCTATACATTTAATCAATACATGAGTATGTATTCCCAATTCCTAAATATGGAAGTGTAACTACCCCTTTTATCCCATCCAATATTCCCAAGCCTCACCAACTTTGAATAATGAACACTCTCACTAGCCTAGGCTAATCAAAGATCCAAGCAAGGGACTTTCATTGGTTTTCCGCCTTGGGCTTTGTAATGTGCTAAAATGAGAATAAGTTGGTTAAGCGTAGGCTCAATCCTACAAATGCATGAATACAAGGAATAAATGGCATATAGAATTAAGAAAATCAAGGATCACAATCATACAAAGAGAACAATTGCACACAAGAATGGAAAATAAGTGCTTATAAGGTGTAACCACATCAATAGGCTCAAATATCACAAGCTTGTGTTCTTAGCTCAATGCATGCTTCACAAAGTATGAATTCAAGCAAGCTACAAAAATTTTTCAATCAATTGGGTTGTGCTCTCTAGATGGGTTCCTTGAAAAGTTCCATTATTTTGTCTAAGCATTGTTGTGATTAAAAAGTTCCTTAGTTTACCCTTTCTATTTCCAATCAAAACAAATTTCATATGTAAAAGGGTTGACTACGTCTTAACAATTCCAAAATATTTTCTAATCACAACTACAAGCTACTAAGAAGATAAATATATAGAGAAAAAGCTACTAAGAAAATAACTATATAGAGAAAAATCTAACTAATATCTAATATCCAAAATAAAAGAGTATGCAACAACCAAAATGTTCCAAAATATCTAACACAGTATATACAATAACATGCAAAATAGGATAGCTAGGAGGATATAACTAGGAAATGTGCCCAAAATGTTTCACTAGTCCTCCAATGATGCCAACGGCAGCCTCCCCACACTTAAGATCAAGCATCGTCCCCGATGCTAATCCTGAGGGTCAGGGAAAGGTGCTGGCTTTGGCTGGGGCTGCTGTGTTTGAGGCAAGAGTAGGTTCTGGTGTTCTCTTTCTCTTTCAGGAAGATGGTGCTTTCCTCTTTCCTTTGTCCGACATCCTGAAAGTAGAATATGGTAGAATATAAGCAGTTAAACACGTAGTATGAAGCAAATAGAAGCATATTCAGGATGCAAGATGGATGGCAAGTAATCATGATGTGAACTTGAAATAGAAAGCTTGGTTTGCAAGTAAGCCTAGAAAAATGGAAACATAAACCAAGAATTCAGGATTCTGACCAATGTGACACAATTCTCAAAGATTAGGCATATTCATCATCATACATTAAGAGAATGGTTAAAGAGTCAAGTGTAAGTAAAAGTGAAGTTAGTGGTTAAAGAAATTAGTGAATTAGAAAAGTGAAGTTGGTAATTAGTGGTATGATGGAGCATTGCCTAATAGGGAGAGAATTACAAGTTATGCGCAACGGTCATGTTCACAGGCATGAAAATATAGAAATGCCAAAAATGGACTTCACAATAATTGGTGTTACAAACAATAAAGTGCAATTGTGTAACTATGAGAGTTCAAAATGATGTGAGTAAAAAGAAGTTACACAATCAAAGCATGCCAACTATTGTGAGGAAATGAGCATTATGTAATGATCACAGGAACCAAAATTAAGAGTGAAATACTGGCCCAAAAACCCTGGGCATTGAACTTGGGGTGAGTTAGGAAAAGGTTGAGCAGTAAGTGCCAAGTTCAATCCCTTGAGGAAGAATTAGAGTTAAAATAGTTTGGGAAAAATCGGGCAGCATTCCGGCTATAATATGGACGTTCCCGGATAGCCAAATGAGCAAGAAGTGATTCCAAGACACTAGTCAAGAATTAATCACAGAATCAAGTAAGCATGGCAGCAGAATAGGAGTACATCATAGCAAAACATAGTCAAACCAATCAGCAGCAAGCAATATGTACACAAGCAGGTAAACAATTACGACACAATTATCAGGCCTAGAATCCTTTATCCAGAACCTAGCTACCTAACAGCAGTAATTTCTATCTATCCTAATATGTGAAAATCAAATCCTAACTAACTAAAACTAGTAGTATTCTACTGGAAAAATAAAATGAGAGAAGCAGACTAGAAGCAGAGGAGTGACCTGGGAGCAGACTCGGGATGGAAGGAAATGGGTGGTGGGATAGGCAGTAGAGATGAGCCAGGTCAGAAATAGAGTTGTCGCCTCAGATGGTAGCGACGGTGCGGTGGCCGCGGCGACGCTCGGTTGAGGTTGCAGTAGTGAGGGAGGGAAAGTGAGAGAGGAAGGATGAGTGAGAAGGAGAGTGAGAGAATAGGGATGATAGTGAGAGAAGAGAGGGGCGACGGTGGTGGAGGCGCGCCGGCGCGGTGGTCGGAAATGTGACTGGGAAGAGAAGGGAGGAAGTAAGAGGAACGTTGGAAGAGAAGAAGGGGGTTGGCGGTGCGTCTGCGCGAGTCCTCGTCGCGTCCTTAAGGTTATCCCATTTTTGAATCGATGTGGACACGCACAATGTGCGTCCGCGTGCATTGGTGAATTTGGGAACTAACGCGTGCGCGCCTTAAGCGCTTACGCGTGGGTGGTGAGAATTGGTTAGGATGTGTGCGCGTACGGTGTGTGCACGCGTGCTAGGAGTTGTGCTGGAGGCATAGTGCTGGCCCAACGCTCGCCCAACTCTCGGGAGGCATGTATTGAATGGTGGCATCAGCCAGGTGACGCGTATGCGGCAGATGTGCGCCCGCGTGCATTGACACTTTTGTTTATTGGTGCGTATGTGCGATGTGTGCGCTCACGTGAGGTGAGTTGGGCTAAAAGCCTAACGCTTGCATAAGAGTGGCCCAACTCTCTGGAATTCAGTATGGTGATGCATACGCTCATGGACGCGTTCGCATATTGCGTGCGCGCACGTCCGACCCCCCTTTTTTAATTGCCCAAAAAGCAGAAAAAATGCCCAAGAGCTCTCATAATGCCTACAACTCTTTATTCAATCAAATATCATACAATTCACAAAAATGCAATTTGATTTTAGGATTTATTTATCTACTAATAAGCACAATATACTAACAACCAATCTATACAAACAAATCAATATGAAATGAAAATCTACCTACAATGGCAACTCAAATCACTTATTAAAAAAAACTAAAAGAGAATGGAAAGAGTTTACCATGGTGGGGTGTCTCCCACCTAGCACTTTTAGTTTAAGTCCTTAAGTTGGACATTTTGAGGAGCTCATTGTCATGGTGGCTTATGTTTGTACTCATCCTTGAATCTCCAAGGATCTTTGCTTCTTGAATGGTCAACAGAAATTGCAACCATCTTCGCCAAGCTTGGGCAAAGTTCAACCCAAGATATAAGTTCCCCTAATTGGTCTTCATTCTTCGATCCGGGATCCCATATCTTATTTTCGCACCCGTCTTCAATTTGATCTTTATACTTTTTCTTTCCGGGTGGTTGACACATAGAATTCTCTTTAGCACACTAAGCCTTCCGTCGAGACCCATATAAAGTGGCATTCTTCCAATCATGGTTCCTATACCTTGAAGTTTTGACCTTAATGAGCCTAATACCAAATTTCCAACCACTACACAATTCCTTCTTATTCTTAGTTCTACAAAGAGCTCTAAGTTGTCCATCCGTTCCAATCAAACCATATTCAAGTGAGAAAGTGAAGCTTGAAGATAAGAATTTTACCCACTTGAATGTTGTGTAGGATGGTGACTTGGGAAGGAGAGCCTCCCCACACTTAGACAATACAAGGTTGACTTCTTTATGCTCTTCTTTGAATATCCCTACCTCTTAACAAGCTTCTTCACTTTCAACCTTTTCCCCCTTTGTCATCTAGCTTGGTGTTGTCTTCAAGAATTTTGATTTCTTTCTCAATGGGAGGTGATTCAATTTTGGATAGGAATTCATTGATGAATAAATCCGTTTCTTGATCAACCTCTTCATATTCTTCAATTTCGATATACACCATGCCAACTTGTTCCTCTTGGTCGCTCGCTTTCGACTTGTCCTCTTCCTCATTATTCACCAAGGGTATGGGAGGTTGTGCACACTCTTCTATTATTCCAACTCCTTGTCCAATGGGAGAAGATTCAATTTTAGATAGAAATTCATCTATAATTGAGTCTATTTCTTGATAAATCTCTTCCAAGTCTCCAACAACGATATGCCTTAGAGGTTGCGCATCCTCTTCAACATCAATATCAAGCTTCTTGGAAGAGTGCTCCATGACACTACATTCCCTTGGACGCTCAACATCTCCTAAATCTTCAACCACTTCTTCCTCTTCTTCAATGATCATAGGCTCCTCCAATTGTTCCAACACAAAATTTGACTCCTCTTTCTCCACCGGATTTTCCAATTTTTCCTTTATGCTTTGCTCTTCTTTTGACTTTTCACATGTGGTCAAGGAAGTACCTTGAGTATTCAAACATTGATAGGCTAAAGTGTGCACCACCTTGGTCAAATTGGTCACAAACTCAAGTGTATCCCACTCCATGGCTTCTTGTCCTTGGAGTAACAGAGTGAGAGGATCGTTGATGGGAAGCAGAAGCTAGTGAATTAAAAATTATTAAAATGATTATGTTGCAAGTATAGTTCTTAATTCACCAAAAATCTGCCTATCAATTTAGAAATATGTCACAGAGAGTTTAAATTAAAATTACTGGGAGTTTTAAGTCCCAGGTCGTCTCCCAACGAGTTGCAGGGAAGTGTGCTGTCTTATTAATCAGATGTTCAAGAAGTTGAGTTGAGTAAATTGGGATTTAAATTGAGGGAAATTAAATAATATGAATAAAAGCCTTGACTGGGAATTGATTGGTTGGGATCTCTATCATTGATGGAGTGATTTTTAAGATTAATTTATAATTAATGGTTGCTCTGTTTGGTTATCCTTTACTAGGTAAGGGAAAGTCAAACAAGTTGAATTATTGGATCTGTTCACAAGTTACAACCCACTTAGTTCAAAGGGATTGGCGTCGGTGACAGGATGGTAATTCAACAGTTAACCCAATTACAAATTTTCTTTCAATCCTTCCAACTCAAGAGTTCCTTTTTAATCAATTCCCCATCAAGTAATGAAACTACTCACGCATTGTAAATAATAAATCCATAAAACATGAAAGGGAATAAAAAAAAGACATAGTTATTGAAATTGAAATTGAATGAAAAAGAAATAATCCTTGCATTAAATAATCATAAAAGTATCTGAATGACAAAATTGAACAAAAACAAGGAACATGGAAGAATAGAACCAAGTTAAGAAGACAAACTAGAGTGATGAAGTCTTGATGAGGAAATAACTCTTCTCAATGTTCCAATGCTATGATCAATTAAAAATTAAAATTAAAAACTAGAGAGAAAACTAGATCTCCAAAAAACTGAATGAATGTCTTTGTTTCTACATATTCTCTGACTCTAGTCTGCTGTTCCGGGCCAAAAACTGGGCCGAAATAAGGTCCAAAAATTGCCCCCAGCGAATTCTGCAGATTATGCAGATCGCACATGTCACGCGATCGCGTCATCCATGCGGACGCGTCGCTTGCGCTTTTTCCTCGCCACGCGTTCGCGTCGTCCACGCTACCGCGTCGCTTGCACTTTCCAATCCGCGCGGCCGCATAAGCCATGCGGCCGCGTCACTGCGATTTGGCTCCTTCGCGCGGTCGCGTGAGCCATGCGACCGCATCACTTCTCGCTGGTTATCTCCTCAAACTCTTGTGTTCCTTCCATTTTTGCTAGCTTCCTTTCCAATCTCCAACTCATTCATGCCCTATAAAGCCTGAAACACTTGACACAAAGATCACGGCATCGAATGGAATAATGGAGAATTAAAAGTAAATAATTAAGGTCTCTAGGGAGCAATTTTCAAACATGTACTAAATTTAGGAAGGAAATCTAAATGCATGCTAAATTAATGAATAAGTGGGTAAGGATCATGACAAAACCACACAATTAAACACAATATAAACCATAAAATAGTGGTTTATCAACCTCCCCACACTTAATCATTAGCATGTCCTCATGCTAAATTGAAGGAGACAAGGAAATAAGTATGAACATGTAGAAACTCATGAAATGCAATGCAATCCTACATATATAAATAAATGCAACTATATGATTATTGTCCACTTGATCAAAAGTAAATAAGCCCTTCAAAACAATTACAAATCAAATTCCACTAATTCTATCATTATACAATAAAACAGATAAAAGTGCAAGAAGATAGCTTATGAAAGCAGGAAACATGAAAATTCAAGCATCGAACCCTCACTGATAATGTATGTACGCTCTGATCTTTAGTGTATAGGGTAATCACTCTATTCTTCTCTAGTCATGTTTTCTAACTTTTGTTTTTCTCCTAACTAATCAACAACAGTTAATATACCAATGCAAACATCATGAGATCTTTCCAGGGTTGTAATGGGGCCAAGGTGCAGGTAAGGGTATACATATGGTTAAGTGAGCTTCATAAATTGAATCTTTAATTAACCTAAGCGCTCACCTAATATACATATACTCTATATACTTTAAATTCATGCCTAGCTACCCATAATTCCCTTTTTCAACCCATACTCCTGTTTCAACTTTGTATTTTGATTCTATCATATGTGCATTGATTTTTGAATTCTGAATTTAACATTGGGGTAATTTTGTCCCCTTATTTATTTATTTATCATCATTTTTTTTGAATTGAAATAAATAAAGCTTATTAATGCACATAGATTTTTTTTTCAATTCTTATAGTTTCACATGAGTAGGTATCCAAATTCCCTTTAAATTTTCATAACACATTCCCTTAACAACTTTTGTTCCCTCAATTTCCCATACTTAACTAGCACACACAATTCTATCTTAAGCTAACCAAAGATTCAATTTGGGATATGCAAATGTTTTTCAGCTTAAGGTTAGTAATGTGGTAAAATATAGAACAAATGGGGTTTTTAAAGGCTCAAAGTGGTTAACAAGGGTAATTGAAAAGGGTAGGCTTGATTTGGATAAGTGAGTTTAAACAAATAATGGCCTCAATCATGTACAAGCATGTAAATATAATAAATATTGGACATATAAGATAAAACAAAATATAGATTACAATCATAGAGAAGTAAACACACAAGAATATAATAATTATGGTTAAATAATGTAACCATGCATAAAGGATCAAATCTTTCACAGGTTGTGTGTTCTTTAGCTCAAACGTCATGTTACAAATTCAACTCAAGCAGATTTATCATAACAATTTTCTAAAAAATTAGTGAAATTTTATTCCAAAGATAGATTTTTAAAAGAAACGTATTGTCTTTTCAATCAAGTAGAACATGCATGCAACTATTCTAACCTCTGCAATTTATTCTATTCTATAAAGGGAAGAAAATCTAACTAAAATATCCTAATTATTGGTGTACAGAGAAGAGAAATTACCTTCGGAAGTCAGGTACTGACCGACCTCCCCACACTTAAGGCTTTGCACCGTCATCGGTGCCATCTGTCAGGAACAGGGGTGGGCTGGTAGCAGTATCTCCACAGTCGGGACTATCATAGCTCTCGGTGCTGGTAAAAGAAGTGGAGTCCAGAGTGTCTGAGTCCTTAAATTTGCCCATGATCAGCTCCTTGAGGTATGTGAATCGGCGCTTGTTACGGCGCTCTCTCATCTTAGCTTTTTGTTCATGCCGATCCAACTTTTCAAGTATCTGCTGGAGAAATTTCTCAGTTGTAGATGCTTGTGGTGTTGAAGAAGGAATATCTTCAACTGGCTCAGTATGCTGGCTTGTAGTGGCTGCTGAAAGTCTGAGGTATTTCCTGTTAGGGACATATTGATCATCCCGTGGAAGCATGGCTTTGGTGTCCCCAGCTCTGTAGGAGACTCCGGCGGCTGAAACAAGATCTGAGACCAGGGCGGGAAAAGGTAGGTTGCCCGCGATTTGCACATGCTCCATAGCATTCCGGATGTGTCTTGAGAGATTCAGAGGTTGGTCTGTAAGGATGCACCACAGTAGAACAGCCATGTCTGCAGTGAAGGAGGACTCATGAGTGCTCGGAAAGACGTAATGGGACATGATCTGTGCCCATATGCGAGCCTCCAAGGTAAGTGTGGAAGCCAAGATTCCCTTAGGGCGGATACGGTGGTATCCGTAGATCCAACGGCTGCCAGGTAATGCAATAACTCCGAGGATGGAGTCCCAGTCAAGTTGGTATCTCTGGCGCTGAAGGGTAGCTTCTTGAAAAGCGTCCATTCCTGCTGGAAAAGGGGGAAGACTTAGAGCTTGCTGGATGGCCTCTTCTGTAATGGGCACTTACTTCTACCGGACATAAACAGACTGCAGGGTCGGTATGTAGAAGTTGGAGTAGAACTCAACTACCCAAGAGAGATTGACCTGCCTCGGCTGTCTTCGTAAGAAACCCCATTGTCTTTGTTCAATTTGTGGCTCAACAAAGGTGGCAATATTGGATGGGAGGATTAGAAGGTATTCATTGTTATAGTTCTTTTCTGCTAGGATAGGGAACATCTGCTCACAACAGCGATTGGGAAATCGCGCAGCGTCCTTTGCTGGAAAGGCTTTCTCCTTTTCATCAACCTTTATTATCCTCTTAACTCTTTTTGTTGAGGGCTTGACTGTGGTAGAAGAAGGCTCTGCCACTAATGCTTTTTTAGTTCCTCTTCTTGCTGGTGGTTTGGAAGTAGCTTTCTCCTTTCCTTTTGATGAGAGAACTTTTGCGTGGTCTAGAAATTTGCGGATAAATCCTCGTTGCAAGTATAGTTTCTAAACCTTCAAAAGTCCTTTCATACAAACGTTTTGGTTGTCACAAGTAACAAACCCCCTTGAAATTGATAACCGAGTATTCAAACCTCGGGTCGTCTTCTCAAGGAATTGCAGGGAGGTATGTTCTTATTATTGGTTATGAGTTTGTAAATTAGGGGTTTTAGAAATTAGGGAGCAGTATGTTGCATAAGAAGAAATAAAATAAATAAATAACTATAAAATAAACTCTTGGCAAGGTACGAAAACAGGAAGTCCTATCCTGGTTATCCTTATCAATTGTAAAGAGAATTGGATTCTTCTCCCACTTTGTTAACCTCTAACTATGAAGGTAAGTTATGTGGATGAATTAATTCTGATTCCTCAGGTCCTAGTCTTTCCTTGGGAAAGACTAGAGTTATTGGAACTTGAATTAATTCTTGAACAATTCCAATATTCAATCAACAATGAGTTTGATAACTCAAGGGTCAACAATTATTTAACCAAAGCCGAAAGGAAAAAATAAATCTAAATTGAATTGAAAGCAATCTTAAACAGAATAAAACAATCATAATCTGAAATACCTCAAAATGCATTAATAAAAGAAATCAATTCTAACATGAAGTTCGTAAACCAACATTAACAAACTGAAATAAAATAATAGAATAAATAAAGAACCCGGGATTGAGAGCCACTCCTAAAACTAAGAGAAATCCTAAATCCTAATACTAAGAGAGAGGAGAGAACCTCTCTCTCTAAAAACTACATCTAAAACATGAAAAGTGAATTATGAGAGCCTCCTCATGAATGAATGCATTCCCCCACTTTATAGCCTCTAATCTGTGTTTTCTGGGCCGCAAACTGGGTTAAAGGCAGCCCAGAAATCGCCCCCAGCATATTCTGGTACGTACAGGTCGCGGAAAAGTGACGCGGCCGCATGGCTCACGCGGCCGCGCGGGTTGTGTTCCTGCCAAGTCACGCGTCCGCGTGACCCACGCGTTCGCGTCGCCTGGCGTTGGGGCAGCTATGGCAAATTATATATCAAATCGAAGCCCCGGACGTTAGCTTTCCAACGCAACTATATCCGCATCATTTGGACCTCTGTAGCTAGTGTTATAGCCGTTTGAGTGCAAAGAGGTCAGGCTGGACAGCTTAGCAATTTCTCCAACTTCTTGTATTCCTTCCACTTTTGCATACTTCCTTTCCATCCTCTGAGCCATTCTTGCCCTGTAATCTCTGAGATCACTTAACACACATATCAAGGCATCTAATGGTGATAAGAGAGGATTAATAATAAGCAAATATAAGATCAAAGAAGTACGTTTTCAATCATAGTACAAAATCAGGAAGGAAATATAAAACTATGCAAATATTATGAATAAGTAGGTAAAGAGTTGATAAAATCCACTCAATTGAGCACACGATAAACCATAAAATAGTGGTTTATCAACCTCCCCACACTTAAACACTAGCATGTCCTCATGCTAAGCTCAAGAGAAACTATAAAGATCAAGAGGAATGGTAGATTAATATGAAATGCAATCCTATCTATATGAATGCAACTACATGCAGAATGTTTCTACCTACTTGGTTAAAAATAAATAAATCTTTCAAGAACATATATGAACTGGATTTCACTGATTCAAATCATAAAAATGAAGTAAAAGTAAACTAACAGAAGAAAATAGCTCATGAAAGCCGGGAACAAAGAATCGAGCATCGAACCCTCATTGGAAGTGTATACACTCTAATCATTCAAGTGTTTAAGGTTCGACTCTCTCAATTCTCTACTAACCTTGCTTTCTAAGGCTTGCTCTTCATCTAACAATCAACAAAAATTTAATGCATAAATACACATATCAAGAGGTCTTTTAAGGGTTGTAATGGGGTTAGGGTCAAGGTAGGATTGTATTTGGCCAAGTGGACTAAAAATCTTAATCCTTAATTAACTTAAACTTTTCCACCTAACTTAGACAATCCATGTAATCATAATACAACATCTAACCATCCATTAACTATGTTTTCCACATATTCATACATTCTAATTTCAAGTACAACTCATATGCATTGCTTTCACCACTCACTTTGGGGCATTTTGTCCCCTTTTATTTGCTCTTTTTCTTTTCTTTTCTTTTCTTTTTCTTTTATTTTTCTCTCTTTTTTTATATTATTTTTCTTTTGTTTTTCTCAATGCATATGATTAAATTATTGAATGCATAAACATGTCCTAAACATTTCTTTCACATTTTCAGAAATTTCTAACATACTCAATTCTCAAACCAAATGTTTCCAAACACAATTTTCCCACACTTAAATCATAAGTACTTTCACTAGTCTAAGCTAACCAAGGATTCAAATTAAGGACATTATTGTTTTTTGCTTAGGGTTGATGATGTGCTAAAATAAAGACAAATGGGTATAATAGGCTCAAAATTGGTTTGCAAGGGATAATGAAAGGTAAGGCCATATGGGTATGTGAGCTCAGTGAAACAAAGGCCTCAATCATGTAAGTGCATGTATACATCAAATAATGGAAATATAGAATTAAGCAAGACAAATATCACAATTTTAGAGAGAAAAACACACATCAAAAATAAATTATTGGTTGATAAAATGCAACCAATCAATTAGGCACAAAAATCTTACAGGTTTTGTGTGTTCGAGCTCTAAACCATGTTCCAATATAATATTTCTTCAAACAAGTGTAACAAAAAATTTTATTCAAATTAGTGAAATACTTTAAAAGGTTTCTTGGAAAAGAAAATATTACTTCAACCAAGTGGTAAAATATGCAAAAAATCAAACAAATATGCAATCAATTATACAAATGCAACAATGAACAAACAAATAAAATAAAAAATTTTTGGTGTTGAGTCAAGAAATAACTAACCCATGGAGATTGGTATCGACCTCCCCACACTTAAAGATTGCACCGTCCTCGGTGCATGCTAAGATGTGCAAGTGGATGGGGGTTGTGGTTTCTTAGCTAAGCTCTTTTTTTTCCTTTCCTTGCCGGCGGTTTGGGAGTAGCTTTCTCCTTTCCTTCCTTGGTGGCCATCCTGAAGAAGGGAAGAGAAAGTAAATTAAATTCAAATAGATATATAGCAAGGAAGAGAACGGAAGAGTGGTGATGGATGCACATTAGGATGTAATTGACATTAACACATGTTCGCGAGTACATGTGAAAAGCCATCAATTGAAAATAGCTAGTGCATATAAGGACAAGTGAATGCAAGGTGTTTATTGGCATGCCGGCAAAGGGCATGAGTAGCATAGACCAAGCATCACTTGTAATAAATCACCATGTTTGTATTGACAATTATATTCAATTAATAAAATAGTAAAGGGAGTTTATGAAAAGCAAGCATTGAATAGTATAAAGTATAATAGAGAAGTGCATAATGCCATATGGGCTTTTTCACAAACACATAGCATGTATGGTAAATAAGCTATTGAAAGTATTAAATTGAACATGCAAGCAACCCTTCAAAAAGTAATATATAATTGTCAAACAATTTCATAACAATTTACAAGAAAATAATTTCCCAATTAAATTTTAACACCAAAATAACAAACTTAGAAAAGAAAATAAAAATATGCACAAAAAAAAAATACAATGAATGAAAGTATGCAAATAAATTAAATAAAGTAGAATGGAAGTGAGAGAAAATAAGAAAGGAAGAAGAAAGAAATAAGAAAAGATAAGAAGAATAAGGATTCGGAGAAGAAAAGATAAGAAAATTGGCACTAATCTGGAGAGGTTGTGCGACGCTGGCGACGCGGTCGCGTGGGTGACGCGGTTGCGTGGTGCGCAATAAGGTTAGGCGACGCGGACGCGTGGGGCACGCGATCGCGTGACTTGATTTGTGCTAGTGGCACAAGTGCAGCCTCGCGGTCGCACAACTCTCTGCTCAAAACTTAGTATTGCCAAAATCCAGGGTGACGCGGTCGCGTGGTCGACGCGATCGCGCGGGTGGCCTTTTTCTTAAAATGACGCGGCCGCGTGGGGCACGCGGTCGCGTGGTAGGGCTTGGGCTTCCAGCACGAGTCCAGCCCAATTCCAGCTCAACTTTCGGCCATACACCTTGTTACGTCGAAATCCAGGGCCACGCGGTCGCGTGGGTGACGCGGACGTGTGGGGAAGCCATTTTGCAAATGACGCGGCCGGATCAGCGATGCGGTCGCGTGGGACGATTTGTGCCCTTGGCACGCCTCCAGCCCTGCTCCTGTGTAACTCTCTGTTCAATTTCTTTTCCTCTTAACGCACATACGACGCGGACGCGTCAGCGATGCTGCCGCGTCGCGTGCGTAAATCCTTTTTTTTTTTGAAAAATGAAGAATGCAGTGTTAATATGAATGTGACGCAAAACTCCAGGTTCAATATAATAAAATAAAATAAAACTAGAAAACAAATAAAACTAAATAAAAATGAAAAATGAACGATCGTACCATGGTGGGTTGTCTCCCACCTAGCACTTTTAGTTAAACTCCTTAAGTTGGACATTTGGTGAGCTTCCTGTTATGGTGGCTTGTGCTTGAACTCATCCAGGAATCTCCACCAATGTTTGTGATTCCAGTGTCCTCCGGGATTCCAAACTAAGCATGTAAAGCCCTTAAGAAGCTTCAAACAAATTCTTAGGCTCCCGGGGTGACAAATGCCAGAACAGATTCCAGGATCCCAAACTTTACTTTTACACCCGTTTTTGTCTCGATCTGCATTTTTCCAGCCAGGTGAAAGGTGATCTGAATTCTCACTGCAGCAACCAAACAGCTTCCTAGACCCATTCAGTTGAGCTTTATACCAACCTTTGCGTTTAAACTTAAAGCTTCCAACCATGATGAACCTTGCAGGATAATTCTTACCACTAACCATCTTCCTCTTACTCTTGATGCCACAAAGAGCTCTAAGTTGACCATCCGTCTCCAGTAGCCCATATTCAAGTGGGATTAGAAAGCTAAGGGATATGAATTTTACCCACTTGAATGTTGTGAAGGATGATGGCAACTTAGGGGGAGGTATTTTTAATGAAATTGTAAGCTCCACTCCCTTGTGCTCCTCTCTGATAATTACCACCTCTTTGTAAGCTTCTTCAATTTCAACCTCTTCCTCTTGGTAGCTCTCTTTCAATTCAATCTCCTCTTCATTGCTTTCCAAGAACATGGTAGGTTGTGCTTCTTCTTCTTGAATCTCCATCTCTTGATCAACCTCTTCCAAGTCTTCAACTATGATATGCTTTGGAGGTTGTACACCCTCCTCAGCATCAATTTCAACCGTCTTGGAAGGAGGCTCTATGTCTTGACTTTCCCATGGAGGTTCTGCATCTCCTAAGTCTTCAACCACTTCTTCTTCTTCTTGAACAATGACAGCGTCTTCTACTTGTTCTAGTACAAATTCATTCTCTGTCTTGTCCACTGGGGTTTCTGGTATCTCCGTCATGCTACGCTCTTCAGTAGACTGTCCACATGGAGTTGTGGCTGATCCTTGTATATTTGAGCGCCTAGAAACCATTGAATTACTACTTGCTCCAGTTGTTGAATGGTTGCCTGAAATCGACCCACTGTTTCCTTGAAACGATCCTTTGTCTCTTGATGTACTCGGCTTTCATAAGTAGGATCATAGTGCTCTTGAATTGATGGATATGGAGATGATGAATATTGAAGTGGTGGTTCTTGGGAGTAATTGGGTTGGAATTGGGGTGGTTCTATATATAGTTCATATGGCTCATAAGGTGGTTGGTATGGTGGTTGAGGGTTAGGGTCATATGGAGGTGAATGGCGGAAAGGGGCTTGTGAGGTTGGTGGTCCAAAGTTATGTTGAGGAAAGGGTTCATAGGCATATGGTGGTGGTTGTTGATAGTCCATTGGAGGTGGTTGTTGCCATGAGGATTGATCAAGTCCTTGTGGCTCCTCCCATCTTTGATTGTTCCAACCTTGATGCCTGTTCTCATTGTAATTTCTTCTTCCTGCAACATAATTGTAACCAGACTCATAGCCAAAGGGGTGAGAGTTCATGATGGCAAATAAAAAAATTAAAAACAAAAATAAAAACAAATTGAAATTAAAAGGTTATTTAAATTTTGAATTTGAAAATTAAATTTTGAAATTTGAATTTTAAATTATGAAATTTGAATTTTTTATTTTTGAAATTTGAATTTTTTTTTTGAAATTTGAAAATTGAAAATTTTTAAATTTGATTTTTGAAATAAGATAAGATAAGATAAAAATTTTAAAATAAAAATCAATAACCTCTTAATTTACGAAAAAGCAAATAAAAATAAAAAATAAAAACAAATCAAAAAGCAAATATTTACAATAACCAGTAATAAGGCACACGTTTGCAATTCCCCGGCAACGGCGCCATTTTGATGAGAGAACTTTTGCGTGGTCTAGAAATTTGCGGATAAATCCTCGTTGCAAGTATAGTTTCTAAACCTTCAAAAGTCCTTTCATACAAACGTTTTGGTTGTTACAAGTAACAAACCCCCTTGAAATTGATAACCGAGTATTCAAACTTCGGGTCGTCTTCTCAAGGAATTGCAGGGAGGTATGTTCTTATTATTGGTTATGAGTTTGTAAATTAGGGGTTTTAGAAATTAGGGAGCAGTATGTTGCATAAGAAGAAATAAAATAAATAAATAACTATAAAATAAACTCTTGGCAAGGTACGAAAACAGGAAGTCCTATCCTGGTTATCCTTATCAATTGTAAAGAGAATTGGATTCTTCTCCCACTTTGTTAACCTCTAACTATGAAGGTAAGTTATGTGGATGAATTAATTCTGATTCTAACAAACCCCATTTGTATGGCTTATCTTATGCTTGATTTAGGGAAATTTATAACCTTTTACCCACATTTACTCAATGAAATAGCATGGTTTTGTATATTCTCCTTTAATTGTGCTTAAGAGTGAAAACATGCTTTTTAGGCCTTAAAATAGCTAAATCTAATTCACCTTGATTCCATTAGATGCCTTGATATGTTTGTTAAGTGATTTAAGGTTTAGGAGGCAAAGATTGGATCAAGGGAATGAAGAAAGAAGCATGAAAAGTTGGAGAACTCATGAAGAAATGAAAGAACCGGAAAGCTGTCAAGCTGACCTCTTCACACTTAAATGACCATAACTTGAGCTACAGAGGTCCAAATGATGCGGTTCCAGGTGGGTTAGAAAGCTAACATCAGGGGCTTCGAAACGATATAAGATTTGCTATAGTTGCTATACGTATGGTGGCGCGAACGCGCATAGTACGCGCACGCACCGTTGCTGCCACCTGGTTCACTTAAAGCAAAACGTGGCCAGCGAATTCTAAAGCCTTGTGGGCCCAATCCAACTCATTTCTGATGCTATTTAACCCAAGGAATGAAGAGGGAAACACATGTTAGTTACCATTAGTTTAGTTTAGTAGTTAGAATTAGTTTCTAGAGAGAGAAGCTCTCACTTCTCTCTAGAATTAGGATTAGGATTAGGATTAGTTCTTAGATCTAGGTTTTAATCTTTGCTTTCTTCTACTTCTACCTTTCAATTCTTTGTTGTTACATTCATCTTCTTCCATTCCTTTGTTGTAATTTCCTTTATGTTGTTCTTGCATTTTGTTGTAGATCTACTATTGTTCCTTCTATTTTCTTTCAATTCAATAAGAGGTAATTCATAATAATTGTTCTTCTTTGCTTTTCCATTGTTGATGATCTCTTGCCTTTGTAGTTAGATCTCTCTTTAATTCTTGCAATTTATGTTGTTTAATTTTATTGCCTTTTATGTGTTTGTTGAAATGCCTCTTATAGCTATTAGTTAGATTTTGTTCCTCTTGGCTTAGGTAGAGTAATTAGTGACACTTGAGTTATCTAATTCCTTTGTTGATTGATAATTGGAGAGATTGCTAATTGGTTTGGAGTGCACTAAAGCTAGTCTTTCCTTGGGAGTTGGCTAGGACTTGTGGCTCAAGTCAATTCATCCACTTGACTTTCTTTTATTTAGTAAGGGTTGACTAAGTGGTAGCAATGAACAATTCTCATCACAATTGAGAAGGATAACTAGGATAGAACTTCTAATTTCCATACCTTGCCAAGAGCCTTTTATAGTTGTTAGTTTACTTTCTTGCCATTTATCTTTCATGCCTCTTATCAAAACCCCAAAAATAACTCAACCAATAACAAAACACTTCATTACAATTCCTAGGGAGAACGACCCGAGGTTCAATACTTCGGTTTATAAATTTAGGGGTTTGTTTTAGTGACAAACAACTTTTTGTATGAAAGGATTATTGCTTGGTTTAGAACCTATACTTCGACGAGATTTTATTTGAGAAATTCTAAACCGTCAAAAATCCGTTCATCAGATTCCTCAGGTCCTAGTCTTTCCTTGGGAAAGACTAGAGTTATTGGAACTTGAATTAATTCTTGAAGAGTTCCAATTTTCAATCAACAATGAGTTTGATAACTCAAGGGTCACCAATTATTTAACCAAAGCCGAAAGGGAAAAATAAATCTAAATTGAATTGAAAGCAATCTTAAACAGAATAAAACAATCATAATCTGAAATACCTCAAAATGCATTAATAAAAGAAATCAATTCTAACATGAAGTTCGTAAACCAACATTAACAAACTGAAATAAAATAATAGAATAAATAAAGAATCCAGGATTGAGAGTCACTCCTAAAACTAAGAGAAATCCTAAATCCTAATACTAAGAGAGAGGAGAGAACCTCTCTCTCTAAAAACTACATCTAAAACGTGAAAAGTGAATTATGAGAGCCTCCTCATGAATGAATGGATTCCCCCACTTTATAGCCTCTAATCTGTGTTTTCTGGGCCACAAACTGGGTTAAAAACAGCCCAGAAATTGCCCCCAGCGTATTATGGTACATACAGGTCACGGAAAAGTGACGCGGCCGCGCGGGTTGTGTTCCTGCCAGGTTACGCGTCCGCGTGACCCATGCGTTCGCGTCGCCTGGCGTCGGGGCAGCTATAGCAAATTACTTATCAAATCGAAGCCCCGGACTTTAGCTTTCCAATGCAACTAAAACCGCGTCGTTTGGACCTCTGTAGCTAACGTTATAGCCGTTTGAGTGCAAAGAGGTCAGGCTGGACAGCTTAGCGATTTCTCCAACTTCTTGTATTCCTTCCACTTTTGCATGCTTCCGTTCCATCCTCTGAGCCATTCCTACCCTGTAATCTCTGAGATCACTTAACACACATATCAAGACATCTAATGGTAATAAGAGAGGATTAATAATAAGCAAATATAAGATCAAAGAAGCACATTTTCAATCATAGTACAAAATCAGGAAGGAAATATAAAACTATGCAAATATTATGAATAAGTGGGTAAAGAGTTGATAAAATCCACTCAATTGAGCACAAGATAAACGATAAAATAGTGGTTTATCAATCGTCTATTGGGGCTTGGGGTGAGTAGGAAGGTTCATTATTTTGGAGAGAGGGTTCATGGTAGGAAGGTGGTTCTTCTTGGTAAGGGTATAGAGATGGTGAGTATTGAGGTGGTTCTTGGTAATAATCATGATAGGGTTGTGGTGGTTCTATAGGTTCTTGCTCATAATGATCACAAGGATGTGTTATGGGTGATTGGTTATATGATGGATAAGGGTCACATAAAGGTACTTTGTAAAGAGGGGCTTGTGAGTATGGTTGAGCATCATGTTGAGGATAAGATTCATCGGCATATGGTGGTGGTTGATTATCACAAAAGGAGTCACCATAGCCATTGAATTGGCATGCATTAGGATAGAAATTATACCTATAAGTGTCCGGGGGTTGTTGCCAATAGGAGTGATCAATTCCTTGAGGCTCCTCCCATCTTTGTTGATTCCATCCTTGGTACATGTTATCATTGAAGTTCATATTTCCTACAACACAATTAGGACCAAACTCATAGCCAAAGTGAGAATTCATAGTTGAAAAACAAAATAAAACTAATAAAATCAAGTAAACAAGAAAAAGACAAACTAATTTCAATATTCACATATGTACAATAACCAATAACATAACACCATTGCAAGTCTCCGGCAATGGCGCCATTTTGATGATTGGATTTTTGACGGTTTAGAATTTCACCAATGAAGTCTCGTTGTAAAGTATAGTCTCTAAACCAACAATAATCCTTTCGTACAAAAATTTGTTTTCCACAAGTACAAACCCCTAAAATCTATAAACCGAAGTATTTAAACCTCGGGTCGTCTCTCAAAGGACTTGCAGGGTAGTGTTCTTGTTATTGGTTATGGACTTGTTTATTTTGGGGTTTTGAATGAGAAACATGAATAGTAAATGGTAATGAAATTCTATTAACAAAATGGTCTTGGTAAGGTTTGGTTGTCAAGGGTCTCTATCATTATCTCTAGCCACAATTATGGTAGTTGCAAGAATTAATTCCACTTAGTCATCCTTTAATCAAGTAGCAAAGGAAAGTCAAGTGAGTTATATCAATTCAAGTCTATAAATCCTAGCTTTCCACTAAATGAATTAATGAAGGCTAGAGTCAATGGCTATCAACTATCAATCACTTGGACTTTAGTTACTCAAGAAATCCTAAGTTATTTTCCCAAGCCAAGAACATAAAATTCTACTCTAACATCATTCCAAGCATTTCATCAAATACTTGGAAGGTACAAAAGAAAAATATAGTAAATCACAACAAGAATGAATTCTAACAACAATTGAATGCAAAGAATTAACAACAACAATCAAGGAAATCACAATTATCATGAATTACCTCAAATTGCATTATTAAAAAAAACAAAAGCACAAAAGTATCTCAATTACAAAACCTAGAAACAAAATAAGAGAAATTACAACAAGAGAATAGGGATAGAAAGAAGAACCAAAGCATAACAATCACCAATTGAAGGTAGAAGTAGAAAGACACTTGAATTAAACCTAGAACTATGAGATCCTAATCTAACCCTAATTCCTAATCCTAGAGAGAAGTGAGAGCTTCTCTCTCTAAAACTAACTAATCCTAATCCCAATGAGTGTGTAAGATACAATGAATGAAAGATGCCTTCCCCTTCAATCCTTGGTCCTCTTTAATCCTTCTCTAACAAAATTCCAGCGCCAAATGGGTCCAGAAACCCTCCAAAATCGCCAGGCACGAGTTACAGTAAAAGAATCACGTGTGCACTGTGACGCGTACGCGCACGATACGCGTACGCGTACGCGTCACTGGCCGATTTCGTAAGGTGTGCGCGAGCGTCTTGTGCGCATGCGCGTCCTTGGCCGGGATCAATTCTTTGGCTTTTTATGCTTCTCTCCACTTGCATGCTTCCTTCCTTGCTCCTTTGATCATTCCAAGCCTATTTCATCTTGAGATTACTAGCAAACACATCAAGGCACCTTATGGAATCAAGAGAGAATTAAAATTATCAAATTAGAGGCTTAGAAAGTATGTTTTTACAATTAAGCACAAATAAGGGAGAAATCACAAAATCATGCTAATTCATTGGCTAAATGTGAGAAAAGGTTAGCAAAATACTCTAAATTCAACACAAGATAAACCCTAAAAATGGGGTTTATCAGCTGGACATCCAAGGTTTTAAACAAGAGGATAATGAATCCCTTTATGACGCCTGGGAGAGGTACAGAGAGATGCTAAGGAAATGTCCCTCTGAAATGTTTTCAGAATGGGTGCAGTTAGACATCTTCTACTACGGGCTTACAGAAAAGGCCCAGATATCTCTAGACCACTCAGCTGGTTGATCTATACACATGAGAAAAACAATTGAAGAGGCTCAAGAGCTCATAGATACGGTTGCTAGAAATCAGCATCTGTACTTAAGAAGTGAGTCCTCCATGAAAGAAGAGGCTGAGGCAGTATCCACTGAATTTAGTCATCCAGAACAAGTTGCTGAACTCAATCAACAACTCTTTTCTATAACAAAACAACTAGCAGAATTTAAGGAGATGCTACGAGAAACCAAAGATGCTAACCAGAATATGGAAAAACAATTAAATCAGACAAAACAACAATTATCCAAGCAGATAACAGAAGAATGCCAAGTTGTTCATTTAAGGAGTGGAAAGACATTGAACATCTCAAATTAAAGCAGCAGGAGGCCAAGAAAAGAACATCTGATAGAGGATGACCAATTCACTACCCAAAAACTGGCGTTAAACGCCCATTTAGCTGCCAACTCTGGCGTTCAAACGCTAGAAAAGGGCAGCAACCTGGTGTTAAACGCAAATAAAGATGCCAGTTCTGGCGTTCAAATGCTAGAAAAAGGTGGCAATCTGGCGTTAAATGCCCATTCAGCACCCAATTCTGGCGTTCAAACGCCAATGAGGGATTAAGCACCTACAAGTGCTGATAACAACCATCCTAAGCACACTTCTCCAACTACTTCTGTAGGTAATAAACCTGCAGCAACTAAGGTTGAAGAATATATAGCCAAGATGCCTTATCCTTAGAAATTCCGCCAAGCGAAACAGGAGAAAAAATTTACCCGCTTCGCATACTATCTCATAACTCTTGAAATAAAGATTCCATTTGCAGAGGCACTTGAGCAAATACCCTCTTATGCTAAGTTCATGAAAGAGATCTTAAGTCATAAGAAGGATTGGAGAGAAACTGAAAAATTTTTCCTCACTGAAGAATGCAGTGCAGTCATTCTGAAAAGCTTACCAGAGAAGCTTAAAGATCCCGGAAGCTTTATGATACCATGCACATTAGATGATGCTTGTACCAAGACAGCTCTATGTGATCTTGGGGTGAGTATCAACCTAATACCTGCATCCACTATCAGAAAGCTTGGTTTGACTGAAGAAGTGAAACCAACCCGGATATGTTTCCAACTAGATGATGGCTCTATTAAAATACCATCAGACGTAATTGAAGACATGATTGTCAAGGTTGGGCTATTCGCCTTTTCCACTGACTTTGTAGTATTGGAAATGGAGGAGCACAAGAGTACAACTCTCATTCTAGGAAGACCTTTCCTAGTAACTGGACAAACTCTCATTGACGTCCAAAAAGGGGAAGTGACCCTGAGAGTTGATACACCACTATTTCATGGTTTATCTTGTGCTCAATTGAGTGGTTTTTATCAACTCTTTACCCACTTATTCATACTATTTGCATGGTTTTACTTTTTTCCTTCCGGATTTTATGCTATGATTGAAAACATGCTTCTTTGGCCTTATATTTGCTAATATTAATCCTCTCTTATTACTATTCGACGCCGTGATATGTGTGTTAAGTGATTTGAGATATTACAGGGTAGGAATGGCTTAGAGGAGGGAAAAGAATCATGCAAAAGTGGAAGGAATAAAAGAAATTGAAGGAACTGCAAAGCTGTCAGCCCTGACCTCTTCGCACTCAAACAGTCATAACTTGAGCTACAGAGGCCCAAATGATGCGGTTCTAGTTGTGTTGGAAAGCTGACACCTGGGGCTTCGAAATGATATATAATTTGCTATAGTGCCCATATAGCTAGGCAACGCGAATGCGTGCTCCACGCGAACGCGTCACAGTGACGAAAATCAGCGTGACAGATTTTGCAATCAGTGATTTCTGGGCTATTTTTGACTCAGTTTTCGGCCCAGAAAACACAGATTAGAGGCTATAAAGTGGGGGAATCCATTCATTCATCATCATTCATTAATAATTCACAATTTTAGTTTTTAGATGTAGTTTTAGAGAGAGAGAGGCTCTCTCTTCTCTCTTAGGATTTAGGATTAGGATTCCTCTTAAAGGATTTAGGATTTCTTTTAGTTATTAGGATTGTTTCTTCATACCAGGTTCAATATTCTTTTATTTTGACTTCTCTTCTACTTTTAGATATTATGATGCTATTATTTGTTAATGACTTATGTTGCCAAATTGGCTTATGAACTTTTCCATGTTACATTTGATATCTTATTAATTAAATTCGAGGTATTTCAGATATATGGTTTTAATTTAGCTTTTTACACTCTTAGCTCTGGTTGAGCAATTAGAGACTCTTGAGTTATGAAACTCAGCTGATGATTGAAAATTGGAATTCTTTGCTGGTTGATTTGAATTCCCCTCACTCTAGTCTTTTCTTAGGAATTGACTAGGACTTGAGGAATAAAATTAATTTATCCACTTAACCTACCTTCATAGTTAGAGGTTGACCAAGTGGGAGCAAAAGCCAAATCTCATAACAATTGATAAGGATAACTAGGATAGGACTTCTGATTCGTATACCTTGCCAAGAGCTTTATTAGTTATTAATTTAATTTCTTGTAATTTACTTTTCTTGTTCAACCTATTTAAAAACCCCAAAAAGATATTTTTTCCATAACCAATAATAAGAATACCTCCCTACAATTCCTTGAGAAGATGACCTGAGGTTTGAATACTTCGGTTATTTATTTTTATTGGGTTTGCTTAAGTGACAAACAAAAATTTTGCATGAAAGGATTCTCTGTTGGTTTAGGAACTATACTTACAACGCGATTATATTTGTGAATTTCTTTACTGATAGAAAACCCGTTCGTCAAGAGTCAATGAGGATGAGTTAAAGTTGAATGCTGTCAAAACTATGCAGCATCCAGACACATCAAAAGAATGCATGAGTGTTGACATTATTGACTCCCTGGTAGAAGAGGTCAATATGGCTGAGGGTCTCGAATCAGAGCGAGAGGACATTTTTAAAGATGTTCAGCCTGATCTGGAGGAACCAGAGGAAACAGAAGAACCTCTGAAAACTCCTCAGGAAGAGGAAAAACCTCCTAAGCTCGAGCTCAAACCACTACCACCATTCCTGAAATATGCTTTTCTGGTTGAAGATGACACTTTTCCGGTAATCATAAGCTCTGCTTCAGAGCCACAGGAAGAGAGAGCACTGATCCAGGTGCTAAGGACACACAAGACAGCTCTTGGGTGGTCCATAAGTGATCTTAAGGGCATTAGCCCAGCCAAATGCATGCACAAGATCCTATTGGAGGATAATGCCAAGCCAGTGGTTCAACCACAGAGGCGGCTGAACCCAGCCATGAAGGAGGTAGTACAGAAAGAGGTAACTAAGTTACTATAGGCTGGGATTATTTATCCTATTTCTGATAGCCTCTGGGTGAGACCTATCCAAGTTGTCCCCAAGAAGGGAGGCATGATAGTGGTTCATAATGAAAAGAATGAACTGGTTCCTACAAGAACAGCTACAGGATGGCGTATGTGTATTGACTATAGAAGGCTTAATATAGCCACTAGAAATGATCATTTTCCTCTGTCATTCATAGATCAGATGCTAGAGAGACTATCAGGTCATCCATACTACTGCTTTCTAGATGGCTATTTAGGTTACAACCAAATTGTAGTAGATCCTCAAGACCAAGAGAAAATAGCATTCACATGTCCATCTGGAGTATTTGCTTACAGACGGATGCCATTTGGCCTATGCAATACACCTGCAACCTTTCAGAGATGCATGCTCTCTATCTTCTCTGATATGGTGGAAAAATTTCTGGAAGTCTTCATGGATGACTTCTTAGTATTTGGAGACTCATTCAGCTCCTGTCTTGACCATCTAGCACTTGTTCTGAAAAGGTACCAAGAGACTAACCTGGTTTTAAACTAGGAGAAATGTCACTTTATGGTGGCTGAAGGAATTGTCCTTGGGCACAAAATTTCGAACAAGGGAATAGAGGTGGATCAAGCTAAGGTAGAAGTAATTGAAAAATTACCACCACCTGCCAATGTTAAGGTAATCAGAAGCTTTCTGGGGCATGCAGGATTCTATAGGAGGTTTATAAAGGATTTTTCAAAAATTGCCAAACCTCTGAGCAATCTGCTAGCTGCTGACACACCATTTGTCTTTGACACAGAGTGTTTGCAGGCCTTTGAGTCTCTGAAAGCTAAGCTGGTCACAGCACCAGTCATTTCTGCACCAGACTGAACATTACCGTTTAAACTAATGTGTGATGCCAGTGACCATGCCATTGGTGCAATATTAGGACAGAGGCATGACAAGCTTCTGCATGTCATTTATTATACTATTCATGTTTTAAATGTCGCACAGAAGAATTACACAACCACAGAGAAGGAGTGGCTTGTAGTGGTTTATGCCATTGACAAGTTCAGATCTTATTTAGTAGGATCAAAAGTGATTGTGTACACTGACTATGCTGCTCTAAAATATCCCCTCACAAAGTAGGATTCAAAACCCAGGCTCATAAGATGGGTGTTGCTTCTGCAAGAGTTTGATATAGAAATAAGAGACAAAAAAGGGACAGAGAACCAAGTAGCTGACCACCTGTCCCAGATAGAACCAGTAGCAGGAGCATCCCTCCCTCCTACTGAGATCTCTGAAACCTTTCTGAATGAGCAATTGTTTGCCATGCAGAAAGCACCGTGGTTTGCAAACATTGCAAACTATAAAGCTGTGAGATTCATACCCAAAGAGTACAGCAGGAAGCAAATGAAAAAATTGGTTTCTGATGCAAGGTACTACTTGTGGAATGAACCATATCTCTTTAAGAGGTGTGCAGATGAAATAATCCGTAGATGTGTGCCTAGAGAAGAGGCACAGAAGATCCTATGGCACTGCCATGGATCACAGTATGGAGGACATTTTGGAGGTGAGCGAACAGCCACAAGGGTTCTCCAATGTGGCTTCTACTGGCTTACTCTCTATAGAGACTCCCGAGAGTTTATACGTAACTGTGACAGTTGCCATAGAGCTGGTAATCTGCCTCACGGTTATGCCATGCCTCAGCAAGGAATTTTAGAGATTGAGTTGTTTGATGTATAGGGCATTGACTTCATGGGACCTTTCCCACCATCATATTCAAACACTTATATTCTGGTGGCAGTAGACTATGTATTTAAATGGGTAGAAGCAATTGCAACACCCACTAATGATACCAGGACAGTGATGAAGTTCCTCCAAAAGCATATCTTCAGTAGATTTGGTGTCCCTAGAGTACTAATCAGTGATGGGGGCACTCATTTCTGTAATAAATAGCTTGACCCTGCTCTGGTCCAATATGGAATTAACCACAAAGTAGCAACCTCATATCACCCACAGACAAATGGGCAGGCTGAAGTCTCAAATAGAGAACTAAAAGGAATTCTGGAACGGACTGTAAACACCCGTAGAAGGAATTGGGCAAAAAGTCTGGATGATGCTCTGTGGGCATACAAAACTGCATTCAAGACTTCTATAGGGACATTTCTATACTAGCTTGTGTATGGAAAAGCCTGTCATTTGCCAGTGGAACTGGAACACAAGGCCTACTGGGCAACCAGGTTCCTAAACCTTGATGCTACGGTAGCTGGAGAGAAGATATTACTCCAGTTGAATGAGCTAGAGGAGTTCAGACTCAATGCTTTCGAAAATTCCAAAATTTACAAGGAGAAAGCAAAAAGGTGGCATGACAGAAAGCTGTCATCTAGAGTCTTTGAGCCAGGACAGAAGGTTTTGCTATTCAACTCTAGGCTCAGATTGTTCCCTGGGAAACTGAAATCCCGGTGGAAGGGACCAGATGTGATTACAAGTGTGTCACCATATGGATATGTAGAGCTTCAAGATATTCACTCTGACAAAAAGTTCATGTTAATGGGTAGAGAGTCAAACATTATCTTGAAGGCAATGTTGGGCAAGAATTCTCAAAGCCGAGACTAGATTAAAGCTCAGCAAAGTCCAGCTAAAGACAGTAAAGAAGCGCTTGCTGGGAAGCAACCCAGCCATCAGCATAAATTAGATGTTTATAACAATTATATGAGTCATCTTATTTTGCTATTCATGTTTGTCAATACATTTAAGTAAATAATTTAGAAAAATGAAGGTTCAGAACATAGAGTAGAGGAATCACAGAAAAAAAAGCTCACTGGCGTAAACACGCCAGTAAAGAGGCATTTTTGGGCATTAAACGCCAAAATGGGCACCATAACGCCAGAATGGGTAGCGTCCTGGGTGTTCAGAAAAATGCCCAGTGACAAAAGGATTTCTGGTTTTTAACGCCAACCAGGGTACCTGGCTGGGCGTTAAACGCCCAGATTGGTTAGCAGATGGGCGTTAAACGCCGAAATGTATACCATTCTGGGTTTTTAACGCCAAACATGTCACAAACATTCACCTTTCAATTTTAATTTTCAAAAATTAATGATTTTATAAATTCTTTTTAAATTCTTTTTCAAAACAATTTTAAACCTTATTTTTTTTCAATTTCTTTCCAAACCTTTTCTTCATCCACCTTATGTTTTATTTCTTAGATGCATCAACAAAAATTCTGATTTCAATTCCTCATATCTTTTTCATATCTTTCAAAATTTTAAAATCCTATATTTTTCATATCATGTTTATCTTTTACCAATCAAATCTTTCTATCATATATTTTTCAAAATATTTCGAAAAACACCCCCTCCCTTTTAAATCCCATTCAGCCATCCCCATTCATTCACCATTCGAATCCTTCTCTCCTTCTATCCCTCTTCTTTCCTTTTTTTTGCTTGGGGACAAGCAAACCTCTAAGTTTGGTGTGTTTTTCTGTGATCACTGAGCTAAAACTCACCAAGATCATGGCCCCTGAAAGAAAATAAACCACTCCAAGAGGCAAGAAAGAGAACAATCCAAAACCTTGGATGCATGAGAGGTTCTGCACCAAAGAACATGCAGACCGTTACTTCAAAATCACGTGCAGAAGATCAGTGATCCCAGAAGTTAAATTCGATCTGAAAGAAGACGAATATCTGGAGATCCAAGAGCAGATTCAAAATAGAGGCTGGGAAATCCTAGCTAATCCTGAGATGAAAGTGGGAAGAAACATGGTCCATGAATTCTATGCAAATCCGTGGCTAACAGATAAGCAAAGAATAGAGGGAACTGCCTTCCACACCTTTCAGACTATGGTCAGGGGGAAGATTATTTACTTTCACCTTGACAAAGTAAGAGAAGTCCTCAAACTTCCTCAACTGCAAGATGATCCAGAATCCTTTAATTGGAGAATAGCTAAAGATAAAAAGCTGAATCAAGTTCTAGAGGACATATGCCTCCTTGGAACTAAGTGGATAACCAACACAAAAGGTGTCCCAAACCAACTAAAGAGGGGAGATCTCAAACTAGTTGCTAAGGGCTGGCTGGATTTCATTTGGCATTCTATACTTCACACAAGTAACCGTTCTGAAGTTACTGTAAAAAGGGCAGTGATGATTTACTGTATTATGTTGGGAAGAGAGGTGGATGTTCATCAGCTAATTCCTTGTGAAATGTACACAATTGCACAAAAGGAATCTACTGAGGCCAAATTGGCTTACCAAAGCTTGATCTATCTATTATGTAAGGATGCAGGTGTACAGATGGGAGTGGATGAGTTCATCCCAACTGAGCACTCAATCACTAAAAGGATAATGAATGGATCTCAAGCTCAAGACAACCCCACCAAGAGGAGGGCGTATGAGCTTAGAAGCATTGGGTTCGCTTAGAAGCATCTGTTACCAAGCTACAAGAAGTTGTGGATCAACTCAAAGAAGAGCAGCAGAATCAAAACAGCATACTTTGCAAATTGCTCAAGGAACAAAAGAAGCAAGGGCGTGAGCTACAGGAGCTGAAGCGCCAGAGGCTATCCCTTGAAGCGCCAGGTGTCCCACAGATTGAAGGAGCACCTATCTCCCAAAATCAAGGTTGTTGAGTCCTAACTCTGTGATCACTTTTGTTATTAGGGACCTATATTAGAATTGCATGAGCATTAGTATTAGGATTGCATGAGCATTAGTATTATTTTTATCAATTTGGGTATAATATAATTTTCTTATCATCATCAAACATGAATGAAATAGTAGATTTTTTTTCAAAGAGAAAGGGTGCAAATATCTTGAGTATATAAAAAGAAAAATTCAAATTATTTATACGTGGTGGCATTGCTTTAACTCTCTGAATGAAGGCATAAATAGTGCATAATTTTTTTTATACTGAAATTTAAGTAATGTTTGACTCTTGAAAGAAGGAGGTAAACAGAGAAATGTTATTGATAATCTGAAAAATCATGAAATTGATTCTTGAAGCAAGAAAAAGCAGTGAAGAACACAAAGCTTGCGAAAAAAAATTTTGCGAAAAATAAAGAAAAAGAAAGAAAAAGAAAAAAAGCAAGCAAAAAAAAAAGCCAATAACCCTTTAAACCAAAAGGCAAGGGTAAAAAGGATCCAAGGCTTTGAGTATTAATGGATAGGAGGGCTCAAGGGAATAAAATCCTGGCCTAAGCGGCTACATCAAGTTGTCCCTAATCATGTGCTTGTGTCATGAAGGTCCAAGTGAGAAGCTTGAGATTGGGTGATTAAAGTCGTGATCCAAAGCGAAAAGAGTGTGCTTAAAAACTCTGGGCACCTCTAACTGGGGACTCTAGCAAAGCTGAGTCACAATCTGAAAAGGTTCACCCAGTTAGGTGTCTGCGGCATTTATGTGTCTAATGGTAATACTGGAAAATAAGGTGCTTAGGGTCACGGCCAAGACTCATAAGTAGCTGTGTTTAAAAATCAACACACTAAACTAGGAGAATCAATAACACTATCTGCATGCTGAATTCTAAAGGAAGCCAATCATTCTGAGTTTCAGGGGATAAAATGAGATGCCAAAACTACTCAGAAGCAAAAAGCTATAAGCCCCGCTCATCTAATTTGAATTTGAGCTTCATTGAAGACTCTGAGATTTTATTACATCATGATCTTCTTTTCATCCTATTTTATTTGTCTAGTTGCTTGGGGACAAGCAACAGTTTAAGTTTTATGTTGTGATGAGCGGATATTTTATACGCTTTTTGGTAGTGTTTTCATATAGTTTTTAGAATGTTTTATTCACTTTTTGTTGTATTTTTATTAATTTTTATGCAAAAATTACATTTCTGGACTTTACTATGAGTTGGTGTGTTTTTTGTAATTTCAGGTATTTTCTGGCTGAAATAGAGGGACCTGAGCAAAAATCTGATTCAGGGGCTGAAAAAGGACTGCAGATGCTGTTGGATTCTGACCCTCCTGCACTTGACGTGGATTTTATGGAGTTACAGAAACCCAATTGGCGCTCTCTCAAATGCGTTAGAAAGTAGACATCTTGGGCTTTTCATCAATATATAATAGTCCATACTTTGCCAGAGATTTGATAGGCCAAACTAGCGTTTAAACACCAACCAGAGACCCTTTTCTGGCGTAAAACGCCAGAACTGGCACCAAAGCTAGAGTTAAACGCCCAAACTGGCATCCAAGCTGGCATTTAAACGGCACAAAGTGGGCTCTGGAAGTGAATTTCTACACTCCCTGCATCTAGTTACTCATTCTCTGTAAATCTAGGTTACTAGTTTAGTATAAAAACTACTTTTAGAGATTTATTTTGGAACTTATAACATTTTTGACAAATCCTATTGTATCTTCTACAGTATGAACCTCTAAACCCCATAGGTGGGGATGAGGAGCTCTGCTGTCTTTCCATGGATTAATGCAATTACTAATGTTTTCTATTCAATCACGTTTGTTTCTATTCTAAGATACTCACTCGTATTTTAACATGGAGAATGTGATGATCCGTGATACTTATTATCATTCCCCAACTTATGAACACGTGCCTGAAAACCACTTCCATTCTACATGAGCTCAATGTAGTCATTGGGCGACATCTTGAGTGTGTATCTCTTAGGTTTCTAATCCACGAGTTTGACCTGCATCTCCTGACAACAAAGTACTCAAACTCGTGAGATCTGAACCTTCATGGTAGAGGCTAGAACCAATTGGCAGCATTCTTGAGATTCGAAAAGTCTAAACCTTGTTTGTGGTATTCTAAGTAGGATCTGGGATAGGATGACTGTGACGAGCTTCAAACTCGCGAATGTTGAGCACAATGACAGTGTGCAAATGGATAAATGTATCCTACTCCGACACAAGTGAGAACCGACAGATGATTAGCCATGCGGGAAACTGTAGAGGACATGTTTTCACTAAGAGGACGGATGGTAGCCATTTACAATGGTGATCCCCCAACATACAGCCTGCCATGGAAGGGACATGCGTTTTTAGAAGAAGACAGTAGGAAAGCAGAAATTCAGAAGACAGAGCAACTCCAAAACCTCAACCTGCTCTCTATTATTGGATAACAAGTACCATTCTTTTCATGCTCTTTTACTTTACACAAACAAAATCCTTTTTATTATTAATCTCCTGACTAAGAGTTACAAGATAACCATAGCTTGCTTCAAGCCTGCAATCTCCGTGGGATCGACCCTTACTCACGTAAGGTATTACTTGGACGACCCAGTGCACTTACTGGTTAGTTGTGCGGAGTTGCAAAAGTATGATTGCAATTTCGTCCACTAGTGACGCTTTTGAAAGAGCATAGCACTCTCTTAGGTGGAGTCACGCTTGCCCCCAGCGCTCGCACCCATGCTCGCAAGCGAGCGTATTCGATGCTTACTTCAAAGAGGAACTGAACCATTTGCACTTGGCGCTCATTTTTCAAGTTCACTAACAAGCGCCATGCCCAAGCATCAGAATAAAGTCCAAAGGCCAAGAGGAAGTACATCAAGTGAAAACTTGGGGAAAGCACTATAAATAGATGAAGTTTTGAACTCAAAAGGAGGCTGGGACGCTGAGATCCAAAAAGCTAGGATTTAGATCACTACACCTTACATTTCTCATTTGCTTGTATTAAGTTTACTTTTACTTTCATGCAATTTCAATTCCTTTTCAGTTTTTTTAGAGCGATGATCAACTAAACCCCCATTTCATTAGGGGGAGGAGCTCTGTTGTAATTCAGATGAATTAATAAAATTCTTATTCTTCTCAATCCGCTTGTTGTAGGTAAGGAAAAGCTTTTGTGCTTCATAGATCCATTCACTATCGGAAGGGGGTTTGGATATACTTGAATATCTATGTGAGCCTTGGAAAAGGGATCATAGGATTCAGTTTGAAGATTCTCCCTCATAACTCTTTTGATCAACACATTCTTAGTTTGTACGTGACATATAACCTCTTTGAATTGAGTTCCTAAGGGTTGTGTGGCTCATGGATTAGAAATTTGAGCTTAACCTCTTCTCATGAACAATTAGATCAAGGAATTGGCAATTGATTGTGTTTAGAGAAATTAGGTTGCCAAGGGATTGGAACTCAATTATTGACAATCCGCCATAGATCTACTTCATATGATTGAGAATGAAGTTGAGAACCACTGATTCGTGAGGATCATAATATCTCCAATCCCTAATGAATCTGACCCGTTATACTTTTTCACTTTAATTCTTTTGCATTTCTAGTTTCTTTTACTTCCCAATACCCAGGATCCTTTTTACTTTCATGCAATTTGCATTCCCTTGTCATTTACATTCTTGCCATTTCTTTCTTGCCATTTAAGTTTCCGCTTTTTATTTTTCAGCAATTTACTTCTAGTTCTTTATATTCAGCCATTTAGATTCGGCACATTTACTTTCTATGTCATTGATGAACGGATAATTTATACGCTTTTTGGCATTGTTTTTAGTATGTTTTTAGTATGTTTTAGTTAGTTTTTATTATATTTTTATTAGTTTTTAGTTAAAATTCATTTTTTTGGACTTTACTATGAGTTTGTGTGTTTTTCTATGATTTCAGGTATTTTCTAGCTGAAATTGAGGGACCTGAGCAAAAATCTGTTTCAGAGGCTGAAAAGGACTGCAAATGCTGTTGGATTCTGACCTCCCTGCACTCGAAGTAGGTTTTCTGGAGCTACAGAAGCCCAATTGGCGCGCTCTTAATTGCGTTGGAAAGTAGACATCCTGGTCTTTCCAGAAATGTATAATAGTCTATACTTTGCCCGAGATTTGATGGCCCAAACAGGTGTTCCAAGTCAGCTTAAGAATTCTAGCGTTTAACGCCGGAACTGGCACAAGAATGGGAGTTAAACTCCCAAACTGGCACAAAAGCTGGCGTTTAACTCCAAGAAAAGTCTCTACACATGAAAGCTTCAATGCTCAGCCCAAGCACACACCAAGTGGGCCCAGAAGTGGATTTTTATGTCATTTACTCATCTTTGTAAACCCTAAGCTACTAGCTATCTACAAATAGGACCTTTTGCTATTGTATTTTCATCTTTTTTGATCACTTTAGATCTCTAGATCATCTTTGGACGTCTAGTTCTTAGATTATGGGGGCTGACCTCTCGGCCATGCCTAGACCTTGTTCTTATGTATTTTCAACGGTGGAGTTTCTACACACCATAGATTAAGGTGTGGAGCTCTGCTGTACCTCGAGTATCAATGCAATTACTATTGTTCTTCTATTCAATTCGGCTTATTCTTGTTCTAAGATATCACTTGTTCCTCAACTTGATGAATGTGATGATCCGTGACACTCATCATCATTCTCACCTATGAACGTGTGCCTGACAACCACCTCCGTTCTACCTTAGATTGAGTGGATATCTCTTGGATCCCTTAATCGGAATCTTCGTGGTATAAGCTAGAATTGATGGCGGCATTCAAGAGAATCCGGAAGGTCTAAACCTTGTCTATGGTATTCTGAGTAGGATTCAAGGATTGAATGACTGTGACGAGCTTCAAACTCGCGATTGTGGGGCATTAGTGACAGACGCAAAAGAATCACTGGATTCTATTCCGACATGATCGAGAACCGACAGCTGAATAGTCGTGCTGTGACAGAGCGCGTTGAACATTTTCACTGAGAGGACGGGTCTGTAGCCATTGACAATGGTGATGCCCAACATACAGCTTGCCATGGAAAGGAGTAAGAAGGATTGGATGAAGACAGTAGAAAGGTAGAGAGACGGAAGGGACAAAGCATCTCCATACGCTTATCTGAAATTCTCACCAATAAATTACATAAGTATCTCTATCTTTATTTTATGCTTTATTCATAAATCATTCATAACCATTTGAATCTGCCTGACTGAGATTTACAAGATGACCATAGCTTGCTTCATACCAACAATCTCCATGGGATCGACCCTTACTCGCGTAAGGTTTATTACTTGGACGACCCAGTGCACTTGCTGGTTAGTTGTGCGAAGTTGTGATAAAGAGTTGAGATTGCAATTGAGCGTACCATGTTGATGGCGCCATTGATGATCACAATTTCGTGCACCAAGTTTTTGGCGCCGTTGCCGGGGATTGTTTGAGTTTGGACAACTGACGGTTCATCTTGTTGCTTAGATTAGGTATTTTTCAAAATTTTTAAGAATGAACACTAGGTGATGTTTTCATCATCACCAAAGATGATTGATTCTCATCAATTTAGCTCTTGAATGCAATGTCCTGCTGAAGCTTGGCTAGCCATGTCTAATTCCTTTAGACTAAAGCTTTAGACTAACATTGCATGATTCCTGGAATTCTTATTAAAAATTTTGAATCTCTTTATTTTCTTCTCCATATAATTTTCGAAAAATCCAAAAAAAATTACAAAATCATAAAAACCAAAAATATTTTATGTTTCTTGTTTGAGTCTAGTGTCTCATTTTAAGTTTGGTGTCAATTGCATGTTTCTATTCTTCTTGCATTTTTCGAATTCATTCATGTGTCTTCATTGATCTTCAAGTTGTTCTTGATGATTTCCTTGCTCTGATCTTTAAATTCTCTTGTCTTGAGTGTTTTGTTGTTTCTCATATGCATTCTCAATTTGTTAGTGTCAGTAGTATACAAACTTCTAAGTTTGGTGTCTTGCATGCATTGTTTATTTGATCTTAGTTTCATTTTGATTATTCCTCATTATTAAAAAATCCAAAAAATTTTTAATTTGTGTCTTTTCAAGTCAATAATACAGAGAATTGAAGATTCAGAACATACAACAGAGGAATTACACAGAAAAAGCTGGGCGTTCAAAACGCCTAATGAGGAAGGAAAACTGGCGTTTAAACGCCAGCCAGGGTGCCTGGCTGGGCGTTTAACGCCCAAAAGGGTAGCATTTTGGGTGTTAAACGCCAGATTGGATACCATTCTGGGCGTTTAACGCCAGATTGGATACCATTCTGGGCGTTTAACGCCAGGATGGCACAAGAGGGAAGATTTTGTTTTTAATGCAAATTTTTTTCAAGTTTCCATAATTTTTCAAAGTCAAATATTTTTCAAATCATATCTTTTCAATCATATATTTTCAAAATCAATTTCTTTCCATTTTCAAAAATACTTGCTAACAATTAATGATTTGATTCAAACATTTCAAGTATGTTGCCTTTTCTGTTGAGAAAGGTTTAATATTTGAATCATATCTTTTCTTGTTAGCCAAGTCATTAATTTTAAAAATCAAATCTTTTTAAATTGTTTTTCAATCATATCTTTTCAATGATATCTCTTTAAAACCATAACTTTTCAATCATATCTTATTAATCACATCTTTTTCAAAATTAATTTTCAATCATATCTTTTTGATTTCTAATTTCAAAATCTTTTTCAAAAATCATTTTATTTCTTTCTCAATATTAGTTTTCGAAAATCACCAATCAAATTTTCAAAATTTCTTTTAATTATTTTAAAATCTTTTACTTTAATTCTTCACCTCTTTTCACATCCTTCTATTCATGGACTAACACTCCTCCTCAATGCACAATTCGAACTCCTTCTCTCTTGATAAGTTCCTCTTCCTTCTATTTTTCTTTTCCTCTGACACCTCAAGGAATCTCTATACTGTGACATAGAGGATTCCATATTTTCTTGTTCTCTTCTCTTTCATATGAGCAGGAGCAAAGACAAAAGTATTCTTGTTGAGGCTGACCCTGAACCTGAAAGGACCTTGAAGTGAAAGCTAAGAGAAGCTAAAGCACAACTCTCTGTAGAGGACCTAACAGAAATCTTCAAAGAAGAAGACATGGCAGCCGAAAACAACAACAATGCCAACAATGCAAGGAAGGTGCTGGGTGACTTTACTGCACCTACTCCCGACTTCTATGGGAGAAGCATCTCTATCCCTGCCATTGGAGCAAACAACTTTGAGCTTAAGCCTCAATTAGTTTCTCTAATGCAACAGAATTGCAAGTTCCATGGACTTCCATTGGAAGATCCTCATCAGTTTTTAGCTGAATTCTTACAAATCTATGACACTGTCAAGACCAATGGGGTTAACCCTGAGGTCTACAAACTTATGCTATTCCCTTTTGCTGTAAGAGACAGAGCTAAGATATGGTTGGACTCACAACCTAAAGAAAGCCTGAACTCTTAGGAAAAGCTAGTCAATGCCTTCTTGGCAAAGTTCTTTCCACCTCAAAAATTGAGTAAGCTTAGAGTGGAAGTCCAAACCTTCAGACAGAAGGAAGGTGAATCCCTCTATAAAGCTTGGAAAAGATACAAACAATTGATCAGAAAGTGTCCTTCTGACATGCTTTCTGAATGGAGCATCATAGGTATCTTCTATGATGGTCTGTCTAAACTATCCAAGATGTCATTGGATAGCTCTGCTGGAGGATCTCTTCATCTGAAGAAGACGCCTGCAGAAGCTCAAGAACTCACTGAAATGGTTGCAAATAACCAATTCATGTACATTTCTGAAAGGAATCCTGTGAACAATGGGACGAATCAGAAGAAAGGAGTTCTTGAGATTGATACTCTGAATGCCATATTGGCTCAGAACAAAATATTGACTCAGCAAGTCAATATAATTTCTCAAAGTCTATCTGGAATGCAAGCTGCACTAAGCAGTACTAAGGCCGCTTCATCTGAAGAAGAAGCTTATGATCTTGAGAACCCATCAATGGAAGAGGTGAATTACATGGGAGAACCCTATGGAAGCACCTATAATCCTTCATGGAGAAATCATCCAAATCTATCATGGAAGGATCAACAGAGACCTCAACAAGGTTTCAACAACAATAATGGTGGAAGAAACAGGTTTAACAACAAGTCAGTTCAAGAATTCTGGTGTTTAACGCCGGAACTCGCACAAGAATGGGAGTTAAACGCCCAAACTGGCACAAAAGCTGGCGTTTAACTCCAAGAAAAGTCTCTACACATGAAAGCTTCAATGCTCAGCCCAAGCACACACCAAGTGGGCCTGAAAGTGGATTTTTATGTCATTTACTCATCTTTGTAAACCCTAAGCTACTAGCTATCTACAAATAGGACCTTTTGCTATTGTATTTTCATCTTTTTTGATCACTTTAGATCTCTAGATCATCTTTGGACGTCTAGTTTTTAGATTATGGGGGCTGGCCTCTCGGCCATGCCTAGACCTTGTTCTTATGTATTTTCAACGGTGGAGTTTCTACACACCATAGATTAAGGTGTGGAGCTCTGCTGTACCTCGAGTATCAATGCAATTACTATTGTTCTTCTATTCAATTCGGCTTATTCTTGTTCTAAGATATCACTTGTTCCTTAACTTGATGAATGTGATGATCCGTGACACTCATCATCATTCTCACCTATGAACGTGTGCCTGACAACCACCTCCATTTTACCTTAGATTGAGTGGATATCTCTTGGATCCCTTAATCGGAATCTTCGTGGTATAAGCTAGAATTGATGGCGGCATTCAAGAGAATCCATAAGGTTTAAACCTTGTATGTGGTATTCTGAGTAGGATTCAAGGATTGAATGACTGTGACGAGCTTCAAACTCGCGATTGTGGGGCGTTAGTGACAGACGCAAAAGAATCACTGGATTCTATTCCGACATGATCGAGAACCGACAGCTGAATAGTCGTGCTATGACAGAGCGCGTTGAACATTTTCACTGAGAGGACGGGACTGTAGCCATTGACAACGGTGATGTCCAACATACAGCTTGCCATGGAAAGGAGTAAGAAGGATTGGATGGAGACAGTAGGAAAGCAAAGAGACGGAAGGGACAAAGCATCTCCATACGCTTATCTGAAATTCTCACCAATGAATTACATAAGTATCTCTATCTTTATTTTATGCTTTATTCATAAATCATTCATAACCATTTGAATCTGCCTGACTGAGATTTACAAGATGACCATAGCTTGCTTCATACCAACAATCTCCGTGGGATCGACCCTTACTCGCATAAGATTTATTACTTGGACGACCCAGTGCACTTGCTGGTTAGTTGTGCGAAGTTGTGATAAAGAGTTGAGATTGCAATTGAGCGTACCATGTTGATGGCGCCATTGATGATCACAATTTCGTGCACCAGTCATTTACTTTTCTGTGGAGTTAATCATCCAAAATTCATCAAATATTTGTTTAACTAGAAAGATCACTTAACTAAAGTTGCTTAATTCATCAATTCCTGTGGGATCGACCTCACTCAATATTGAGTTATTACTTGGCGATTCGGTATACTTGCTGGAGAAATTTACGTTGTGTAAATTTTCTGTCATCAAGTTTTTTGCACCGTTGCCGGGGATTAATTTAGATCAAAATTGATTAAGTTGGTGATATTCTAGGTTAAACTCTTTTCTTTCATTTTGTTTAAGTACACTAACTGTTTGACACTTTGTGTCATCTAACTCTAACAAAACTTTGGCATTAGAGTGATCACCTTGCTTTTGGTTTGTTTTTGTTTTATGTATGCTAGGAGGAAGAAAATCAATATCAACTTCCTTTGATTCTAAGCCAGAAAGAACCCTTCAAATATTGGGAAGAGAAGCCAGAGGAAAGAAAGTAGTTGGAGAAGAGGAGTCATCAGAAGAAGACCCAGACCAAGTCATGGAGGATGATATACACAATCACCATGAAGAGGTAGGCAACAACAATGGCCAACCTGCTAGAAGGGTGCTAGCCTCTTACACCATTCCTAACCCCAAACACTGTGGAAGCAGCATACTCACTCCAAATATTCATGCAAATAATTTCGAGTTAAAACCTCAGCTCATCACCTTGGTTCAGAATAATTGCTCTTATGGAGGAGGCCCTCTTGAAGACCCCAATCAACACTTGTCTGTTTTCTTGAGAATTTTTGAAACAGTCAAGACAAATGGGGTGCATCTTGACATATATAAATTGTTTCTATTCCCATTCTCCTTGAGGGACAAGGCATCTCAATGGCTGAAAACTTTTTAAAGGATAGTATCAATAATTGAGATAACTTGTTGAGCAAGTTTTTAGCCAAGTTCTACCCAACGCAAAGGATTATCAAGCTAAAAACAGATGTGCAACCTTCAGACAGATAGAGGAAGAGTCATTATATGAAGCCTGGGAGAGATACAAGGCATTGATAAGGAAGTGCCTACCAGATATGTTCACTGAATGGGTGAGACTTCAAAACTTCTATGAAGGTCTTTCTCCAACGGCAAGAAAAGCATTGGACTACTCCTCAGGTGGTTCACTCCAGATGATGAAAACTCCTCAAAAAGCATAAGATCTTATTGACATGGTGGCCAACAATCAGTATTTCTACTCCTCGGAGAGGCACCACAACACAACTCCAAAGAGGGGAAGTAATGGAACTTGAGGGAGTAGATGACATCTTAGCCCAAAACAAGCTTATGCACCAACAAATTCAGCAACAAATGGAGATGATGGGTAAGAAAATGGATGGACTGCGACTAGCTGCTATGAGCACACAAAACCAAGTTCATTCCTCAAATGGATGGAATTAATCTGAAGAAGGTTTTGAAATATTCAACTATGAGCAACAAGGCCTTGAACAAGTGCAATACATGAACAACACATCAAGTTCGTTCCAACAAGATTTTCATGGTGATACATACAATCCATCTTCGAAAAATCATCCTAACTTGAGGTGGGGTGAGAATCAAAACCAAGGACAAAGGAACTCAAACCCCAACAACTTCCGCAACACAAACAACCACAACCACCCATCCACTAAACTAACCAATACACAAAACCACAAAATACATACCTCCAACCCCCATAACACTTCACAAGTTTCCCAGAACAACTTCTCCACACCTTTATTTAACTCACAAACTACCTTTCCCAGTGCTTCAAACAATTTCCATCAACAACCACCACATTCCATGCAAGTACAACCACATCTAGAGTCTCAAAAGATCTCTAATCTAGAAATGATGATGGAGAAACTTATCCAAAATCAAGAGATAGCAAGAAAGGATCATGCCATGATACTCAAAAATCAAGAGGCCTTAATAAGAAATCTTTAAAGGCAGATAGAACAAATGTCTAAAGAAATCACAGAGATAGGTATGAAGCAAGCAACTACCTTCCCTAGTGATACTGAAGACAACCCAAGGGACAAAAGAAAAACTCTAAATTGGGAAGAGTGTAAGGCAATCACATTGAGAAGTGAGCAAAGCTTGGAGAAAGAAGCCACTATCCAGGAAGATCACAATAAATGAGGGTCAAAAGAAGAAGTGGAGAACAAAAACAATGACAAGAAACCTCCATACAAAGTGACAATTCAACTAAGAAGGAGGCAGTGAAAGCATACCAACCAAAGCTACCATATCCTCAAAGGTTCAAGGTGGAAAACAAAGAGAAGCAGTACTCTAAATTCTTGGAGATATTCAAGACACTCCGTATCAATATTCCTTTAATAGAAGCACTTGAACAGATGCCACTATATGCTAGGTTTATGAAGAAAGTGTTGACAAAGAAAAGATTCTTGAAAGAAGGACAAACTGTGGTGATGACAAAGGAATATAATGCCATCATCCAGAGGACTCTCCCAATGAAGAAAAAGGATCCTAGAAGTTTCCATATCCCTTGCACCATAGGTAGTATGACAATTGAGAAATCATTGTGTGACCTTGGTGTAAGCATAAACTTTATGCCTCTGTCTCTCATGAAGAAACTTCAAATTCATGAATTGAAATCCACACGGATAGCTCTCCAAATGGCTGCAAATCTATCAAGCATGCATGTGGAGTGTGATAAACCCCATTTTTAGGATTTATCTTGTGTTGAATTTAGATGGTTTTGTCAACTCTTCTCCCATTTATTCACTAAAATAGCATGGTTTTTGTTATTCTCCTTTAATTGTGCTTAAGAGTGAAAACATGCTTCTTAGGTCTTAAAATAGCTAAATTTAATTCACCTTGATTCCATTAGATGCCTTGATGTGTTTGCTAAGTGATTTCAGGTTCAGGAGGCAAAGATTGGATTGAGGGAATGAAGAAAAAGCATGTAGAAATGGAGAACTTATGAAGAAAAGAAGGAATCGCAAAGTTGTCAAGCCCAACCTTTTCGCACTTAATCGATCATAACTTAAGCTACAGAGATCCAAATGAGTCGGTTTCTGTTGTGTTGGAAATCTAACATCTGGGGCTTCAAAATGATATAAGATTTTCCAAAGTTTCCACGCGTCTATAGACAATGGACACGTACGTGCACTGTACGCATACGCGCCAATAGATGTACGTGATTCACTTAATGCAACTCGTGGCCAGCGATTTTAGGAGCATATTGGGCCCAATCCAACTCATTTCTGATGCTATTTAAGCCAAGGATTGAAGGGGAATCACATAACTTTAGGCATTTAGTTACCATTAGTTTAGTTTAGTTTAAGTTTTGGAGGGAAAGTTAGTCTCTAGAGAGAGAAGCTATCTCTTCTCTCTAGAATTAGGATTAGGTTTAGATCTAGATCTACTTCTTCTTCTTTTTCTCTCTTAATTTTCCATTTTTCTTCCTTAATTGTTCTCTTGTACTTGTAGAATTCTTCTTCTCTTGTAATTCCTTTGTATTGTTAGTTGTAGTTTATGAACTTTCTTTTGTAGGTCTACATTTCTTCTTCAAAGCAATTGGTAAGTTCTTTGTTGTTTCATAATTGCTTTGCCTTTCTATTGTTAATATCTTATTTTTGTAGTTGTATACTCCTTTAATTCTTGCAATTAATAATGTTTGCCTTTATTGCCTTCTATGTGTTTGTTAAAATGCTCCTTTTAGTTGTGAGTTAGATTTTTGTTCCTCTTAGTTTGGGAAGGTAACTTAGGAACTCTTGAGTTGCTAATGTCCAAGTAATTGATGATTGGGAGCCATTAACTCTAGGTCTCACTAATTGAATTAGTAGAGAGTTAGGACTTATGGACTTGGATTGATATAGCTCATTTGACTTTCCTTTACTACTAGTTAGAGGATGACTTAATGGGATTGATCCTTGCCAATTCTCATGTTGTGGTTAGTGATAGGGATAGAGATCCTTGACCACCAAACCTTGCCAAGACCTTTTTAGCTATTAGTTTACTTCATTGCCATTTACTTTTCATGCCTCTTATCAAAACCCCAAACATAACTCATAACCAATAACAAGAACACTTTGTTTGCAATTCCTAGGGAGAACAACCCGAGGTTCCAATACTTTGGCTATTACTTTTAGGGATTTATTTTAGTGACAAACAATCTTTTGTATGAAAGGATTATTGCTTGGTTTAGAAACTATACTTGCAACGAGATTTCAATAGTGAAATTCTAAACCATCAAAAATCCAATCATTAGAGTGGTGGAGAATGTACTGGTAAAAGTAGGGAAGTTCTTCCTTCTAGCTGAATTTGTGATCTTGGACATAGATGAGGACTGCAACACCCCTATTATCTTGGGAAGATCCTTCCTAGCCACAGGGAGAGCACTTATAGATGATGAAAAAGGGAAATTGATGCTGAGGGTGCATGATGAGCACCTAGTGTTCAATGTCTTCAAAGACTTGCAAGACCCTATTCAAGAGAAGGAATGCATTAAGGTTGATGAGGAAGAACCAAACATGAAAGAGGCATCCAAGGAGTCACCTTTAGAATTATTGAACCCATGCTTGAAGGAGAAGAAAGAAGCTGAAGAGATGCAAAAAGCTCTGGGAATCAAGGAAACCAAAGGAGACCTACAAGCAACACATCCAATTGTGACAATCAACAAGAAAGCTCCTGACCCTGAGCCTACCAAGAAGAAAATACTGTTTGAAGGGGAAAAAATCTCAAGAAAAAGGTGCCAAGGGGTTGGAGAAATAAGAAAATCCCGACTGAAGGCTTTTCACCTGGGGATAAGGTGATGTTGAGCTACCAATCAAGGGAGCAACCTCCACAATTGTCTGAATGTTACATAGTGAACAAGATCCTTTCACTAGAGCATGCTGAGATAATCAAAGAAAGCACTAGAAGAAAGCTTATTGTGAGAGGGGAAGAGCTGAAGCACTATGATCATCACCCTTCCTAACAAGGGACAACCATCAAGCTAATGACGTTAAAGAAGTACTTATTGGGAGGCAACCCAACCTTAGGTAACTCTTTCATACTCTTTTCAGAATAAATGGTTTGTTGAATTTCTGTGTATTTTAAGGAATTAAGTTTGGTGTTGCACACAAAGGTGATTGTGCCAATAAAGAAACAAATCAAGGGTGAATGTGTGGTACTAAGTTTGGTGTTCCACCATTAACATCATTTGAGCACAAAGTAACCCTTGAGACAATCATAAATAATCACAAATTCCAAACAATCATATAAATCAAGTAACCTTGCATTTCACTTGTTTACTTTCTAGTTTTGTAGTTTATCCTTTCATAGATTTAAAGCACATGATGTTGCATGCACGCATGTAAGATGCACTTGTTTTTGTATATAGAAGTAAGCAAGGAACTAAGTTTGGTGTTTAGACACCACTTTTAGTTCAAGAATTTATAAGCATACGTGTATGATAACTATCTTTCAAGTGATTGGGAACAAGCAACTTTCAAAGTTTGTTGTAGGCAGTCACTTCATCCCTCTAAAGAATTATTGAAACTAAATCTTGATAATGAATGATTAAATAAGTCGGGAATCTATGATATTGAGAAAGATGATAATTTGTAAACGGAATATTGAGATTTAAATATCACTAATATAGTTGAGATTTAGTTTATCTATGTTGAATCGGATTAGTAAGAACCCTAAGCTTGAAATTTATGTGATTGGAGATTAGGATTACCTAGCCGGTTCATGTGGTTTTGCGTAGTCTCTATTTGGAATTATTGCCCTACTGAGAACCCCGTAAGGGATGATGTTCTCACCCGTTTAAGGAATTATTATATTTCAGATGCAGGTCCCGGCGCTTCTCAATGAGCGGGAGGTTTATCTGGAGGGATAGCAAAGAAGGCATTTTATTCCGCTTTAATTTTAGACTCTCTCATTCTTTTGGAAACACTTATATTTTGCACTTGTTTTTAAGACTTGCTTTAGAGGATTATGATGTATTTTAGAGAGATAGGTTATGTCTATCCAACTGTTTTACTGTTGTAACTCTAGCCGACATAATCTTTGCAGGCTGAGACTAGTTGATACTTATATATATATATATACTTATATATATATATATATATATATATATATATATATATATATATATATATATATATATATATATATATACATGTCTCTTTACTCTTATTCTTCCTTCGAGTTTTTGATTATCTACATTATTTGACACGCTTTTGAGTGTGAATGATGGGCGAATTATCTTTTATTTGAGTTTTAAATCTTTGCATAGGCTTCTAGTATAATTTTACTTTCTATATATAAATATTTATATCTTAACTTTGAGTCATAGCACCAAACCATAATTGAATTATCACTTAAGCATAAGGTAATAAATGGTAGGGTGTTACATTACGGTATCAGAGCAATTCGTCCTTGTGAGCTTGAGAAATGAACTACTTATGCTTTAATGCATACTCTGAGTTTTGCCTGTGCTATTTAGGATATCTAATTGATATATTTAGCATGAAGTTCATGAGTATACTTTTGAAAAATTGAAGTACTTAACTTGAAATATTAAGAATGATCACCTTGATATCACTTATTTTGTCTGGATAGGACCCAAATGGTAACTCGTGGACAAGAACGGAGAGGAAGTGAGGGAAACACACCAGCAGATAACCAGGTTGAGTTCTTGGCTGCTATGACTAAGAGGAAGAGAAAGATGGAAGCAAGCTCAAGTTCTTCACAATGATTTGACTTGTAAGAGCTGTGAAAGCTATCATCCCACTACTCTGTGTAGAGCTGGTTTGGGCTTATGCTACTCTTGTGGTGTTGTCAATCACATCATGGAATTGTCCAGAGAGGAAGAATCAAAATACCTGCAAAGCTCAAGGCAAGGTCGTGTCTTCACCCTGACAACAGATGAAGCTGACCTACTCTGAACCAAGGTAGATGCAAGAGTAGTCATATAATTTTATTTGCTTTACATGATACTGGAATGAAAACATTCATTTATAGTTTGTGATACTTGCCTTGCATGAAGTGGGTGAATAAATAAGTTCTTGAAGGCAAACAATCAGAGTGACACTACAGAAGTGGGGCAATTTTGAGAGCTTTAGGACTGTTATGATGTGAAAGAGAAGTTTTGGGATATAATATTATTTCGAGGGTTGATAAAGGATCGAGAAATGGGAGTTGAGATAAGAAGTACTATCCTCACCTGTTTTACTTTTAGCGGTTGAAATTTTGAGGGCAAAATTTTTGTTTAAGGTGGGTAGGATGTAAAATCCCACAAAATACCAAATAATTAATTGACAACTAAAAAATAAATTAAATGAGAGAAAAAAAGGATTATATATTTAATATTTATAATTTGGAGAAATAAAAATATTTAGGGTGCGAAGTAAAACGCTTATCTTAAAAATTTTGGCCTAATTTTGTGCCAAGGGACTAAAACAAGTGAACTAGACCCGAGTGGGTCCAAGTCCCATATATCCACAAATTTTAGCCACCATTCTCCCCATTATAGTGAGAGAGTTCGGATAGAAGAGAAAAGAGAGAGGTGAGAGCAAAAACCCTAACTTCACCATCTTCAATCCATCATAACTTTTGCTCCGAGGCTCTAATTGATGAGCCATTTATGGCCACGTGTTCATCTTGGAACACTCTTCAATTATATCTAATTAGTTTGGTGAGTAACTTGAAATTCTATCTCTAGTTTCTCATTCAAAGCTGAAATCACATTTTTCATTTCGATATTTAGGATTTTTGGTGATTTTGATATTATAAGGGTTCTCTAGCTTATGTTCTTAGTGGTATCCATCATTAGTTTCAGTGGATAAAGATTGAGTTATTGGAAGCTTGGCTCGGTGAAACTTTGAAAAGGAAAGGCTTGGAAGCTTCGAATTTTGGCATTAAGGTACGCGTGGTAGTTTTGAGTAGGCATTATGTAAGGTTTTGTGAAAACCAAGGTTACTTGTCCCTAGGATAATTTGAATGGAATTGATTGTTGATATGCTTGAATAATGGTTAGTATTAGTATTGAGCTGGTTGATATGTTTTTGGCATAAAATTGAGAGTGGAAATAATGAGTTTTTGATGAATTGAGAAGTGCTATGTGATATTGCTATAATTGGATATTGTAATATATGTTGGTGCTATGTTGCATGAAAATGAGCATGTATATTGAAGTTTTAATCGAGAATTGGGTGTATGAATATTGTACTTTGTGTAAATTAGGCCAGAGACCGTGATAGGGTGAGGAATCTCCTATGAGGTAAGTTGAGGTAAGTGGTATGAAATATTGAATGAGTATGAGATATTTGATGATGATTGGTTGTGGATTTTGTTTGTATGAGTGTGTATGTTGAGGTTATCTTAAGAAATTGATTGAACGGGTGTTGAATGATTAGAAAGGGAAGAGAATCAATAAATGTATATTGAGGGAGCTTAGAAGTGGTGTTGGAATGGTTTTGAATTGAATTGGAATTGGAATTGGTGAAAATGGTTATGCAAAAATTTTTGGGTAAGAATGAATTTTTGACGAAATTCAACGGGCAATTGATAAGTCCATATTTGATGGTAAATTTTGGCTTGAATCGAGTGGATTTCATCACATAAACTCATATTTATTCACTTGAATAGCATACTTTTGTTATTTCTCTCTAAATTGTACCTAAATATGAAAATATGCTTTTTTATGCTTAAATTAATCAATTTAATTCTACTTTTATTCCATTCGATGCCGTGATATATTTTCTTGAGTGATTTCAGGTCCAATAAGCAAGAATGGCTTTAAAAAAGTGGAAGGAAAGCATGCAAAATGGGAGATCTCATATAGAGGAGAAGACACATTGATGTGTGCGTACGCACACCTTTCTAAATTGTATATTTTGGCCACCATGTGATTTGATTTCATTATCTATCATCAGGAAATTGTGTATAATCGATGCATTCGTTGTTAGGTGATACTTGCTTATATTGATTTTTATTTACATCACCAAATTGATGCATTGAAATTATGAAATTGTTGAAATTGGATTTTAAGCTTACCTAGTGACATCTTTTTGTGGTTTTCAAGTTATGTAGACCGTGCTTGCTATGTCATCGATTTCACTTCATATCTCTCTTTTTCTAAGTTACATAGCACCCATGTTCCCTACTTTTTGTCAATTAGGTGTTGCGGATTCCATATTTCATTTGGTTCATTGAATTCTCTTGCATATCAACAATGTCCATTCATTATCCATTTCACAATTGCTTGATTATTGCTTGAATGCTTTTATGCTCCTTTGTTACTTATTTGTTTATCTTAACCTACAAGTTTTCTTTAAGGTATTTCAAGCACACTAGAATGAGTGAAGTGCATACTTCTTTTGTGTATTGCTGACATAAAGCTTTCAATGCTAGTGTGTGAGTTCTAAACTACGCGTAAACATAGAATTCACACACTTTTTTCATCCATGTCACACACCGATTCACTCACTTCATTTTAGTGGTCATTACCTCATTCCAACAATATATTCTTCCTTGTTTTTAAATTCATTCATCTTACTATATTATGTTTTAATTCTTCAGGATGAGTCTCCATAAGAAAAAGGAAAGCAGAAAAAAATATGCAGCAGCCGGTTGATCCAACAGTTGAAGGTGGAAATCCGTGTAGTCGCTATACCCCATTTGCTCATCTTTGAATGCACGAAGGACCGTGCAAACTTTTAAGTGTAGGGAGGTCCGACCAAATCCCCACTTTTTGGGTGAAACATTCTAATCCCAAACACTTTCATATTTTTAGAATTCTTAGTTGCATCTTTCTTGGTTTGTATATATTGCATCTTTCTTAGTTTATTGCGTTTCTTTTCATATATACATATAAACTTAGTCAAAATAATGAAATTTTTCAACGAATTTATTTATAGGACATTCCAAAATTGATTTGACTTAAGATCTTTTTTTCATTGAAACTTACTTGAACTATATTGTGGAATATAGTTTTTGAGTTAGAACACACAACCTTGTGAGTTTTTTAGCCTTAATGTATGGTTGTATCATTTCAACCACTATTTCATTCTTGTATGTGTTATTCTCTTTCTATGATTGTAATCTTTGATTTGTCTGATTCTTTATGTCTATTATTCTGTGTATGAATGCATCTATATGATTGAGGCCTTCATTTCATTTAAGCTCGCTTACCCAAATAGCCTTACGCTTTTATCTACCATTGTTAGCCAATTTTGAACCTATTTTAATCCCCTTTTATTCTTAATGTTAGTACATCACTACCCCTAAGTGAAAAATAATAAATGTCTTTAATTTGGATCTTTGATTAGCTTAGGTTAGGGAGAGTGTGTATCATTTTAAGTGTAGAGAAATTTAGAAAACATTGGTAGAAAGAAAAAAAAGGATATTTTGTATTTTTATTAAAAATCTTTGGAATTGGGTACATATTCATGTATTCAATATTTAAATCATATGCATTAGTCTCTTGTATATATTATGTTATATAATTGAAGAAAAAGAAAAAGAAAAAAAAAAGAAAAAAAGGAAAAAGAAAGAAAAAGAAAAAGAAAAGAAAAGAAAAAAAAGAAAGTAATAAAAATGGGACAAATGTTAACCCCACAGTAAAGTAATAAGAATAATGCATATGTGGTATAAATTGAAAGAATTCATGAGTGTGTGAAAAAGTGAAAAATGGGTAGTTAGGTTTGCATTAAAAATTGTATAGGTTGTTATGTGTGTTAGGTGAGAGTTTAAGTTAATCAAAGATTCAAATTTCAAGCTCACTTGACCATATGCATCTTTACCCTTACCCTAATCCCATTACAACCTTGAAAAAGTTCTCATGATACTTGCATGTATGGATTGAATAATTGTTAATTGTTAGATAAAAAAACAAATCTTAGAAAGCATGATTAGAGGAGAATTGAGTGAATCAACCTTAAACACTTGAGCAATTAGAGCGTATACACATCCGGTGAGGGATTCGATTGCTCATTTCTATATTTTTACTTATGATCATCTCTTATCTTGCAAGCTTGAAATTTCTTTTCTAGGACTCAATTCAATTAAGGATTTGACTTGGTTGTGATTGCTTTAGCCTTTATATTTATATACGTATTCTTGGAAATTAATTTATTTTGACCAAGTAATTATATGCATTTAGATAGATTGCATATAGATAGTTTGCATTGAATAAAAACTGATACCCCTTTCTTGTCTTTGTTGGGTTTAGCAAGAGGACATGATATTGTTTAAGTGTGGGGAGGTTGATAAACCACAATTTTATGGTTTATCCTGTATTGAAATGAGTGGATTTTATCAACTTATCTCACATTTATTCGTTGAAATAGCATAGTTTTGTGAGTTTCTCCTAAATTGTGCTTACGAGTGAAAACATGCTTTTTAGGCTCTTAATTTGCTAAATTTAATTTACTTTAATTTCATTTGATTCCTTGATATGTTTGTTAAGTGATTTCAGGCTTAGAAGGCAAATATTAGATTGAAGAAGTGAAGTAAAAGCATGCAAGTGGAGAATTCATAAGGAAATGAGGTTTTTGAGTAATTCATGGTCTTGCGTACGCATGCCTTGCGCGTACGCATACTGTGGGATTTTTTCATGTCATGCGTACGCATGACATGAAGCACGTGATTCACTTAAGAAAAACGTGGCTGGCGATTTCTGGACCTTCTCAAGCCCAAATCCAGCTCATTTTTGAAGTATTTCATGCAATTCTCAAGGAGAATCAAGGGGCAAGGAAGAAGTAGAGTTAGTTTAGGTTTTTATCATGTTTTAGGGTATTTTCTAAATAGAGAAGCTCCCTATTCTCACTAGAATTTAGGATTTTTTAGTTTAAATTCTCCTTAGATTTAGGTTTCAATCTTGTTCTATTTTAGTTTTCTTTATATTTTCTTATTCTAGTATTTGATTTACTTAATCCTTCTTGTTAGTTCCTTTATTTTGGTTAATTTTGGCTATGAACTCTCTTGTTGAATTCCAATTTTCTTTAACGCAATTGATGCTTTTCATGTTATTAATGCTTAATTGAATTGTTGTTATTGATTTCTTGAGTTTAGTAGATATAGATTTTATTATTTATACAATTTATGATCTTGTTCATTTTAGTACCTTGAGTTACTAATATCCAAGTTGATTGATAATTTGGAGATCTTAATTGGTCTTATTTCCATTCAAACTGATCTTTCACTAAATTATTTAGTGAGTTGGCTAGGACTTATGGATTAGGATTAGATAAGCCCATTTGACTTTTCTTCGATGTTGAGGATGACAAAGTGGGTTTGCTCTTGTAATTATCATGCTGTGGTTAATAACAAGGATAGTGATCCTTGACCATCAACCCTTGTCAAGACCTTTTCACCATTTGAGTTTCCTTTCCTTTGTTAGTTAATTGCCATTTACTTTCTTGCTATTTAATTTCGTGTCAATTCCTATCTCACCCCGGATTCCCTCATAGCCAATAATTGAGCACTCAATTGTAATTCCTAGGGAGAATGACTTGGGATTCTACTCCTGGTTATTTTGGTTTGTATTGTGATAACCTTTTAACCTTTGATTGAGAGTTAATTATTAGTTTGGACTATGGTTGCAATGAAATTCTATTGAGAAATTCTAGACCATCATTAATCCTCCGTCAAGTTCTTAAATACAAAGAACCTTGTCGAAAAGTGGAAATGGAAGATGCTTGCCAAGAGGTGGAGGTAGTCAAAGAAGAGTACAAGGGAGTGAAACTTGCACGACTGTTGGAAACATCCCTTCCTAAGTCACTATCATCCATTATATCATTCAACTGGGTAAAATTCATATCTCTTAGATTACTTATTTTGCTTGAATATAATTTGCTTGAAATGGATGGTCAACTTATGGCTCTATATGGATTCAAGAGCGAAATAGGGATGGTTAGTGGTTGAAAACATAATTCTCGGTTCATTATGGTTGGATCATCAAGGTTTAAGCTCAATGATTGGCGTAGAGCTCAATTGAGTAGGTTAGGAGGATATTTAGGTGCTAGAGTGAGGATACCAAGGCCATACCACTCGGATGAAACTATGGTAATCAACAAGACGACGGGTGCAAAAACAAGGTTTGGGATCCTGGAATACAATTTGGGAATCAACAACTTTGGGGTATTGTCACTTGTTTAGATTTGCTTGAGAGCTTTGTGCACATAATTTGGGATTTCGGTAGACATTAGATGAGCAAGCATTGGTGGGGATTCAAGGAAGAATTCAAGGATAAACCACCATAGCAAGGGCATCCCCAATTGTCTAACTTAAAGACAATAAACAAAAGTGCTAGGTGGGAGACGCCCCACCATGGTTGCGCTGCAAGGGCAAAAAGCTGGCTACATCATCATCAACTTTTGCAGGCATTATCTACCTTGAATCGGATTGGTAAGAACCCTAGGCCTGAACTTTGTGTGATTGGAGATTAGGATTGCCTAGCGGGTTCATGTGGTTTTACATAGTGTAACACCCTAATTAGCCTAAGCCTTACCTCGCGTCGTAAAGCCAAGGTTAATCAGAGATTACGACAGTTCTAAACTCAAACATAATATATATATATATATATATATATATATATATATATATATATAAAGAATAGTATAATCTAGAAGCCCGATAAAAGATATAGCTCAAAAACAGAATTTCGAAGCACAAACGTACTAACGGAGCTACTAGCTTAAGGCATAAGAAACAGAGAAGATATAACAAAAGATAAGTATATAATATCATTGGGAACTAGTCACGACTCACGGAGTTTAAGCCGGCTAGCCATATACTGATATACAAAACCATACAGTGAAAACAGCTTATACAAGTTTTGTTCTCTCAAATACATGCCTCTAGGCAAAACAAAATACAAAAGGAGAGATGTATAAACAAAATAAACCAAAAAGAACTCAAAATGACCCAAGATTCTCCGCTCCTGTCACCAACCAAAGCAACTCACCGAGATGGGTTGCGACCTGCATCTGAAAAATACAACAACAATATGGTATGAGAACCGGAGGTTCTCAGTATGGTAACAGTTCCCAGTGATATAGGATATAAGACCCCGGGACGCCAAAGGCAATCCTAATTTTCATATCCATCACAAGATTCAACTTAAAGCATTATAAAACATTTAAGCATAATATACCAACTTGACTTAAATAAACCAGGTTATCTATCTTAAGGAATTTCTATTCTAACCAAACACCGCTGTCCCACAGCCTTCACCAACCGATCCTCCATGCGATTCCATCGCCACCGCCTTCCGAACCTCCTCAATCCCAGCAGAAAACACAGATAATGTGCAAAGCAAGTAAAGCACAAGTAGTAGCATATATGGCAAATAATTCAGATAGCAAGTAAGCATGTTATTCAATTAGGCAAACCATTACAAGTAGACAAAGCATACAAGCAAATAGGAAATGCATATGATGAATGCCTGCCCTACTGGCTGTGATATCACATTGTCGGTTCAACTGCCAACCCGACACATCTCCATGGAGACGTCGCCCTTCGGATTTCTTATATGGGAACCCCCGAGATATAGTGCCCGGATCACTGTCCAGGTACCGGCGCCTGCTCGCCCTATAGATCCGAAGGGATGCGAGCGGGATATTCTTGCCTCAGACCTCACATCTCAACGTAAGCAGGATTAACCACCATCCTTACGCCGCCGCCGCTACCTCGACAGGCGGGATTAACCACCGTCCTCGCCAGGTGCATAGCGTCTCAAAATATCATGAGAAAAATATTATTTCAGTTGTTTTCAAAAGTATTTTCAGCATACATATATCCATCACTTAAATCCGAGTCTCCGACTCATCTCAACCACTGTCCCTTTATAACTCAGTTTCCAAATACTAAAAGTCTATCATTTCTCATCTCATATACCAATCATCCTTCACCTAACGTCAAACCATTCTCAGCACGCCAGAAACATAGGCCTCCGTTTTCTAATTTACCTTAAAATCATGTACTAGAGCCCTTAATTTATATCCCATGTTCTAATACTCAAAACTAGGCCCAAATGTCTTAAAAATGGTGTTATAGAAGCTTACAACCTTGTTAAAAAGGCAAAATAGTTGAAAACAAATAAATTTTTGAGAAACAAGACGTGTGCACCCGCACAATTCAGAAATCATGAAACTCTACAACTTTGCAAAATTTCAGATTTTTAACACCAACTTTGAATGATCGTAACTTCCTCTACAAAATTATAATTTTCACAATCTTTATACTGATTCAAAGAGTTTTCAAAGATCTTTAATTCTAAATAATTTTCAATCAATTTCGAAAACCGAGGCAAAAGTTATGATCGAACAAAGTTCACCAAAAAATCAATTTTTCCAACTTCACAATTACCATCCTATCTCACCATACCCATACCAAATCATACCAAACCATCCAAAGCTCCATTTTTCATCAAAATGTACCTGTTATAGCATAATACATCAACCTCACCACATTTTCCTCCTCATTTCATTATTCTCAATTCCAACATTAACTATATAACACATATGATCAAAATCACCATCAAACCCACCATTTCTTAAATCATAACACTACAATCATCATAAGAACCAACTCCCAATCCATACAATCATTCAACATCATCATATCATTATAATTCATCACAATCAACTCAACATTCATCAATTCATCAATATTTAGCACACCAACCATCATTTTAGTTCAACCTATCCTATTGGTCACTAGCCTATGTGTCCATGAATATTATATACTACATAGAGGAAACCGAAACCATACCTTGGCCGATTCCCTTTATGCACCCAAACTCAAAGTGAGTACCAACAAGCTTCCAACCACAATCCAAGCTTTCAAATCCACTCCAACAAGCACAAATAAGTTCCAAAAGCTCCCAAAGCCACAATAATCAAACTATATACATATAAATCACCACAAATCAACCTAGGGTTCAACATAAGCATAATCTCACAAGGGTTTAAGAGCTTTTACCTTTCCCAACAGATTTGATAACACAAATCCAAAGCTAAGCAAGGATTAGAGCAAACCTAAACATCCAAAATCACAAAAACCCATTTAACCCAAAACTCTAATAAAACCCGAAATTTTGAAGAGCAGAACTGGAAGGATTTCGTGATTACCTTGAGGGTTTCTTGGGTGGGTTTTGTAGAGCTCTTCACAAGGAACGCGTAGCCGCAAACGGTGTGGCGATCGGAGCTCCATAGCTCAAGATATGAGCTTGGGAAGTTTGAAGTGAATAGTAACAATGGTGGAAAGCTCTCACCTCTCTCCTCACTTCAGCTGCTGTTGTGTTTAGGTTATGAGGGTGAAAGTGGCTGAAATGGGTTCATTTAAGTGTATTTATATGTTGGGCTTGGACCCAACTTGGGTCCGGTCCAACCCGTTAGCGTTTTTAGCCCGTTTGGCCTAACTTCGGGCCAAATCTTTAAAATTAAAGCCCGGTTTTCCATTTCTAATGTTTTTCTAAGGTTTTCGATGGTTTTCACTTTTCTCGTGCGGTACCAGGCAGACTTGAACCGATTCAACCGGTTCAATTGCCGGTTCGCAATTTGTCACGGTTTTTCGTAGAAAGCACATTTTCTGACTCAGAAAGACCCACTGAGTCCAAAAATCACCTTTAAATCCTCAAATTCTCTCTCTAACCTTTCGGAATCTAATTTGGGCAATTAATTCACTTAATTAACCGGTTGATTCGTTGCCGTTCTTACACATAGTCTCTATTTAGAATTATTGCCTGTTGAGAACCCCATAAGGGATGATGTTCTCACCCGTTTCGGAAATTATTACATTTCAGATGCAAGTCCCGACGCTTCTCAGTGAGCCGAAGGTTTATTTGGAAGGACAGCGAAGAAGGCCTTTTATTTCGCTTTGATTTTAGACTCTCATTCTTTTGGAAATATTTATATTATGCACTTGTTTTTAAGATTTGCATTTAGTGGCTTATGATATATTTTGGAGAGCTAGGTTATGTGTATTGATGCGTGAGCATCTTTCCTATCTTTTCCCAGTGAATTTGCATTCAAATTATTGAGTTTAATCAAGAATTAATTATCTTTTATCCACTATGGATGCTACTTTGAGTCGTGTGCAATTCTGTTTATTTCAGATAGCATTTAGATGGATTTGATGGAGTTTCTGTAGAAAAAGAGAAGAAAGCGAATGATGTTGTCAACCTTGACCTCCCTACACTCTAACATAAATAACTCGTGCTACAGAGGTCCGATTGACGTGATTCCAGTGGCATTGGAAAAGCTCTTTGCTTGAACAACAGCTTGAAAATAATTTCTCCTAAATTTCTAATTATTCGGACTTAACGGGATACGTGACATATAATCCTCTTATATTTGGATAATTAGGATTTTTATGGCATATCAACTAGAATTGAACTTAACCCTCTAATTGGAATCAAGTGACCAAGGAATTGGCAGTTGATGAAGGTTAGAGGAGACTAAAAAGGTCTAAGGAATTGAATCTTGCATGATTAAAATAGTTGGTAAGAAAAGTTAATCCGAAAAATAAGTATCTCTGAAACCTTAACGGTTCTCTCCATATATTTCACAACCCATTTACTGCTTGCTTTTTTATTCTCTAAATTTACTGTTAATGCTTTTGAACTCTCAAAACACCATTTTCTGTTTGTCTAACTAAGTAAATCATTCAATCATTGTTGCTTAGTCCATCAATCCTTGTGGGATCGACCCTCATTCACTTGAGGTACTACTTGATACGACCCGGTGCACTTTCCGGTTAGTTTGTGGACTATAAATTCCGCACCAAGTTTTTGGCGCCGTTGCCGGAGAGTGACTGTGATTGACAACTATTAGTTGTTTGATTGCTTAGATTAGGCATTTTAATTTAATTTTTTTTAATTTTTGCTCCTTAATTTTAAAAAATTCTACTTAGTACTTTTCCTTAATTTCTAAAATTAAGTTTGGTGTTACCTAGTTAATTTTATTTTAATTTACTTTTTCATTTTTTTATTTTATTTCAAATTTCTAGCTTAATTCTATTTATAATTTTCAAAAATTCCTTGTGTTAATTGTTTAGTGTTTTATTTTATTTCTTTACACATGTTACCTCACTGGAATTCTCTACACTTTGACGTAATAGAGAAGCCCACTTTTCTTATTTTCTATTTGTTTATGAGCAGGAATAAAGACAAGGAACCTCTTACAAATTTTGATCCTGAACTTGAAAGAATTTTGAGGCAGCTCTTGCAACAAGCTAGACTTTATAAGGCTAGTGAAAATATGAGTGAGACTTTTGAAAAGGAAGCTACAGAGTCCACTATGGATCGTAACCGTGCTGTTAATGCCAATGTGGAAAATCTGAATCAGAATGAACAACCTAGAAGAGTGCTTGGCTCATACACTGCCCTCAATGTAGATTTTTATGTGAAAACTATTATGGTGCCTTCTATAACTGCAAACAATTTTGAACTGAAGCCTCAGCTAGTCACTCTTGTGCAATAAAATTATTAGTATCACGGACTTCCACAGGAAGACCTAAATCAATTTATTTCTACTTTCCTGCAGATTTGTGATACCATGAAAACAAATGGTGTGAACCCTGAGGTTTACAAACTCATGCTCTTTTTATTTGTTGTGAGGGATAGAGCAAAGCTGTGGCTGGATTCTCAACCCAAAGAGAGCTTGAATACTTGGGATAAGGTAGTCATTGGATTTTTATCTAAATTCTTCTCACCACAGAATCTGACTAATCTAAGGGTGGAGGTTTAGACCTTCAGGTAGAGAGATGGTGAGACCTTCTATGAAGCCTGGGAGAGGTACAAGCTGCTGACTAGGCAATGCCCTCCTAACATATTTTCTAAATGGACTCAGCTGGAGATCTTTTATGAGGGCTTATGTGAAATGTCCAAAATGTGTTTAGATAATTCTGCAGGTGGCTCATTTCACATGAAGAAGACACTTGAGCAGACCACTGAGCTTATTGAGTTGGTTGCTAACAACCAATATCTCTACTCATCTAACAAGAATCCTGTGAACTCTGGGATGCCCCAGAAAAAAGGTGTTTTAGAAGTAGAAGCTTTAGATGCTCTTCTTTCTCAGAACAAAGTTATGTCTCATCAGATTAATATGATTACTCAACAATTGAGTGAGATGCAGGTTTCAGTTGTTAATGCTCAAAATGCCCCTCAAGAAGCTCCTTATGGCATGATTGGTAGCTTTATGCAAGGTGAGAATTATGATTATGCTCAATTTCCTTCTGAACAGGTCAACTACATGGAGAATGCTCCTAGAAATCACAATAATGATCCATATGCCAAGACCTTTAATCAGGGATGGAGAAATCACCCAAATTTGGGGTGGAGAGAGCAACCTCAAAGGTCACAGAATTTTAACAATAATTCTCAGGGCAGTTTTCAGCAGAATAATTATAATAACCGCCAGTTTCAATCTCATCAACAACAACCACCTCAGCCGGCAAATTCTCAACCACAGAAGAAAAATATTGATTTAGAAGCATTACTGGCTAGTTTTATACAGAAGACTAGATCTTCACTCAGAAACTTGGGGGTACAAGTAGGCCAGTTGAGCAAGCAAGTACCTGAGAGGCCTCCAAATACACTTCCTGGTGATATAGTGGTGAACCCAAGAAAAAATTGCAAGGCCATTCAATTGAGAAGTGGTAAAGTAGCTGGTTCTGAGACTAAGGTCAATGAGGAGCTAGGTGAAAAAGAAGCTCTAGAGGAGAAGAAAGAAGTGGTGGAGCACGTCCCTCGTAGGCGTACAGATAATCCATTCCCAGTCTCTCTTGACACTAATCCTACATTGCTTAAGGCTCTTGAGTACAAGCATAAATGCCATATCCTCAGAGGTTTCTGAAGGCTTCCAAAGACAAGCAATTTTTTAGATTTTTAGAAGTCTTCAAGAAGCTTCAGATCAACAATTCCTTTTGCTGAGGCTCTTGAGCAAATGCCTTTCTATGCTAAATTCATGAAAGAACTATTGACTAACAAGAGGAATTAGAAGGAACATGAGACAGTGGTGTTAAGAAAGGAATGCAGTGCTATTATTCAACATAACCATCCTGAGAAGATGCAGGACCCAAGAAGCTTTGTAATTCCTTGTATCATTAGAGATGTCACTATTCAGAGAGCTTTGTATGATCTTAGAGCTAGCATCAACCTCATGCCACTTTCAGTAATGAAAAAGCTCCAGATTGAGGAGGTAAAACCCACTCGTATTTCTCTTCAACTTGCTGATATTTCTATTAAAATTCTTGTGGGGTTGTTAGTGGGGCCATTTATTTTTCCTACTGATTTCGTCATATCGGATATGGAAGAGGATAAAAAGTTCTCTATTATTCTTGGAAGACCTTTTTTAGCTACAAGTAGAGCTTTGATTGATGAGAAAAAGGGTGAATTAACCCTGGGGGTCAATGAAGAACAGATGGTCCTTAATGTGTTTGAAGCTATTAAAACCCTAAGGATTCTGAGGGGTGTATGAGAGTTGATGTTGTTGAACCACTTGTTCAAGAGGTACTGTTCATACACTGGTCTGAGCTGTAGGGATGAATTGGCTGAAGACAAAGGGACCGACCTCATTAAAGGATGGCCCACTGATGATTGAATTTCTGTGTGGTCTAGAATTTCACAATAAATTGTCGTTGCAAGTATAATTTCTAAACCAACAATAATCCTTTCATACAAAAATTTGGTTGTCACAAATAACAAACCCCTAAAAATATAAATCAAAGTATTCAAACCTCGGGTCGTTCTCCCTAGGAATTGCAATAAAGTGTTCTTGCTATTGGTTAGAGGTATGTTTAGGGGTTTTTGGAATAAGAGACAAGAAAAGCAAATTGCAAAGGAAATAAACTAATAACTATGAAAGCCCTTGGCAAGGTATGAGAACTAGAGGTCCTATCCTAGTTATCCTTATCAATTGTGATGAGAATTATTCATTATTCCCACTTACTTAACCTCTAACCATAGAGGAGAGTCAAGTGGATGAATTAACTTGATTCCACAAGTCCTAGCCAACTCCTAAGGAAAGACTAGGTTTAGTGGCATTCAAGTCAATTAGCAATCTCTAAGTATCAATCAACAAGAGACTTTGATAACTCAAGTGTCACTGATTACTCCACCAAGGCCAAGAGAAACAAAATCTAACTTATAACTAATAGAAGCATTTCATCAAACACATAAAAGGAAACAAAGGTAAACAACATGAATTGCAAGAATTAGAGGAATCTACAACTACAAAAGCAATAGATTAACAATAGAAAGGAAAAACAATTATGAAACAACAAAGAACTTACCAATTGCATTGAGAAGAAATATAGATCTACAAGAGAATTCATAAAGCAAAAAGGAAAATTGAAGCAAGAGAAGAAGTAGATCTAGATCTAAAAGATTAACCTAAACCTAATCCTAATTCTAGAGAGAAGAGAGAGCTTCTCTCTCTAGAAACTAACTCTAGCTACTTCTCTAACTAAACTATGTCCTAATGTGTGAAATGATTCTAATGTGTCTGATGTATTGACTCTCCCTTGAATTCTACCTTAAATAACCTCAGTAATAAGTTGGATCTGGGCCTGGGAAGCCCAGAATTCGCCCCCAACATTTTGCTTTTAAGTGAGTCACGTGCGAGCATCGACGCGTTCGCGCCATGTACGCGTACACGTCACTTGCTAATTTTCCATCCACGCGTACGCGTACTCCACGCGTGCGCGTCTGCTGCACATACGCGTTGATCTCAGCATCCCAAATCTTTGTTTCTTCATGAGTTCTCCACTTGCATGGTTTTCCTCTTCACCCCTTTGATCCATTCCTAGACTTTCCAATCTGAATTCACTAACAAACATATCAAGACATCTAGTGGAATCAAAGGTGAATTAATATTGACACATTAAAGGTCTATAAAGCATGTTTTCACACTTAAGCACAAATTAGGAGACAATCATGAAACCATGCTATTCCCTTGGATAAATGTGGGTAAAAGGTCATAAAATTTCCTAAATTGAGCACAAGATAAACCCTAAAAATGGGATTTATCACCCACCACCGACCTCTTCATAAAGAGCTCGGACAATCGCCACAGAGGCCCAAGGAGGCCCAAGGCGAAAGAACCACCGCCTACTAGAAGGCGCTTGGCCAAAGATATGATCTCACCCACAAAAGATAAGATAAGATAACAAACTTATCTCAAAAGAAGATCGTCAAACACCACTATAAATACACTGGAGCACCCAAGTATAACTCATACTCCAATCATACTAAAAACCTGTCTAAAGCCCGTACTAACTTAAGCATCGGAGTCTCTTGCAGGTACCACCATCCCCCGGTGATCGAGGACCAGCAGCACCTCAAGCTCCAACAAGTCAGACACGGCAATCTTGACCAAACCAGAAGATCTCGTCTGAGATCGACCTCCCTGTTTCAGGTAACCCTTGGAACATTGGCGCCATTGCTGGGGACCTGGAAGTCATCCCACCATCATGGCAAATAACCATCCTCACAATGACTATGCCTTCGGATTGGAAGACGGTACACCAACAAAAAAAGCAGACGCCACACCAACATCACCTAAGGAGGCAAATGATAAACCCCGATTTTAGGGTTCATCTTGTGTTGAATTTAGAGCATTTTTTTATCCTTTTCTCACATTTATTCAATAAATAGCATAATTTCATGATTGTCTCTTAATTTAGTTAATGGATTGACTTTCAAGAAGGTTGCCAGTGTCATTGGTCCCTGATTTCCATTTCCGCCATTTCCCCCATTATCATTATTCATTTGTTGCCCAAGTGCTTCTGCAGTGGCCTGCATCGCAGCAGGCATATTCTCCAAAGTAGCCATGAAGTTAACTAGGTTATTCGTATTGGTTTCAGGTTCCTCATTACTAGTTCAACCTCTTCCTTGACCACGACCGCATCCACAAGGCGCCATCTGGTTCCTATACACACCAAACAACTGATATCAAGGTAATCAATCTCAATATCGCAAGTCTAGTGCTTCAAAGTCCCATATGCCTGCTCATGAACGTTTATGCCACATATATTAGTTAGATATTCTGATAGCACATAGACACACACATAGAGTATGCACAAAAGCATAGTCAATCTGTCCCTCAGGCTCTACAGGAATGAACTACTCTGATACTATAATATAACATCCTACCACACAGAGCTTTACGCTTAAGTCACAAAACGGAGGTGGTGTGGTATTATGATCTCTATAATAATATATATATATATATATATATATATATATATATATATATATATTAAAAGAAAGTAATATACGAGGAGCCTTGAAGGATAGGTAAAGCAAAGATCACAAAATTAAAAGCGCAACGCTCAGGAATAAGGTTAACTTGCATACGATGAAAGCTAAGGTACATATATATATGTATATATATAGAAAATGAGAATAGAAGGTCAAAGGTACAAAATAAACAAGCTCCTAACTCAACCTGCAAAGCTAAGGTTGACCAGAGAATATTTATATACATACATATAGAAATCCATAACCCAAAATACATAAGGGTAACCCTAGTTTTCCATAAACCTTAATGAGGTGCAAAATTAAAACATATAAACATAAGGAGAGTCTATACATATAGATATAACAAAAATAGAACAAAAGATCAAATCCCAAAAGCCCACTTCGCTGCAGAGAACTTCAGACGCCTAACGAGGTGCCTCCTGACTTGCATCTGAAAAAACACAAATGTCTATAAAAAACGGGGGTTCTCAGCATCGTAATGGTGCCACATACATAAGACATAAGGTCTTGAGAAAGCCAGATGCAATTCTAGAACTCCGACACTTAGATTATAAAACTTATAGATTTAAAGCAGAAAACCATAAATGAGGTGGTCCTCTAAGGTTCTAAACTTAAACAAAATTGTACTAAAACCCTCAAATCCTCTGCCTTTCCTCCAATCCTCCAACACCAGCAAAACCACTGATGAGCGGATAATTTATACGCTTTTTGGCATTATTTTTAGGTAGTTTTTAGTAAGTTCAAGCTACTTTTAGGGATGTTTTCATTAGTTTTTATGTTAAATTCACATTTCTGGACTTTACTATGAGTTTGTGTGTTTTTCTGTGATTTCAGGTAATTTCTGGCTAAAATTGAGGGACTTGAGCAAAACTCTGAAAAAAGGCTGACAAAAGGACTGTTGATGCTGTTGGAATCTGACCTCCCTGCACTCAAAATGAATTTTCTGGAGCTACAGAACTCCAAATGGCGCGCTCTCAACGGTGTTAGAAAGTAGACATCCAGAGCTTTCCATCAATATATAATAGTCTATACTTTATTTGGGAATTGACGACGTAATGTGGTGCTCAACGCCAAGTACATGCTGTTGTCTGGAGTTAAACGCCAGAAACACGTCACAACCCGGAGTTGAACGCCCAAAACACGTTATAACTTGGCGTTCAACTCCAAGAGAAGCCTCAGCTCGTGGATAGATCAAGCTCAGCCCAAACATACACCAAGTGGGCCCCGGAAGTGGATTTATGCATCAATTACTTACTCATGTAAACCCTAGTAGCTAGTTTAGTATAAATAAGACTTTTTACTAGTGTATTAGTCGTCTTTTGACCACGTTTCATCTTTGGTCTCAGTTTTGCTTTATTCTTCATCTTAAGAGGCTATTGATCACGTTTTAGGGGACTGGCCATTCGGCCATGCCTAAACCTTTCACTTATGTATTTTCAACGGTGGAGTTTCTACACACCATAGATTAAGGGTGTGGAGCTCTGCTGTACCTCAGGTTTCAATACAATTACTATTATTTTCTATTCAATTCTCTTTTATTCTTATTCCAAGATATACGTTGCACTTCAACTTGATGAATGTGATGATCCGTGACACTCATCATCATTCTCACCTATGAACGCGCGTGACTGACAACCACTTCCGTTCTACCTTAGGCCGGGCGCATATCTCTTAGATTCCCCAACAGAATCTTCGTGGTATAAGCTAGATAGATGGCGGCATTCATGGGAATCAGGAAAGTCTAACCTTGTCTGTGGTATTCCGAGTAGGATTTCGGGAATCTGGAAAGTCTAACCTTGTCTGTGGTATTCCGAGTAAGATTCCGGTATTGAATGACTGTGACGAGCTTCAAACTCCTGAAGGCTGGGCATTAGTGACAGACACAAAAGAATCAATGGATTCTATTCCAACCTGATTGAGAACCGACAGATGATTAGCCGTGCTGTGACAAAGAATTTGGACCATTTTCACTGAGAAGATGGGATGTAGCCATTGTCAAGGGTGATGCCTCCAGACGATTAGCCATGCAGTGACAGCGCATAGGATCATTTTCCCGAGAGGATGAAAAGTAGCCATTGACGATGGTGATGCCCTACATACAGCTTGCCATGGAAAAGAGTAAGAAGGATTGGATGAATGTAATAAGAAAGTAGAGATTCAAGAGGAGCACAGCATCTCCATACGCCTATCTGAAATTCCCGCTATTGATTTACATAAGTATTTCAATCCCTTTTTATTTTATTTATTTTTATTTATCCAATATAATCACATTTGACTTTATGAGTCCACTTAACTGAGATTTACAAGATGACCATAGCTTGCTTCATACCAACAATCTCTGTGGGATCGACCCTTACTCACGTAAGGTATTACTTGGACGACCCAGTGCACTTGCTGGTTAGTTGAACGGAGTTGTGACTTCAAATAGAGCCAATTATTAAATTTCATACAAGTACAAGAAGTATGGATCACAATTTCGTCCACCAGGTTTTTGGAGCCGTTGCCAGGGATTGTTCGAGTATGGATAACTGACGGTTCATCTTGTTGCTCAGATTAGGTAATTTTCTTTTCAAAAATCTTTTTCAAAATTTTTCTTTTCTTTTTCGTTTTTCCAAACTTTATTTTCGAAAAAATTAATAAAAATCCAAAAAAATTAATAAAATCATAAAAATCAAAAATATTTTGTGTTCCTGTGTGAGTCTTGAGTCAATTTTTAAGTTTGGTGTCAATTGCATGCTTTAAAAATTTTTCTTGCATTTTTCGAAATTCCATGCATTCGTAGTGTTCTTCATGATCTTCAAGTTGTTCTTGACAAGTCTTCTTGTTTGATCTTGATGATTTCTTGTTTTGTGTTGTTTGTTGTTTTTCATATGCATTTTTCGTTTGTTAGAGTCCATGCATTAAAGATTTCTAAGTTTGGTGTCTTGCATGTTTTCTTTGCATCAAAAATTTTTCAAAATTATGTTCTTGATGTTCATCATGATCTTCAAAGTGTTCTTGGTGTTCATCTTGACATTCATAGTGTTCTTGCATGCATCTTGTGTTTTGATCCAAAATTTTCATGTTTTTGGTCATTTTTATGTTTTTCTCTCTCAATCTAAAAAAATTCAAAAATAAAAAAAAATATCTTTTCCTTTTTTATCTCCTAATTTTCGAAAATTTGAGTTGACTTAGTCAAAAATTTTAAAAATTAGTTGTTTCTTACAAGTCAAGTCAAATTTTCAATTTTAAAAATCTTATCTTTTCAAAACTTTTTCAAAAATTAAATCTTTTCCCTTTTTCTTATTAATTTTCAAAATTTTTTTAAAATATTTTTCAAAATCTTTTTTTTATCTTTTACATCATATTTTCGAAAATTAGCTAACAAGTAATGTGATTGATTCAAAAATTTGAAGTTTGTTACTTTCTTGTTAAGAAAGGTTCAATCTTTAAATTCTAGAAATTTATCTTTTAGTTTCTTGTTAGTCAAGTAATTAATTTTAATTTTAAAATCAAATCTTTTTCAAAATATCTTTTTTATCTTTTTAATCATATCTTTTTATCTTATCTTTTATATCATATCTTTTTCAAAATTTTATATTTTTCAAAAAATTTGATTTCAAAATATCTTATCTAACTTCTTATCTTCTTATCTTTTCAAATTTGATTTTAATATCTTTTTCAACTAACTATTTAACTTTTTGTTTGTTTCTTATCTTTTTCAAAACCAACTAACTACATATCCCTCTCTAATTTTCGAAAATATCTCATCTCTTTTTCAAAAATTCTTTTTAATTGTTTTAAATTTTAATTTTAATTATATATTATCTTTAATTTTCGAAAATCACTAACCACTTTTTCAAAATTATTTTCGAAAATTTTCTATCTCTCCTCTTCTTCTATTTATTTATTTATTTACTAACACTTCTCTTCACTTCTCTTCATCTCAAATCACCACCTCTATCGTTACCCATTCTTCTTCACTCTTCTTCCCTTTCTTCTTCTACTAACATAAAGGAATCTCTATACTGTGACATAGAGGATTCCTCTTTCTTTTCTTGTTCTCTTCTTCCCTATATGAGCAGGAACAAGAAAAAAGACAAAAGCTTCCACCTCTGAGTCATGGGAGATGGAAAGACTCATCTAAAGGGTTTATAGCTCAGTGGTAGAACATTTGACTGCAAATCAAGAGATCCCTGAGATACCTCAGGGGATAAATGGTCCTCCACACAACTATTGGGAGCAACTAAGGATAAGAGCACCAAAATCACTAGGGATCATGCAACAGAAGCAAGGAAGAGACATAAAGGAGCTCAAAAAGCACCATTGGTCCTTCAAAAAGGCGCCACCTTCACTAAGGTGGACTCATTCCTTGTTCTTATATTTTTCTATTTTTCGATTTTTATGTTACATGTTTACCTATGTTTTGTGTCTCTACTTCATGATGATTAGTAGTTAGTAACTATGTCCTAAGGTTATGAATAATTCCATTAATCCTTCACCTCTCTTAAATGAAAAATGTTTTAATTCAAAAGAACAAGAAGTACATGAATTTCGAATTTATCCTTGAATTTAGTTTAATTATATTGATGTGGTGACAATACTTTTTGTTTTCTGAATGAATGCTTGAACAGTGCATATTTTTTATCCTGTTGTTTATGAATGTTAAAATTGTTGGCTCTTGAAAGAATGATGAACAAGGAGAAATGTTATTGACAATCTGAAAAATCATGAAATTGATTCTTGAAGCAAGAAAAAGCAGTGAATAGCAAAAGCTTGCAAAAAAAAGTGGTGAAAAAAATAGAAAGAAAAAGAAAAAGCAAGCAAAAAAAGCCAATAGCCCTTAAAACCAAAAGGCAAGGGTAAGAAGGATCCAAGGCTTTGAGCATCAATGGATAGGAGGGCCCAAGGAAATAAAATCCAGGCCTAAGCGGCTACATCAAGCTGTCCCTAACCATGTGCTTGTGGCATGAAGGTCCAAGTGAAAAGCTTGAGACTGAGTGGTAAAAGTCGTGATCCAAAGCAAAAAAGAGTGTGCTTAAGAGCTCTGGACACCTCTAACTGGGGACTCTAGCAAAGCTGTGTCACAATCTGAAAAGGTTCACCCAGTCATGTGTCTGTGGCATTTATGTATCCGGTGGTAATACTGGAAAACAAAATGCTTAGGGCCACGGCCAAAACTCATAAAAGTAGCTGTGTTCAAGAATCAACATACTTAACTAGGAGAATCAATAACACTATCCGAAATTCTAAGTTCCTAGAGAAGCCAATCATTCTAAACTTCAAAGGACAAAGTGAGATGCCAAAACTGTTCAAAAGCAAAAAGCTACAAGTCCCGCTCATCTAATTAGAATTAATATTCATTGATATTTTGGGATTTATAGTATATTCTCTTCTTTTTATCCTATTTGATTTTTAGTTGCTTGGGGACAAGCAACAATTTAAGTTTGGTGTTGTGATGAGCGGATAATTTATACGCTTTTTGGCATTATTTTTAGGTAGTTTTTAGTAAGTTCAAGCTACTTTTAGGGATGTTTTCATTAGTTTTTATGTTAAGTTCACATTTCTGGACTTTACTATGAGTTTGTGTCTTTTTCTATGATTTCAGATAATTTCTGGCTGAAATTGAGGGACTTGAGCAAAACTCTGAAAAAAGGCTGACAAAAGGACTGCTGATGCTGTTGGAATCTGACCTCCCTGCACTCAAAATGGATTTTCTGGAGCTACAGAACTTCAAATGGCGCGCTCTCAATGGCGTTGGAAAGTAGACATCCAGAGCTTTCCAGCAATATATAATAGTCTATACTTTATTCGGGAATTGACGATGTAATGTGGCGCTCAACGCCAAGTACATGCTGCTGTCTGGAGTTAAACGCCAGAAACACGTCACAACCCGAAGTTGAACGCCCAAAACACGTTATAACTTGGCGTTCAACTCCAAGAGAAGCCTCAGCTCGTGGACAGATCAAGCTCAGCCCAAACATACACCAAGTGGGCCCCGGAAGTGGATTTATGCATCAATTACTTACTCATGTAAACCCTAGTAGCTAGTTTAGTATAAATAAGACTTTTTACTAGTGTATTAGTCGTCTTTTGACCACGTTTCATCTTTGGTCTCATTTTTGTTTTATTCTTCATCTTAAGAGGCTATTGATCACGTTTTAGGGGGCTGGCCAATCGGCCATGCCTGAACCTTTCACTTATGTATTTTCAACGGTGGAGTTTCTACACACCATAGATTAAGGGTGTGGAGCTCTGCTGTACCTCAAATTTCAATACAATTACTATTATTTTCTATTCAATTCTCTTTTATTCTTATTCCAAGATATACGTTGCACTTCAACTTGATGAATGTGATGATCCGTGACACTCATCATCATTCTCACCTATGAACGCGCGTGACTGACAACCACTTCCGTTCTACCTTAGGCCGGGCGCATATCTCTTAGATTCCCCAACAGAATCTTCGTGGTATAAGCTAGATAGATGGCGGCATTCATGGGAATCCGGAAAGTCTAACCTTGTCCGTGGTATTCCGAGTAGGATTCCGGGAATCTGGAAAGTCTAACCTTGTCTGTGGTATTCCGAGTAAGATTCCGGTATTGAATGACTGTGACGAGCTTCAAACTCCTGAAGGCTGGGCGTTAGTGACAGACGCAAAAGAATCAATGGATTCTATTCCAACCTGATTGAGAACCAACAGATGATTAGCCGTGCTGTGACAGAGCATTAGGACCAATTTCACTGAGAGGATAGGATGTAGCCATTGTCAAGGGTGATGCCTCCAGACGATTAGCCATGCAGTGACAGCGCATAGGACCATTTTCCCGAGAGGATGAAAAGTAGCCATTGACGATGGTGATGCCCTACATACAGCTTTCCATGGAAAAGAGTAAGAAGGATTGGATGAATGTAATAAGAAAGTAGAGATTCAAGAGGAGCACAGCATCTCTATACACCTATCTGAAATTCCCGCTATTGATTTACATAAGTATTTCTATCCCTTTTTATTTTATTTATTTTTATTTATCCAATCTAATCACATTTGACTTTATGAGTCCACTTAACTGAGATTTACAAGATGACCATAGCTTGCTTCATACCAACAATCTCCGTGGGATCGACCCTTACTCACGTAAGGTATTACTTGGACGACCCAGTGCACTTGCTGGTTAGTTGAACGGAGTTGTGACTTCAAATAGAGCCAATTATTAAATTTCATACAAGTACAAGAAGTATGGATCACAATTTCGTCCACCAACCACATAGACAAACAAGCAAACAATGGCAAACACAGGTAGAATACAAGTACTGTAGATAGCAAATATAACAATTAAGCATATTAAATTCACTTAGGCATTCCCAATTAATGCACAAGCAAGCAATTCAAACAATATGCATATGATGTATGCCTGTTCTGTGGCTGATGAGTCTCATCTGTCGATTATCAAGCTAACACGATAACTCTGGCTGCTAAACCCTAGACTGTCCCTCATCGCGCATCCCCAAGAGTCTATGCATAGCTTTTTCTCATATATAAATTTTGCTCATTGGGGAAATCCTTCCCGAGAATTTATACGTGCCTGGTCACCCTTTTGACGTAAGGTCAATAGAGTATCGAGTCTCAACCTGGATCATGTTGTGGCAGGCCACTGCTCTTTACCTAAGGAAACTCGTATCTCATATAAAATAAGTGCATAAGCCACATAAGCATTCATATTCATTCAAAATCATTGCATAATCATTCATTAAAGCTATGGCATCACATATACGTCATATCTTCGCATTTTTCATACATTATTCATCATTTTTCAAGCTTACTCCACCCCCAAGGTACCATCCCTTCCTAGTTTCATCTCATCACTAGGCATAACACTAAAGTCTATGGGCTAAAAGAGTAAAAATAGAGGTTTAAAGGTTTAAAATTAGGTTTTAAAACATAAAATTTGCTTTGCTAGAAATAGTGGTGTCACGTACACGTGGACGATCTTGCGTACACAGGGTGTGTTCTTACTTACTCGCGAACGCAAACCCCTTGCTCGCACACGCGAGGAACCAAACCCGAAAGGAATGGTCACGTCGCGTGCAAGTGGTCGCGTACGCAACCCCTCAAATTCACTGCTCGCATACGCATGCACCTTGCTCGCGTACGCGAGATACCAAACCCGAAAGGGTTTGTTGCGTCACGTGCAGGTGGTCGTGTACACGAATTCTGCAGAGTGGAAAAATGCTAAATGCTACAGAATTTCAGTTTTGCACACTGAACTTCCGACACACATAACTTTCTCATTTTAAAACAATTTTCATTCGTTTTCCTAACGGCGTAAACTTCACGAACCCAATTTTGGTATGAGAGAAGTTTAAAAAAGATTGGGAGTTCGGAAGTCGAGTTATGACTCGCCGATGTTCGGCCAAAAATAAGATTTTTACAAAATCTTCTAAACCTCTATTTTCATAAAAATAACTCAAAACCAACTTTCTATGCTCATAATCAGCACCATAACATGCCATATCACAGCAACACAGCCCCACATCCTACCACGACCATTCATACCTCAATTTTAAACAATCTTATACAAGAACTCCTCAACTATCCAAACATGTGCATCAATATACCACCTCATACATATTCATTCACATCACCTTATCTATTATCCTTAAAATCATCATTTAGCATTCCATTTTCGTCACAAACATCAGTCACCAAACCACTGCCTAATTCACATTGCCACATTCTAGTATACCAATTTAATACCCAAACACAATAAACAAAGAAATCCACTAGGTTCAAGGATTCTCACCTTACCCAAGCACCAATGGAACAAGATTAAACGTTTTTCCCAAGCTAATCGGATCCTATAACATCAAAGAACCAAAATCTCAACACTAAAGTCATTTAATTTTCGAAAATTAAGGGAAGGAGAGGCTGAGAATAAAAATGAAGGTTCCTTACCAAATTATACACCGGGTTTTGTAGAGCTCGACGCTGTAGTCACGTGGCCGTAAACAGTGCGGTATCGAAGCTCAGAGTAGGAAGATATGGGGATTTGAATGGAAAACAAGGGTTTAAAAACCTTTCTTCTTTTTCCTTGCATGTTTCAGCCTGAAAATTCAATAAATAACGGAAAACAAAAGAATTAAAAGAATGAAAAAAACTAAAAGAACCATTACCACAAGAGAGCAGAACACAAAAAAAAAGAATGTATTAACTAAAGGGATCTCTACCATAGGAGAGCAGAGGGAAAAGTCAAAAAAGCTTTAAAAGACTGTCTACCACAGGATATGATAATGATTGAAAGGTCACGAGACGGTGACGGAAAGTATAGTTATGGTTTCAATATGAAAATGTTAAGTCGTGGGCTTTGTATGTGAATGACTGTGCAGGGATGCCCATAAATATGGAATGGCTTCCAGGAACATAGGTCACATACTTCAGCTGAAGAATCAGCGCCTACAAGTACTTGCAGAGGTCATGTTCGACAGACTTCAGCTGGAGAATCAGCGCCTGCAAGAAGTAGAAACTTGCAGAGGTTATGTCACTGGAATGCCTTATCCGACTTGCGAGTTGGATTGCGTTGGGTGCGGGTCGAAACTGACAAATGAGATTACCTGCACTAGGGATAGACATGCATCATACCTATTTGTGCATATTTGTTTGTGAGTGGTTTTCTTGTGATTGTGGGTGTTCTATATGATTGCTTGATTTCTGTGTCCTTTGATTGTTAAGTCTAAATGTATTTGATTGTCCGTTGTTGTTGGCTATGGTAATAAATGAGTATAACTATACACCATGACCCTACTCCTCAGTTCTTACCCCCTATTTCTACCCCTTTCAGCTACAGGTGTGAAGGTTTAGTGCGGAGCTACAGAAGCATAGAAGATTATGTTCACGAGTTGAGTTGTTAGAATTTACTTTTTCCTCCTCGTTTATTGTTTTTAGTTTTTAGAGGGGTAGGATTTATTTTTGATAATCTTGAAATAAGTCTATGTATTTAATGCTATGTGTATATATATATATATTAAATAGTTTAAAATATAGACTCATCGTTTTCTGAAATAAAACTTCGGTTGGTATTCGTGAAGGCTCAATATTAAATAAATATAGTATGAAACTAAAGGAATAGAGGTAAGTAGCGCTCGAACTTTTAGTACGATCATGAGGTGCTAAAAGTTAGGGTGTTACATTATGGTATGAGAGTAGTCTTTCCTGTTAGAGCTTTGGAAATGGATTGACTATGCTTCACTGCACTATAAGTTTCTCTCACGCGATAAGACTTTTCTTAATGACAAAAGTTTAGATTTTATATGCGTGACTATCTGTTGATTAATGATGTTATCTTACCATTGCATTCCTCATGGTATTAAGTCTGGCCAACTTAATACTAATGACTTATGTATATGGGAACACTAATGGGATGTCATCGACAAAATAGAAGTAATAACTAACGCAAACCGTGGGTTTTGGAAACATTAGAAGTTACATCTCGGGATTGCTCAGTTATGTATCGTGTTTCTCCATGATTTGTCTTAAAGTTTTGTCTAAGGTTTCTTTCTTGAAAAAGTGAACTAATTATTCTCCAATCCTATTCCTTGTTTATATGCGTTAAAGTTTAGACTATTATATATCAAAATTTTTTAAGAAAAATAAAATATAGACTATTATATATTGTTGGAAAGTTCTAAAAGTTGGCTTTTCCAACGCTGTTAGAACTGCATCAATTGGACCTCTGTAGCTCAAGTTATGCTCGTTGGAGTGCAAAGAGGTCAGGGTTGACAACATCCACTTTCTTCCTCTTTTTTGCACAAAACTCTGCCAAATTGGCCCGAGTTTTACCTAAAATAATAAAAATACAAAAACAACTCAAAGTAGCATCCAAAGAGGATTTTAACACTAAAATATAATTAAACTTACTAAATTCTAACTAAATTCAACTAGAAAATAAGCAGAAAATAGGTATAAGATGCACACGCATCATGCTCCGCCTGATTATTCCTACTTTGTAGATCAGCTTCCAGTTTTTGGAGCTTATCTTCTAGCTCCTTCCGTCGTCTTATTTCTCTTCATAATTTTCGTTTTGGTTCCCGTTGTCATTCAACCTTGTGTTCGAGTTGTTGCAGTCGATCCCCCTGACCATGAACTAGGTTTAGGATCTCAGTTGTATGAGGGTGGTCTTCATCCTCAAGATGGTAGACCTCGGAATGGATCCTCCTTGGTTGAGGATTTCCGAAGGTCCCTTCCCCATGAGGGCCTTGGTGTAGTGGTAGAAGAGGAAGTAAGAGGGCTTGGTTTTTTGGTTGAGCTTCTTGCTTAGATTTAGATGCCGTGTGGCCATCTTCGTGCTCGTGGTCTGCTATTTGTCAGAGGGAGAATTCCAGGTCCCCAGCAGGCGCCAATATTTTTAAGGTTACTTGAAACGTTGAGAGGCCCAGATCCCTTTGAAGGGCAGTGACTGACTTGTTTATGCCAAGGTGCTGCCAGTCCGAGTTCCTTGTGAGGAGGTGGGGGTAGTACCTGCAAGAGATTCTGATGCTTAAGTTAGCAAGGGTTTTAGGCATGTTTTTAGTAGGTTGGAACGTGTGTTATACCTGGGAGTTCCAATGTATTTATAATAGAGTTGATGACCACCTTTGTTGGAGCAGTTCCATCTTTTCTGATGGATAAACATTTCCTTTATCTTAAGAGTTTATTGGGATCTACCTTCTAGAAGAGGTAGAGATAGTAAGAGAGATTTAAGGAGGCAATTACTTGTTAAGTCAAGTAGAGCTGGACCTTATGTTGGTGTCAGACCTCTATAAGGAGGTCGGGTTTATAGTGAAGTCCACCTTTACTAGTGGACCTTTTTGTGTTATTGGGCCTGACTTTTATCTGTTGGGCCAGGGTATAAACAATTCCTGTTGAAAAGATCTTATCAGCAAACACACGACCAAATAGACTCTTAGTACATACCTCCAGTCCCTTAGAGAAGTCTTCCTCTGTCACAATTACCAATTTCTCCTCTTCTTCCATACTCCTTGGATTCAGATGTGATTTTTCTCCCCTTTTGAGTTCATGATACAAATGAGGGTGTGATGATGATAAAATAAACAAAAAATAAGAAGAATAAAATGAGTAGAAGAATAATGAGAGAAAGTTGTAAGGAATAAATTCAAATGAAAAAAGGATTTGAACAATAAAAAGAAGAATTAAAGAATTAAAGTTGAAAAGAATGAAAGAAAAAGAAAAACTCTTGGACACAGCAAAAACTTTAACAGAACAATTGAAAAATTATATTTCTTGACAGAGAAATAAAGTAGCTTTGTATCTTAATCAAATCTTATTGGGAGTGATAATAAAATATATATTAATATCTCGTTTATATGATTAATGAAATAAAAAAGTATATTTGTAATATAGTTTAATTTAAATTAATTTAAAAATAGAATAAAATCATATAATTTATTACTATTTATATGATCTGTATATTCAATATGTATTTGATTGTTTGTGTGAATTTTCCAAATTGTCAAAATTTTAACGACTTCAATCAGCTGCAAAGTTGATCACTGTTATCTGTAACTGAATAACAAACTTTTTTTATTGGCGGAAACTCCCCATAAGCTCTTACAGTAGTTCTTATTTTTAGTATTATTATGGTTAAATTCCTCTAGAGGTTATTATGGCTAAATTTCTCTAATAAGTCTCAAATGGTTTCTGAAATTGTACATGAGATTTAAAGTGATCCCTGAAAATAATAGTTATCCAATTATGTCCTTCAACTTGTACTCCAAAATTCATAGTAGTCCCTCATACAATTTTCTTTCATCTCTTATAATCGGAAAGCTGAGCTGGCTAATTCCTGCCCCACTGGCATTGAAACGGTGTCGTTTCGTAATTATTTGGAAAAAAAACCTGCCTTCCAGGCCCCTTCCCCAACCCGACGCTCTCAAACTCGCAACACTAACCACACGGCAAAGCAGAGCTTTCCTCAGCTCTCTCTGTCACCGCCTCTCGCCGGCCTCCGTCTCGGCGCCACGCTACTCATCCCCCTCCCCAACCTAGTTTCTCACACTCACATCATTCAAAGACAACAAAGGCAGAGCACAAAGCCTCAACCATCTCTGTCGACGCCTCTCACAGGCTTCCATCTCGTCGCTGCGATCCCCTTTGCGTCACCGCGTCATCTTGTTTGTCGCCCTCACTGTTCGCTGCTGCCTCTGTAACAACCTCCCTTCACCCCTTCTAGAAACAAAATCAAATTCGAATTTGAAAATCAGTTAGGAGATAAGCTTAGAATTTTGAATTTATGGATAGGAACCTAGTAACCACCCTCCGTTTGAAATTTAAAATATCCCAACCACCCTATCCTCAAATGTATATAAATAAGGGAGCACCCATAGGTAGAAAATCACTCCTCTCAGATACTAATCCTCTCCCTTCTCTCTCTACAAAGAAATAATATTATGTGGGCAAACACAAGAGGCAAGCTCGAAGAAGCGTTAGGAAAAAGAGTAGGGAATTATGCATTTCTTACTTATGTTGGCATGTAGTATGCTCTAGTTTATTTCCGTCCATCCATGCATGATTACTATCTTTTCATGTGTTACATGGCATTAAATACCTTGTTCTCATCCCTTATCCATATTGATTATGTTTATCTATTTTGTCATTCATGACCTCTTGATTCATTAGTATATACCTTTTTATCATGTTTGATTTAATTATCTGATATACCCTAATTTTTACTATGTGCATTAACATGACTTTTTCATATCATTATATTATTAGTGTTCCTTTGATGTTGAGAGTTCATGCCCCTTATAACATTTTATTTAATTATTTAACATGTCCTAATTTTACCATGTGCCCGTACATGACTTTTGATACCGTTACATTATTATTATCCCTTTAATGCTGAGAGTACATGCTCCTTTTTGTGTCTTGTTCAAGGTACCCTATTCTATTATGTGTAACTAAATGACCTCTTATATCATTATGTTATTATTGCTCCTTTAATTTAAAGATCAAGGATACATGCTTCTTATAATATCTAATCCAAGTATTTCAAATACCCTTTTCTTACTACATGCACTTAGGTTATATTTTATACATTATATCATTAATATCTTCTTAGGGTCAAGAGTACATGTTTCCTTATAATTATTTTAGTTCAACTAATTAATATCCCCCATTTATTTACATGAAATTACATTGACTTTTATACCATTAGATTAACATTAATATTTCCTTGAGTTAAAGAGTACATGCTCTCTTATAACTATCTTATTCAACTATTTAAATTATTCTATCTTTTATAATATACATTTATTTTACATTATTAATACCCCTCACGAGAGTACCTACTTTCTTGTAAAGTCTTATTCAACATGCTTATTTTATCATGGTATATGTCTCTCCTCTTGCATGATCTATTCTTGTATATGCCTAAATAACCCTACTTGTTAATTAAACTGAGTGAATGATCCTTCGGTAAGGGAAGGTGACCCCCAAAGATAAGATAATCGGGATGATCCTTCGGTAAGGGAAGGTGATTGAATCGAGATGATCCTTCGGTAAGGGAAGGTGATCGGCAAACCTTTGAGAACCTTCGGTAAGGGAAGGGAACTCCCATCAATTTTATATAATAAGATATCTTTGTTGATATAACTCTTTTCTTGTGTATGTCTAAATAACCTTGATTGTAAATTGAACTGAGGGAATGATCCTTCGGTAAGGGAAGGTGACCCCCAAAGACAAGATATCGAGATGATTCCTCGGTAAGGGAGGGTGATTGATCGAGATGATCCTTCGGTAAGGGAAGGTGATCGCCAAGACACTCGAGATAAGAACCTTCAGAAAGGGAAGGGGACTCTCATTTATACCGGTTTGAGCTCAATACCTTCCATAAAAGTTAAAAGTTAAGAAAGAATAAAGCATGAATGAAAGTTTGATTCTTAGTTTTTCTCAGATTTATGTATGATTATGCTGATGTTACTTAGGATGTTATCCTTCTGTTTTCCCTATATGCTTTCTCTTTTTGCACACATGTTCTACAAGAAAGATGCATATTACATGTCATATCGTACGACTTTTTTTAAAATCCCGCACGTGGGCTGGAGATGGATATGGAGGTGTTGCATAGCATTCCTACTGAGACGTTAGGTTCTCACTCCCTTTCTTTTCACATACTGTCTCCAGAGGGACATGGCACGGCGGATAGAGATGACGCAGTGCCCCCCGAAGGTAACTTCTGAGTATGATCCCTCGAAGCACGCGTGGGTAGTTGCGACCACTACTACCGTGCTCCAAACTATCTACTTAGGTCGAGAGTTCATAGAAGAAGGACCCCAGCTGCCTGTCGTAACCTTCCTAGATAGGAATGCTTCAGCATCTAAAAAGCGGTTGATGAGCGGATAATTTGTACACTTTTTGGCATTGTTTTTAGTATGTTTTTAGTATGATCTAGTTAGTTTTTAGTATATTTTTATTAGTTTTTAGTTAAAATTCACTTTTCTGGACTTTACTATGAGTTTGTGTGTTTTTCTGTGATTTCAGGTATTTTCTGGCTGAAATTGAGGGACCTGAGCAAAAATCTGATCCAGAGACTAAAAAGGACTGCAGATGCTGTTGGATTCTGACCTCCCTGCACTCGAAGCGGATTTTCTGGAGCTACAGAAGCCCAATTGGCGCGCTCTCAACGGCGTTGAAAAGTAGACATTCTGGGCTTTCCAGCAATATATGATAGTCCATACTTTGCTCAAGATTTGATGGCCCAAACTGGCGTTCAAAGTCACCCTCAGAATTCCCAGCGTTAAACGCCGGAACTGGCACAAGAATGGGAGTTGAACGCCCAAACTGGCACCAAAGCTGGCGTTTAACTCCAAGAGGAGTCTCTACACGAAAATGCTTCATTGCTCAGCCCAAGCACACACCAAGTGGGCCCGGAAGTGGATTTTTATGTCATTTACTCATCTCTGTAAACCTTAGGCTACTAGTTTTCTATAAGTAGGACCTTTACTATTGTATTGAGATATCGGGGGTAGCTATCTTTGTTCTGATGCTATCTTAGATCATTGGGAGGCTGGCCATTCAGCCATGCCTAGACCTTTGTTCTTATGTATTTTCAACGGTGGAGTTTCTACACACCATAGATTAAGGTGTGGAGCTCTGCTGTACCTCGAGTATTAATGCAATTACTATTGTTCTTCTATTCAATTCCGCTTGTTCTTGTTCTAAGATATCACTTGTTCTTCAACTTGATGAATGTGATGATCCGTGACACTCATCATCATTCTCACCTACGAACGTGTGACTAACAACCACCTCCGTTCTACCTTCGATTGGGTGAATATCTCTTAGATTCCTGATACACGATGCATGGTTGATCGCCTGACAACTGAGTGCTCGCCTGACAACCGAGCCAGCCATTCCGTGAGATCAGAGTCTTCGTGGTATAGGCTAGAACTGATGGCGGCATTCAAGAGAATCCGGAAGGTCTAACCTTGTCTGTGGTATTCTGAGTAGGATTCAATGACTGAATGACTGTGACGTGCTTCAAACTCCTGAGGGCCGGGCGTTAGTGACAGACGCAAAAGAATCACTAGATTCTATTCCGGCCTGATCGAGAACCGACAGATAGATAGCCGTGCCGTGACAGGGTGCGTTGAACATTTCCACTGAGAGGATGGGAGGTAGCCACTGACAACGGTGAAACCCTTGCTTAAGCTTGCCATGGAAAGGAGTAGGAAGGATTGGATGAAGACAGTAGGAAAGCAGAGAGACGGAAGGGACCAGCATCTTCATACTCTTATCTGAAATTCCTACCAATGAATTGCATAAGTATCTCTATCTTTATCGTTATGTTCTATGCGTTTATCACCATACCCATTTGAGTTTGCCTGACTAAGATTTACAAGGTGACCATAGCTTGCTTCATACCAACAATCTCTGTGGGATCGACCCTTACTCGCGTAAGGTTTATTACTTGGACGACCCAGTACACTTGCTGGTTAGTTGTGCGAAGTTGTGTAATCACAATTTCGTCCACCAAGTTTTTGGCGCCGTTGCCGGGGATTGTTCGAGTATGGACAACTGACGGTTCATCTTGTTGCTTAGATTAGGTATTTTTTTTCAGAGTTCTTGAGAATGAATTCTAGAGTTTCATGATGATCTGTTGAAATCTGGCTGGCTGTGAAGCCATGTCTAATTTCATTGGACTGAGGTTTCAACTTATCGTCACAAGAGCTTGTTGATTTCTATCAATCTTGCTATTGGAGCAGTGATCTGCTAAGGCTTGGCTGGCCATTGGCCATGTCTAGTGTTTTGGACCGAAGCTTTCTTTGAAAGCTTGGCTGGCTGTGAAGCCATGTCTAATTCCTGGACCGGAGTCTTAGACTAAACATTGCATGATTCCTGGAATTCTAATTAAGAATTTTGATATCTTTATTTTCTTTTTCCACTTAATTTTCGAAAAAAGCACAAAAAATTACAAAATCATAAAATCCAAAAATTTCTTGTTTGAGTCTAGAAGTCTCATATTAAATTTGGTGTCAATCGCATGTTTCTGTTCTTCTTGCATTCATGCATGTGTCTTCATTCATCTTCAAGTTGTTCTTGATGATTTCATTGCTTTGATCTTTGAATTCTCTTGACTTGAGTGTTTATGTGCCTCATATAGTGTCAGTAGTATACAAACTGCAAAGTTTGGTGTCTTGCATGCATTGTTATTTGATTTTAGTTGCATTTTGATTATTCCTTATTATTAAAAATCCAAAAATATGTTTAATTTGTGTCTTTTCAAGTCAATAATACAGAGAATTGAAGATTCAGAACATACAGCAGAGGAATTACACAGAAAAAGCTGGGCGTTCAAAACGCCCAGTGAAGAAGGACAGACTGGCGTTTAAACGCCAGCCAGGGTACCTGGTTGGGCGTTTAACGCCCAAAAAGGTAGTATTTTGGGCGTTAAACGCCAGAATGTGCACCATTCTGGGCGTTTAACGCCAGGATGGCACAAGGGGGAAGATTTCGTTTTCAATGCAAATTTTTTTCAAGTTTTCAAAATCTTTTCAAAATCAAATCTTTTTCAAATCAATCTTTTCAATCAAATCTTTTTCAAATTCAATTTCTTTCTATTTTCAAAAATACTTGCTATCAATTAATGATTTGATTCAACATTTCAAGTATGTTGCCTTTTCTGTTGAGAAAGGTTTAATGTTAGAATCATATCTTTTCTTGATAGCCAAGTCATTAATTTTCAAAATCAAATTTTAAAATGTTTTTCAAATCATATCTTTTCAATCACATCTTTTTAAAACCAATCATATCTTCTTAACCACATCTTTTTCAAAATAACTTTCAATCAAATCTTTTTGATTTCTAATTTCAAATTCTTTTTCAAAAATCACTTGATTTCTTTCCCACTTTTATTTTCGAAAATCAATTAGTGTCTTTCAAAATGTTTTCAAAATCTTTTACTTGATTTTCGAAAATTACTTCCCTTCTTCTCACATCCTTCTATTTATGGACTAACACTATTCCTTAATGCAAAATTTGAACTCCATCTTCTTTGATAAGTTCGAATTTTCTACTTCTGCCTTCTATTTTTCTTTTCCTCTGACACCTTAAGGAATCTCTATACTGTGACATAGAGGATTCCACATTTTCTTGTTCTCTTCTCTTTCTTATAAGCAGGAGCAAGGACAAAAGCATTCTTGTTGAGGCTGATCCTGAACCCGAGAGGACCTTGAAGCGAGAGCTAAGAGAAGCCAAGGCACAACTCTCTGTAGAGTACCTAACAGAAATCTTCAAAGAAGAAGAACCCATGGCAGCCGAAAACAACAACAATGCCAACAATGCAAGGAAGGTGCTGGGTGACTTTACTGCACCTACTCCCAACTTCTATGGGAGAAGCATCTCTATCCCTGCCATTGGAGCAAACAACTTTGAGCTTAAGCCTCAATTAGTTTCTCTAATGCAACAGAATTGCAAGTTCCATGGACTTCCATTGGAAGATCCTCATCAGTTTTTGGCTGAGTTCTTGCAAATCTGTGACACTGTCAAGACTAATGGGGTTGACCCTGAGGTCTACAGACTTATGCTATTCCCTTTTGCTGTAAGAGACAGAGCTAGAATATGGTTGGACTCACACCCTAAAGAAAGCCTGAACTCTTGGGAAAAGCTAGTCAATGCCTTCTTGGCAAAGTTCTTTCCACCTCAAAAATTGAGTAAGCTTAGAGTGGAAGTCCAAACCTTCAGACAGAAGGAAGGAGAGTCCCTCTATGAAGCTTGGGAAAGATACAAACAATTAATCAGAAAGTGTCCCTCTGATATGCTTTCTGAATGGAGCATCATAGGTATTTTCTATGATGGTCTCTCTGAACTGTCCAAGATGTCCTTGGATAGCTCTGCTGGAGGATCTCTTCATCTGAAGAAGACGCCTACAGAAGCTCAAGAGCTGATTGAAATGGTTGCAAATAACCAATTCATGTACACTTCTGAAAGGAATCCTGTGAACAATGGGACCAATCAGAAGAAAGGAGTTCTTGAGATTGACACTCTGAATGCCATACTGGCTCAGAATAAAATATTGACTCAACAAGTCAATATGATTTCTCAAAGTCTGTCTGGAATGCAAAATGCACCAAGCAGTACTAAGGAAGCTTCATCTGAAGAAGAAGCTTATGATCGTAAGAACCCTTCAATAGAAGAGGTGAATTACATGGGAGAACCCTATGGGAACACCTATAATTCTTCATGGAGAAATCATCCAAATTTCTCATGGAAGGATCAACAGAGACCTCAACAAGGTTTCAACCATAATAATGGTGGAAGAAACAGGTTTAGCAATAGCAAGCCTTTCCCATCATCTTCTCAGCAACAGACAGAGAGTTCTAAGCAAAATACCTCTGACTTAGCAACCATGGTCTCTGATCTAATCAAAACCACTCAAAGTTTCATAACTGAAACAAAGTCCTCCATTAGAAATTTGGAGGGACAAGTGGGTCAGCTGAGCAGGAAAATTACTGAACTCCCTCCTAGTACTTTTCCAAGCAATACAGAAGAAAATCCAAAAGGAGAGTGCAAGGCCATCAACATGGCCGAATTTGGAGAGGAGGCAGAGGCAGTGAACGTCACTGAGGAAGACCTCAATGGACGTCCACTGGCCTCCAATGAGTTCCCCAATGAGGAACCATGGGAATCTGAGGCTCAAAATGAGACCATAGAGATTCCATTGGACTTACTTCTGCCATTCATGAGCTCTGATGAGTATTCTTCCTCTGAAGAGGATGAGTATGTCACTGAAGAGCAAGTTGCTAAATACCTTGGAGCAATCATGAAGCTAAATGACAAGTTATTTGGGAATGAGACTTGGGAAGATGAACCCCATTTGCTCACCAAAGAACTGGATGACTTGTCTAGGCAGAAACTGCCTCAAAAGAGACAGGATCCTGGGAAGTTTTCAATACCTTGTACCATAGGTACCATGACCTTCAAGAAGGCCTTGTGTGACTTAGGGTCAAGTGTAAACCTCATGCCCCTCTCTGTAATGGAGAAGTTAGGGATCTTTGAGGTGCAAGCTGCAAAAATCTCACTAGAGATGGCAGACAATTCAAGAAAACAAGCCTATGGACTTGTAGAGGATGTTCTGGTAAAAGTTGAAGACCATTACATCCCTGCTGATTTTATAGTCCTAGAGACTGGGAAGTGCATGGATGAATCTATCATCCTTGGCAGACCCTTCCTAGCCACAGCAAAGGCTGTGATTGATGTTGATAGAGGAGAGTTGATCATTCAAGTGAATGAAGAATCCTTAGTGTTTAAGGCTCAAGGATATCCCTCTGTCATCATAGAGAGGAAGCATGAAGAGCTTCTCTCAAAACAGAGCCAAACAGAGCCCCCACAGTCAAACTCTAAGTTTGGTGTTGGGTGGCCACAACCAACTTCTAAGTTTGGTGTTGAACCCCCACATTCAAACTCTAAGTTTGGTGTTGGAAGGTTCCAACATTGCTCTAAACATCTGTGAGGCTCCATGAGAGCCCTCTGTCGAGCTACTGACTTTAAAGAAGCGCTTGTTGGGAGGCAACCCAATGTTATATTTTATCTATTCTCTTTTGTTATTTTATGTTTTTTTTGTAGGTTGATGATCATGAGAAGTCACAAAATCAATGAAAAGAGCAAAAACAGGATGAAAAACAGAAAGAAAAACAGCACACCCTGGAGGAGAGCGTGCTGGCGTTTAAACGCCAGTGAGGCTAGCTGTTGGGCGTTTAACGCCCAGTCTGGCACCATTCTGGGCGTTTAACGCCAGAAAGGGGCACCAGACTGGCGTTAAACGCCAGAAAAGCGCAAGAAGCTGGCGTTAAACGCCAGAAATGGGCACCAGCCCGGCATTTAACGCCAGAAATGGCTAAAAACGCAATTTTGCTTGCCATTTGGTGCAGGGATGACTTTTCCTTGACACCTCAGGATCTGTGGACCCCACAGGATCCCCACCTACCCTACCACACTCTCTCTCTTCTTCACCCATTCACCAATCACCTCAACACCTCTTCCCCAAAAACCTTTCACCTTTCAAATCCCATCTTTCTCTTCACCACTCACATCCATCCTTCATAAAACCCCACCTACCTCACCATTCAAATTCAAACCACTTTCCCTCCCAAACCCACCCACACAAGACCGATCCCTACCCTTCCCCCACTCCTATATAAACCCTCCTTCACTCCTTCATTTTCACACAACATACACACCACTTCTACCCCTTTTTGGTCGAACACAAAGCCATTCCCTTCTTCCTCATTTCTTCTTCTTCTACTCTCTTCTTTCTTCTTTTGCTCGAGGACGAGCAAACCCTTTAAGTTTGGTGTGGTAAAAGCATTGCGTTTTGTTTTTCCATAACCATTTATGGCATCCAAGGCCGGAGAAACCTCTAGAAAGAGGAAAGGGAAGGCAAAAGCTTCTATCTCCGAGTCATGGGAGATGGAGAGATTCATCTCAAGGGTGCATCAAGACCACTTCTATGAAGTTGTGGCCTTGAAGAAGGTGATCCCCGAGGTCCCTTTTTCACTCAAAAAGAGTGAATATCCGGAGATCCGACATGAGATCCGAAGAAGAGGTTGGGAAGTTCTTACCAACCCCATTCAACAAGTCGGAATCTTAATGGTTCAAGAGTTCTATGCCAATGCATGGATCACCAAGAACCATGATCAAAGTGTGAACCCGGATCCAAAGAATTATCTTACTATGGTTCGGGGGAAATACTTGGATTTTAGTCCGGAAAATGTAAGGTTGGCATTCAACTTGCCCATGATGCAAGGAGATGAACATCCTTACACTAGAAGGGTCAACTTTGATCAAAGGTTGGACCAAGTCCTCACAGTCATATGTGAAGAGGGCGCCCAATGGAAGAGAGATTCAAGAGGGAAGCCGGTTCAATTGAGAAGGCATGACCTCAAACCCGTGGCTAGAGGATGGTTGGAGTTTATCCAACGCTCAGTCATTCCCACTAGCAACCGGTCCGAAGTTACTATAGACCGGGCTATCATGATTCATAGCATCATGATTGGAGAAGAAATAGAAGTTCATGAGGTTATATCTCAAGAACTTTATAAGGTGGCGGACAAGTCTTCTACCTTGGCAAGGTTAGCCTTCCCTCATCTCATTTGTCACCTCTTTTATTCGGTTGGAGTTGACATAGAGGGAGACATCCCTATTGATGAGGACAAGCCCATCACTAAGAAAAGGATGGAGCACACAAGAGACCCCACTCATCATGAGATCCCTGAGATACCTCAAGGGATGCACTTTCCTCCATAAAACTATTGGGAGCAACTAAACACCTCCCTAGGAGAATTGAGTTCCAACATGGGACAACTAAGGGTGGAGCATCAAGAACACTCCATCATCCTCCATGAAATTAGAGAAGATCAAAGAATCATGAGAGAGGAGCAACAAAGACAAGGAAGAGACATTGAGGAGCTCAAGCACTCCATAGGATCTTCAAGAGGAAGAAAGAGCCGCCATCACTAAGGTGGACCCGTTCTTTAATTTCCTTGTTCTTTATTTCTCTGTTTTTCGAATTTTAGTGCTTATGGTTGTCTATGTTTGTGTCTTGTGATCATTAGTGTCTTAGTGTCTATGCCTTAAAGTTATGAATATCCTATGAATCCATCACCTTTCTTGAATGAAAAATGTTCTTAATTGAAAAAGAGAAGAATTACATGAATTTTGAATTTTATAACAGTTTAATTATTTTGATGTGGTGGCATTACTTTTATTTTCTGAATGTATGCTTAAACTGTGCATATGTCTTTTGAATTTGTGGTTCATGAATATTGGCTCTTGAAAGAATGATGAAAAAGGAGACATGTTACTGAGGATCTGAAAAATCATTAAAATGGTTCTTGAAGCAAGAAAAAGCAGTGAATACAAAAAAATTCGAAAAAAAAAAGAGAAAGAGAGAAAAAGAGAAATAAAGTTGTGATCCAAGGCAAAAAGAGTGTGCTTAAGAACCCTGGACACCTCTAATTGGGGACTCTAGCAAAGATGAGTCACAATCTGAAAAGGTTCACCTAATTATATGTCTGTGGCATGTATGTATCCGGTGGTAATACTGGAAGACAGAGTGCTTTGGGCCACGGCCAAGACTCAATAAGTAGCTATGTTCAAGAATCATCATACTTAACTAGGAGAATCAATGACACTATCTGGATTCTGAGTTCCTAAAGAAGCCAATCATTCTGAATTTCAAAGGATGGAGTGAGATGCCAAAACTGTTCAGAGGCAAAAAGCTGAAAGCCCCGCTCATCTAATTAATACTGATCTTCATAGATGTTTTTGGAATTCATTGCATATTCTCTTCTTTTTTATCTTATTTGATTTTCAGTTGCTTGAGGACAAGCAACAATTTAAGTTTGGTGTTGTGATGAGCGGATAATTTGTACACTTTTTGGCATTGTTTTTAGTATGTTTTTAGTATGATCTAGTTATTTTTTAGTATATTTTTATTAGTTTTTAGTTAAAATTCACTTTTCTGGACATTACTATGAGTTTGTGTGTTTTTCTGTGATTTCAGGTATTTTCTGGCTGAAATTGAGGGACCTGAGCAAAAATCTGATCCAGAGACTAAAAAGGACTGCAGATGCTGTTGGATTCTGACCTCCCTGCACTCGAAGCGGATTTTCTGGAGCTACAGAAGCTCAATTGGCGCACTCTTAACGGCGTTGGAAATTAGACATTCTGGGCTTTCCAGCAATATATGATAGTCCATACTTTGCCCAAGATTTGATGGCCCAAACCGGCGTTCAAAGTCACCCTCAGAATTCCCAGCGTTAAACGCCGGAACTGGCACAAGAATGGGAGTTAAACGCCCAAACTGGCACCAAAGCTGGCGTTTAACTCCAAGAGGAGTCTCTACACGAAAATGCTTCATTGCTCAGCCCAAGCACACACCAAGTGGGCCCGGAAGTGGATTTTTATGTCATTTACTCATCTCTGTAAACCTTAGGCTACTAGTTTTCTATAAGTAGGACCTTTTACTATTGTATTGAGATATCAGGGGTAGCTATCTTTGTTCTGATGCTATCTTAGATCATTGGGAGGCTGGCCATTCGGCCATGCCTAGACCTTGTTCTTATGTATTTTCAACGGTGGAGTTTCTACACACCATAGATTAAGGTGTGGAGCTCTGTTGTACCTCGAGTATTAATGCAATTACTATTGTTCTTCTATTCAATTCCGCTTGTTCTTGTTCTAAGATATCACTTGTTCTTCAACTTGATGAATGTGATGATCCGTGACACTCATCATCATTCTCACCTATGAACGTGTGACTGACAACCACCTCCGTTCTACCTTCGATTGGGTGAATATCTCTTGGATTCCTGATACACGATGCATGGTTGATCGCCTGACAACCGAGTGCTCGCCTGACAACTGAGCCAGCCATTCCGTGAGATCAGAGTCTTCGTGGTATAGGCTAGAATTGATGGCGGCATTCAAGAGAATCCGGAAGGTCTAACCTTGTCTGTGGTATTCTGACTAAGATTCAATGACTGAATGACTGTGACGTGCTTCAAACTCCTGAGGGCGGGGCGTTAGTGACAGACGCAAAAGAATCACTGGATTCTATTCCGGCCTGATCGAGAACCGACAGATGGATAGCCGTGCCGTGACAGGGTGCGTTGAACATTTCCACTGAGAGGATGGGAGGTAGCCACTGACAACGGTGAAACCCTTGCTTAAACTTGCCATGGAAAGGAGTAGGAAGGATTGGATGAAGACAGTAGGAAAGCAGAGAGATGGAAGGGACCAGCATCTTCATACGCTTATCTGAAATTCCTACCAATGAATTGCATAAGTATCTCTATCTTTATCTTTATGTTCTATGCGTTTATCACCATACCCATTTGAGTTTGCCTGACTAAGATTTACAAGGTGACCATAGCTTGCTTCATACCAACAATCTCTGTGGGATCGACCCTTACTCGCGTAAGGTTTATTACTTGGACGACCCAGTACACTTGCTGGTTAGTTGTGCGAAGTTGTGTGATCACAATTTTGTCCGCCAGCGGTCATCTAAGGTGGTACACCTCAAGTCCGGATCTGAAGCCAAGGAAGTGGAATCCGACAACCCTGGCCAGAAGAAAGACACCATGGAGGAGGATCCAGAAGAGGCGTTGAACCCTTGCGGAAGTCCAAAGGTGGAATACGTGCCTTCTTCCCCCACTTCGGCACCCCGTCGAGTTTTGGTTCACCCCACCCAACGGAACCGGATCTTTACTACGCGGAAAGGTGTTGGAAGGAGGCCCCTGGTACCTCGATTCGTGGATAACTGAAGGGTCCTGATCAAGAATAGGATAGGATACAAGTATGGGAGCTTCTTCGATGAGATTGGTTTAGGAGGTAATTAGTTTCTTTTCGGGTTATAATTTCCTCTAAATGTTTCATTTTGACCCGTACTCATGGTTAAGATGTTTTTTCACATTTATTCAAACCCGAACGTTTTAGTGCTACTCATTTTCCCCTTCACGCGCACCTCCTCCTCCCTTGCATAACGATTAAGTCATTCTTTTTCTTCTTTGTCGAGTGTGGCATCTTATTTTAAAGACCTCCACGATAGAATAAAATTTAGGGTGTTACATTATTGGTATCAGAGCGAAGTCGATCCTAGGGATCGTGTCTTAGGAGGTATGACTAATAAAAGTTCTCCTCATGGTTATCCATGGACAGAGGACTTGTGGCGAGTCGTGGATGCCCACGCGGATCGAGCTCGAGCTCCTCAACCCTAGCAAAGCACATGAAGGAAATGGCCAAGGCAATGAAGGAACAGGCCCAAGCCACTACTCTAATGGCTCAACAACTATCCGCTGGGGACAGGGATCCCAATACTCCTAGGCTGGAGGAAGGACAAACCCGTACGTCTTTTGCTGACTTCAAGAATATTGGTCCGCCTGAGTTCCGTGGTGCCCTCGACCCTGATAAGGCAGAGGAATGGCTGAAAGAAATGGAGAAAGTATTCACAATTTTTCCATGCACTGAGGTGCAGCAAGTGAATTACGCTACCTTCATGCTCAAAGCTGATGCCGAATTCTGGTGGGATGGAGCAAGACGGTTGTTGGAGGATGCTGGAACAGATATCAGCTGGGTCACCTTCAAGGAAGCTTTCTACAAGAAGTACTTCCCCCTTTCTGTTCGAGAGTCCAAGGAGATGGAGTTCCTTCAGCTGAGGCAAGATAGGATGAATATTGCAGAGTACACAGAGAAGTTCGAGAGACTCTGCAAATTTTCCGCCATGTATAAGGCTAATCCAGATGAAAAGTGGAAGTGTATGAAGTATCAAGGAGGGCTCAGGGCAGAAGTCCTAACCGCAATAGCCTCACTAGAAATCCGGGAGTTCTCCTCCCTCGTTAGCAAGTGCCAGGTGATCGAAGAATGCACCAAAAAACTAGCGTCGGAAAGAAGCGAGGTTTTCAAGAAAAGGCAACTGAATCAAGAATCATCTCAGCAGCCACTACAGAAGAAGACCTTTCTCGGAAAACCCACAGGAAGGCAACCTCAACAGGGCACGGATTGCCAGGAACCTCCCACTAATGCCTCACTAAAGACCACCGAACTCAAGGAGTGTGCTTTATGTGGGAAGCAACATAGTGGCAGGTGCCTTGCCGGGCAAAATGTCTGCTTCCGGTTTTTCAGCCGGGGCATATCGTCAGGGAATGCCCAGCAGTTCTCCCACCCCCTGCCAAACCACCACAGCGTCAGGGGCGAGTCTTTGCCCTCAGCAGTGAGGGAGCCCACGAGTCAGAAGATCGAATCAAGGGTAAATGCATAATTAATGGAATCGTTTAACTACTCTAGATGATACTTGTGCTTCTCCTTCGTTCATATCTCTCTCCGCTACTAGTAACATTAGCTTACCCATGTCCAAACCACTATGCATCTTACTAATGACCTTTATTGACCAAATTAGGATGTAGAATTTGGGGACAAATTCCCTTTTTATGGAGGTGATAATGTAACAACCTCCCTTCACCCCTTCTAGAAACAAAATCAAATTCGAATTTGAAAATCAGTTAGGAGATAAGCTTAAAATTTTGAATTTATGGATAGGAACCTAGTAACCACCCTCCGTTTGACATTTAAAATATCCCAACCACCCTATCCCCAAATGTATATAAATAGGGGAGCACCCATAGGTAAAAATCACTCCTCTCAGATACTAATCCTCTCCCTTCTCTCTCTACAAAGAAATAATATTCTGTGGGCAAACACAAGAGGCAAGCTCGAAGAAGCGTTAGGAAAAAGAGTAGGAAATTATGCCTTTCTTACTTATGTTGGCATGTAGTATGCTCTAGTTTATTTCCGTCCATCCATGCATGATTACTATCTTTTCATGTGTTACATGGCATTAAATACCTTGTTCTCATCCCTTATCCATATTGATTATGTTTATCTATTTTGTCATTCATGATCTCTTGATTCATTAGTATATACCTTTTTATCATGTTTGATTTAATTATCTGATATACCCTAATTTTTACTATGTGCATTTACATGACTTTTTCATATCATTATATTATTAGTGTTCCTTTGATGTTGAGAGTTCATGCCCCTTATAAGATTTTATTTAATTATTTAACATGTCCTAATTTTACCATGTGCCCTTACATGAGTTTTGATACCGTTACATTATTATTATCCCTTTAATGCTGAGAGTACATGCTCCTTTTGTGTCTTGTTCAAGGTACCCTATTCTATTATGTGTAACTAAATGACCTCTTATATCATTATGTTATTATTTCTCCTTTAATTTAAAGATCAAGGATACATGCTTCTTATAATATCTAATCCAAGTATTTCAAATACCCTTTTCTTACTACATGCACTTAGGTTATATTTTATACATTATATCATTAATATCTTCTTAGGGTCAAGAGTACATGTTTCCTTATAATTATTTTAGTTCAACTAATTAATATCCCCCATTTATTTACATGAAATTACATTGACTTTTATACCATTAGATTAACATTAATATTTCCTTGAGTTAAAGAGTACATGCTCTCTTATAACTATCTTATTCAACTATTTAAATTATTCTATCTTTTATAATATACATTTATTTTACATTATTAATACCCCTCACGAGAGTACCTACTTTCTTGTAAAGTCTTATTCAACATGCTTATTTTATCATGGTATATGTCTCTCCTCTTACATGATCTATTTTTGTATATGCCTAAATAACCATACTTGTTAATTAAACTGAGGGAATGATCCTTCGGTAAGGGAAGGTGACCCCCAAAGACAAGATAATCGGGATGATCCTTCGGTAAGGGAAGGTAATCGAATCGAGATGATCCTTCGGTAAGGGAAGGTGATCGGCAAACCTTTGGGAACCTTCGGTAAGGGAAGGGAACTCCCATCAATTTTATATAATAAGATATCTTTGTTGATATAACTCTTTTCTTGTGTATGTCTAAATAACCTTGATTGTAAATTGAACTGAGGGAATGATCCTTCGGTAAGGAAAGGTGACCCCCAAAGACAAGATATCGAGATGATCCCTCGGTAAGGGAGGGTGATCGATCGAGATGATCCTTCGGTAAGGGAAGGTGATCGCCAAGACACTCGAGATAAGAACCTTCGGTAAGGGAATGGACTCTCATTTATACCGGTTTGAGCTCAATACCTTCCATAAAAGTTAAAAGTTAAGAAAGAATAAAGCATGAATGAAAGTTTGATTCTTAGTTTTTCTCAGATTTATGTATGATTATGCTGATGTTACTTAGGATGTTATCCTTCTGTTTTCCCTATATGCTTTCTCTTTTTGCACACATGTTCTACAAGAAAGATGCATATTACATGTCATATCGTACGACTTTTTTTAAAATCCCGCACGTAGGCTGGAGATGGATATGGAGGTGTTGCATAGCACTCCTACTGAGACGTTAGGTTCTCACTCCCTTTCTTTTCCCATACTGTCTCCAGAAGGACATGGCACAGCGGATAGAGATGACGCAGTGCCCCCCGAAGGTAACTTTGAGTATGACCCCTCGAAGCACGCGTGGGTAGTTGCGACCACTACTACCGTGCTCCAAACTATCTACTTAGGTCGAGAGTTCGTAGAAGAAGGACCCCAGCTGCCCGTCGTAACCTTCCTAGATAGGAATGCTTCAGCATCTAAAAAGCGGTCATCTAAGGTGATACACCTCGAGTCTGGCTCTGAAGCCGAGGAAGAGGAATCCAACAACCCTGGCCAGAAGAAAGACACCATAGAGGAGGATTCAGAAGAGGAGTTGAACCCTTGCGAAAGTCCGAAGGTGGAATACGTGCCTTCTTCCCCCACTTCGGCACCCCGTCGAGTTTTGGTTCACCCCACCCAACGGAACTGGATCTTTACTGTGCAGAAAGGTGTTGGAAGGAGCCCCCTGGTACCTCGATTCGTGGATAACTGAAGGGTCCTGATTAAGAATAGGATAGGATAAAAGTATGGGAGCTTCTTCGACGATATTGGTTTAGGACGTAATTAGTTTTTTTTCGGGTTATAATTTCCTCTAAGTGTTTCATTTTGACCCGTACTCATGGTTAAGATGTTTTTTCACATTTATTCAAACTCGAACGTTTTAGTGCTACTCATTTTCCCCTTCACGCGCACCTCTTCCTCCCTTGCATAACGATTAAGTCATTCTTTTTCTTCTTTGTCGAGTGTGGCATCTTATTTTAAAGACCTCCACGATAGGATAAAATTTAGGGTGTTACAGCCTCCCTCTCTACTCATCGCACTCACTACTCATCACTCACTGCAGCCTGCCTTTCTACTCTGCCTCCCTCTTCTCTCCTCTGGCTCGATTCTCTCCCTCATGCATGCGGCCAAGGTGAGTTTTTTTTTTGTTATTCAATCATTATTGTTAATGTTTTGGGTGATTGTTGCTACTGATTGTCTTCTCTCCTCTGTCTCGGGTCTCTGCTTCATCTAATTTTTGCTATTTATTTTTATGATTGTTATTGTTTAGATTATGTCTCTAATCTCCAAATTGATTTTACCATCTTTAGAAGAACCAATATAAGCTTCCAGTTCTAATTTTTTCTTCTCTTGTTTTCTTTTCATTTTCTTTTTTTCTGCTCAAGAAAGCAACGACCATGTCTTCCCAATTTGTGTATTGTAATTGTAATTACGAATTTTATGTAAATTTTTTCATTTGGGTAATTAAAACTTTTAATCGGTGTGGTTGAAAATTTTACTGGGTAATTTTCATGCTTTTCTCTAAAAATTCTTTTCTTGGGTTCTTAAATTCTGTTAGATTATTCCTTGATGATGTACTCATACAGATGCCCAAAATTGGGATATGATTTCTTTGTTCTTGTTTATTCTTTGATTCTATTTTCTAGGAATCTTACCTTTCTTTTGAGGGTTGAGGATTGATGGGCGGATGAAATAGAGATATACCACATACTGATATTCAATCACTAATTTTTGTTTATTCAGGAGTGCTACATCGAATGCTATTATATGGATGTATACATGCGTGGTATGAATTGTTCTTGCATGTGGCATTTTAACTTTTCTTCAATTTTAGTTTTACATGTCTGACCCTTCTTCTAGTTCATTCAAATACTATTATTTTGTTGGAAGTATTTATTTTCTTTTTCTTTTCATGCTATCCATTCATTGAGTTATCAGTACAAGCATTAAGAGAACTCTAGATTATAGTTTAATTGACTGAAAATATTCTAGTTTGTTATAAGAAGGGACGGAGACGGGTGAGAAGGAATTTATGGTGTTCAATATTGCAAGCTTGTAAAGTTCATGTAAAGTAAAGATGGAGAGGAGAAGGCCTGCAGAACAGTTGCGACGAGAAGAGAAGAAAAGAGAAGGACTACAGTTATTGAATGAAATTTTGGGATTAGAGTTTTTCAACTTGATTCAGGGACTAAATTGCCACCAAAAACTTTCATCTTCCACATCAGATAGCCGTTAGGCTTGCCAGCGTGTCAGGAGCGATGCCACATGTGCTTTTCGATGGGACATAACTGACGAAAATTGTGCAAGGGACTACTATGAGTCCCGGAATGCAAGTTGAAGGACATAATTGGGTAACTATTAATTTCAGGGATCACTTTGAACCTCGAGTGCAACTTCAAGGACTACTTTAAAATTTAGGAAAAAAGACAAATAGGTCCCTGACTTTTCAAACTTTTGACAAATACATCCCTGACAAAATTTAAATACAAAAAAGTCCCTGACTTTAACAAACGGAGGACAATTTAGTCCTTCCGTCTATTTGCCTCTCATACACCTAACGGAATTGGCTGACGTGGCTGAAACGGTGTACAGGTGTCCGTTACGGTGCCACGTTGGAAGGGAAAAAAAGTTCGAAGGACAAATAAATCCTTGACGTCATTTTACAAATAAAGTTTGAAGGACAAATAGGTCCTTGAGTTTTTTTTTCATTATACTTCTATTATGCTTCTATTATGAGAATTTAGTTTATAAAATTAGGCTAATTTTTTTTTGTATGGAAAAAATATTTTTGTTTTTGTTGAAAATGGGAGAATGTAGTGTAATTATAGATGGGTGGATTTTTTTTGTGGGAAGTCAACACGTGGGGGGCGTGGTGCAACACGTGGGGGGCATGGTGAACACGTGGCATCATTCTGGCCAACACGTGGGGGGCGTGTTGAACACGTGGCAGCATCTTAGCCAACACGTGGGGGCGTGTTGAATAATTTCCACAATACTGTAATACACTTCAAATGTCAATATTCAACCAAAACACCAATTTTCTTTCCATATTAAAAATAATTTCTGATAAAATTATGCTTGTATTTTGAAATCTAGTTAACTTGTTTTATTCTATAATTTAAATTATTTGTATTAAAATTGTAGAAATTGGGCTTGTTATGTTTCTACTCTTTTTCTTAAATTGCATTAGTTTAGTTTTAGTGCATTTGTGTATTATATTAGAATTTGTTAAATTGCATTAGTTCAGTTTTCATCATATCAGTGGCATTAGTTAGCATCAGTTCATTTATGCATCAAGTTAGCATTAGTTCATTTGTGCATCATTCATGTATTAAGTTAGCATTAGTGTATTTGTGTATTATATTAGAACTAGTATTTTTATGCATAATAACATTACGAGAATATATATTTTTTTAAAATTATAGTTCACTTTGTTCTAACAGTATAAATTATGCATGACACAAAAGATTTATAAAATCAAACTACTTTTACAAAAAAGTCGTAAGTTGACAAAAGTTTTTGACTAAGAAGACCAAGATATCTGCAGATACAAAATTAAATAATAAGATTTTTAGTTATTATTTTTATATGAAAAATTCTAATTTTTTATTAGTAATTAATTTTAACATTCGTTATCTAAAATTTAAAATAATTTAATGTGTATAATTTTACATTTAAAATATTTTAATTGTAAAAAAATATCGAATGACATATTTTGATTTGTCAAATTACTAATATAAAATATAATTGTATATAGAGTAAAAATAGTAGAGAGAAATATAAAAATAGAGAGGTAGATGAGAGAATTTAGGAAATGAGTTTATTAATTTTGAAAAAAAAAATTCTCAATGATCTATTTGTCCTTCGAACTTTATTTGTAAAATGACGTCAAGGACTTATTTGTGCTTCAAACTTTTTTCCCCTTCCAACGTGGCACCGTAACGGACACCTGTACACCATTTCAGCCACGTCAGCCAATTCCGTTAGGTGTATGAGAGGCAAATAGACGGAAGGACTAAATTGTCCTCCGTTTGTTAAAGTTAGGGACTTTTTTGTATTTAAATTTTGTCAGGGATGTATTTGTCAAAAGTTTAAAAAGTCACGGACTTATTTGTCTTTTCTCCTAAAATTTAACTCTAATTTGTTTGAATTAACATGGGCACAAAATCTGAGATTATTATCATATGAGAAAACAAAATAAAATGTCAACGCCTAAATATGACTAACTGATTGGAAACTGGAAGTCAAACCCGACCTTGAAAGACATCTTGCTGTCAACACTTGGCTCATTTTACAAATGAAAACTCTCAGCATTTTTTAAATTTCCGTCTTAAGTGCTCATGGGTGTTAATTAATTGTCACTGGCAAGTGAATTTTCGCGATTGTCAAAAACTCCAAATATTCACTGCTACAATCAACTGCAAGTGAGGAGCGACACTTTTTTCAATGGCACAAATTCTCCACAAACCCTTATAATAATAAACCCGTATTATTATCATCATCATCATCATTATTATTATTTTAGAAATACAAAAAATTTAAATTTTTAATGGATTTGTTTTGTATCTATAAAATAAAATTTAAAATCTCACTAATTATCATGTGTCCTTAAAACACATATTAACTTAAATCCTTATTGTTTAGTGGACAAGGACAACATAGTAGCATGCCAACATATATATATATATATATATATTTGTCAAGATTCGAGAAAATTTGGAATATATCAAAAGCCAGCGTTTTTCATACATATACTTTAGAACAATTCATTAATCCTCGGCTAGCTGTAGTAGCAGCAGCCCAAAAAAATGCCTCAACTACCAAAACGGAAACAAAAATATGACACAAACCCCCCCCCCCCTCTCCCCAAAAAACCCAAAAGCAGAAAGAATACAATATATTTTTTCAACTTGAACTCGACCTTCATCATAAGGAAAGAATAATGCATTAAAATTCCGCAAGAAAATCTTGAACTCTCCCAAACGGAAGCACATTGTTCTTTATACAGATTACAGACCGATCATTGCTGAACTTACCACAATTGTTTGAAAATCAGTAGGTGCTGCCCATTGGTGGCATGCCGAAAGGAGGCATTGGAGGCATCCCCAAACCACCCATTGGAGGGGGAGGGGCAAACCCACCTCCCATACCTGCTGCTCCTCCCATTCCAGGCATTGGTGGTGCAGGCAAAGCAAGAGGTAGCAATTGAGCATACATGTTCTGTAACACAAGACATATTTCATACATTCAGTATATAGTACTATAACTTTAAGAAATTATGGCCATGTTATTGGAGTGAGTAATGAAATGGCCAAATGAATTACCTGTTGTGCAATTACTTCCTTTTCTTCTTGTTCTTTAGCTTTCACTTGGTTCTGTGCTTCAATTCTGTCCTTCACAAGTTCATCAACTTTGCCGGTGTACTCACGGATAAACTACAACAGCAACAAGACAAGTATGAAGGTAAGATGATAGAAAAGGATGAACATGAGCTGCATTATATGTTTATATGATAACTTATATGAAACACAAACCTGGAGAAGATATGGGAAGGCAAAGTCGATCATATTGTTTACCCAAGCCAGTTCAAGGGCAATGTCTGCCCGGATCAGATCATAGCAAACAAACAAACAAGAGGCAAAGCATTCCTTCTTTCCCTGTATAAACCAGATGAAAATATATATATATATATATATATATATATATATATATATATGTATATTATATTATCACCCTCATTCAATTGGATATGCCTCAATAAAATTAATAACATTTTGAAGATTAAAAATTCAGAACATAAGGTATGAAAATTAAATCATAACCCTACAATGATCAGAGTAAACTATAACCATAGGCATGACGACAATGGAAGTACTAATAATGCTAGTTACAAATTGTTACTCTCTGTGAACTACAACAATCAAATGCTAAAGACACCATAGGCAACAACATGCAATAAACAAGACATGACGATTTAGCATCTTATAGCTAAAATCCAGAAAAAAAAAAAAAAAAAAAAAAAAAAAAAAAAAAAACACAACAACAACAACAACTTTTTTATTTCTGGTATGAAATAAATTTGATACCTGATCAATGAAATAAACAAGCAACTCCTCAGCAAGTTCACGCTCCCCAGATTGTGAGGCTGTCTCCATGGCATCTTTGTAGAGGTTATCCTTCTTTGACAGGGCAATAGACTGCTTCCACCTACCTGCCTTCTTGTAAATATAAGCTGCAACACGTCTCATTTCAAGAAGCTCATGCTTTTCAATCTGCATAAATATATAACAATATTACAATTATCAATCAGGTTTCTTAACAGAAATCAGAAAATAATTAGTGAAGATTTGTGGATCACCTTCTGTGCAAGGCCTATTTGATCAAAGTTATCATGAAAATCAATTGACTCGCGCAACCTATCATAATCTTCCTCCTCAACATATATCTCATTCAAGGCTTCATTAACTGTAGAGACATTGTTGCTCTGCACTGCAACCATGTAAGGCTTGACAAGGCGAAGGTGACCCGCCTATGGAACATTAAAAGAAAAAAATTTCTTGAGTGCTATATAAAACAGGTTATACAATAAGATTTAATGAAAATTTTTTCCATTACTGATGCTACCTTCCGCATGATGTCAACAACACGAGCATGGTCAACACGAAGTGCAAGGACATTCAGAACATCATTGATAAGATCGGGATGCTCTTGCAAATAGAAGTGAACAGCCTTGTAATACAACTCCACATTTGCAACTTTGACGATAACATCTTTGAACTGCATGTGATCCCATGCTTCAGGCGAATGGTTCATGATGGTGGTTGCAGCATTATCAAACTCATCATATTGGATATACAAATAGGTCAGTTCCTTCCAATGCTGTTGCTCATCACAAGCTCTTATGAGTTTTGGAATATTGAGTCGCGTTGCAAATAGTTTGATATGCTCCATAAGCTTCTCATAACGGTATCTAGCATACAAAACTCCCAACTCGGTGAAGATGCCCATATGTGCCCGTTCTAACCCTAAACCACTCTCCATGAGAGAGATTAGCTCATTGAAGCAACCTCTATTTTGGTAATATTCACTAACTTGTTCCAAGTCATCCACCTATGAAACTCACAAGAACAATCAACATATTAAGCATAGGAAATACAATAAACTCACTAACAGAACTTAAACAAATATCATTTTCCAATTACAATCTGAAAGCTCATTATTATGAACTTTCCAAACTGAGACAGTTAAAACATTGACAGAAAACAACATACTACCTGAACAATAATGTTGAGTCCACATATTTGGGCCAAACGGAACTCCTCTGCATCAACACATGCAAAGCAAACTTCTTTCCATGTTTTGGCGCTGTTAGCTTTCCTTGCTGCATCTACAGCACCTTGGAACTGTTTCAACTTGACAAGTGTGACAGCTAACTTGGCCCAGTTAGATATAAAAGCATATATAATTTTTGCAGCCTCGTATAGTTCTTCATCATATAATCGGTCACCAACATTTTGAAGATTGGCCACATTTGGCATAAGAATGAACTCCTCAATGTCACTGAGCCTATCAATCTTTGCATATGCATAAATGAGCTCACTGTCCACCTTGGGTTCTTTTGCCTTCTGCCTTACCATCAGCAAGTATTTCACCAAATCATGGTAAACATCAGCATCTTCAGCAGCATGGATAACATCCAAAAATTGTGTGGCATCGTCTGCTCGTATGAATGACTCAATTGCATCACTAACTAGCCCTTCCCTGAGTTGAGCCTTGGCCACTTGACTCCAAACAGCATCCTCTTCAACACGGAAAGCAAACTCCACAGCTCTATCAATGCTATGAATATTATCTAGCAAGACATTGACAGCTTGAACATTTAAGTTGAACTTCTTGAAAATTGCAAATGCTTCCTCATACAACTGAGCTTCGACAGCCATTTCTCCAACTGCAGGCCCATCAAAATTATCCAGTCTATTAATGTAATCCATAACTCTGGATTGATCAGCCTTTATTGCTGTCAAAATGAGCAGATTCTGTAGATTAAAGTTCCCACTGAATGCCGAATTCTGAAGGACAATCTTCTCAAGAAGTTCAATCAGTTCATGAGGTAGATCAGCAGTCATGAAGGCCTTAACAGCTGCAGAAACTTGCTCAGGGCTCTTGCTTTCAGGTAGAGCAGTAGACACAACCTGATCAATAAGTTGCCTTCTGTATGCATTTTCAGGGATAAGAACCTTTTCCCAAAGATCACCATCCATTCTCTCGACAACATATCTGTAATAACATTAGGTAAGCATTGCAGCCAGCTATTATTCAATAAAAGAAAGACAGATAATATACCACAAACCTTGCTTGTAGTTTGAACAAAGAATTTTTATTTGTGACATTGATAAGTTCTTCATCACATTGTCCTCTCCTGTAAGCTACAACGGCCAATGTGGGATCACGCTTCTCACAATATTTTCCCACAACTCGAGAATCATAGTAGGGGTTGGTAGTGAGAAAATGCTCTGGGTTGTTGTTGCTGTCAATGATAATTTTACCCAATGCATTGTGAACATGTACATCCTGGCTTCCCTCACTTACAAGATGCTCCAAGAACTGAGTGAGCAAACGAAGACGATTCCTGCATTTAAAAACAAGACCCAAGAAAAATCAGAAACATGAACACAACGAAAAATTGACTAGAGAACAGATACCACCTCTTCTCACATTCCTCCACAAGGGGCTCCACTGGCAGTAATGAACGAACTGAAAGAATCAAGCCTTTGATAAAATCTTCTGGGCATTCGTCGTCAAGCAGCTGCCCAACAACTAAAGGAGCATTCCCTGGGTTCACCTATAAAGGAGGTGCAAAGTTCTAATTTAGAGAAAGAGAGGGAGGGAGGTAATCACTCATAAAATGAGCAAGGCTATAAAAGCAGCAATGCAAACTATACCTTCTGCACATAGCCTTCAATGTAGCGAAGCATGTTGTTTGTGTACAGATAGCGAGTTAAATCTGGAACAAATCCAAAACGGTCACAAACATTAATCAAAGGCCGTGCATCTGGAAGCTTAGCTTCCATTAGAAAGTTCTTCGTTTTCTCAGGATCATAGAAAGTTGATTCTCTAGTCACACGCTCGACCTCTTTAATTTGTCCAGTCTTTGCTGCAGCCTCAATGTACTTAAAGTGAATTTCAGGATCCTCACTGCCTCATATTATTCAGAGAAGCATATGTTAACAGATATGCAATGGGAAATACCCCCAGCACAGATGGGACCGTTGATCCACTAGCCAAAATAATTTCATTCCAAATGAAAGATTTACCTGGAGCTCAAATATGATCCAAGGAAAAAATACAGTCCTTCGTACGACCTGAACTGCTCGAAGAGCTTTATGCAAGCATCAACACCCAGTTGTTCACAATATTCTTTAGCAACCTGATCAGACATGAGCAAACTTCAAGGGTCATTTGACTATTATTAAGAACTAGAAGTTATGGGAAAGAAATAATGAGACTTTTATACCTGCACAATTATCTGTAGGTTGCCTCTAAGATTGACCAGCAACAGGTCTTTCATGCACTCCAATGCCCATTCTCGTGAGAGAGTACCGAAATACTCTACCAAAGACTGCAATAACCTTATAATGAGTAAGTAATTTTAAGACTAAAATAATGTTGATCAAGAAACAAAAGAAATGGAGAGCATACCTGCGGCTCAATTGCATGTGTGTTTACAATAACACGCTTTATATCCGGCAACTCTGAGTAATGCTGCAAAAAACAATGCAATCAGCAAAAGTACCTCCAGGCTGAACTAGGAACAGAATAGCAAAACACATCTGGTGAGTCATTACTTGCAATGCTCGAACGTAAAGACCAGCTTTTTCACAAAGTTGAGCAATGCGAGGACGGTCATAATGGCTGAACATTCCGTTTGCCAAAATTGCATCAGCAACATTGGGGAAAGTTACCAAATTTATCTCCAAAACCTGAACAAAAAATTCACAAGATGATAATATTAGCATCACTGCAAAAGAAAAAAAAAAGGAACTACAGGAATAGGATACCTATAACAATAAAGTAAAAGATTGAAACCTTTGTCTGAAGGTATCCATGTTCTGGAAGATTGGGCTTCAAAACATCAAGGAGAAAGGCTGTTGCCTCACGGATCAGGTTTCTCTGAGAAGAAAATGTAACCAGAAGCTAATAAATGGATTGTCCAGCAATGCATTCCAAAATAAGAAGGGAGAAACAACACGGTAACTGTTTCTACACTACTTAAACTAGCATGTACTGTGTAATGATCCTAACACTAAATTATTAAATTATGAATCACAACCATTGTTTAATCTCTTTTAATAATTAACCTGAAGAAACAGATCAGTTATGGTGTTGTAATCAACTGGGCAGCCTCCCTCCATTTGAGACATCATTAGTGCAAAATTGACAGCACCCTGCAAATCAAAATGTATACAGTTGAGTTGCACTACTATGGATTGTTTTCTTCAAACCAAGACTAAACTAAACACATAATTTCTATGTCATGGGTGATAAGATAAAACTCAATTAAATTAAAGAACTAAGTGTTTCCTCATACCTGGGGATCTGTCCGTAGAATTGTTTGCAACAGGAACAAGTAGTCAGGTGTGTACCCAACCTATGGAGATAAATAAGTAAAATAAGTATATGCAATGTTCACCTTACAGCCAAGGTAAAATACATAAAGGCCATGGAATCAAAGAATTAAATAAAAATCTAATAGAAGAAATTTCAATATTCTTTGGTCAAAAAAAGAAAAAACACCTACTTGCTTGGAGTATATAAGAATTTTGTCAAACTCTCTTCGCTCGGCAAAAGAAGCAACAACTTTTGGAGTAGCTCTGGCTTTGATATATATTTTTAAAGCAAGATCATTGTCTACAGTCTGCAATCAAACACACTCATCATAATTAAGTCAAGTATAAGCAATCCAACAAGTAGCACAAAACAGCCAAAATTTCAAAATAAAGCATAAGGGGGGGGGGGGGGGGGGAGGGAAAGAAAATAAGAAATAAACAATGAATAACAAATAATTTCAAAGTTTTCAATGTAACCCAACCTTCACAAGATCTCCTAGCTCCTCACTGCATTCAAGCTTGTCCTCTGCCAACCAGTTCTCCAAAAGATTTTTTTTGTTCTGGTTCACGACCAGCCGTGACAGTTCTAACGACTCAAAGGGATTCAGCTTTCCTCTTGTTAGCAGTGTCCCAAAATACTGCAAAAGAGGAGGAGTTTGCCCAGCTTGCACAGGAACACTCTGCCACATATAACACATTACTGTTAACCATTTAAGTTGAATGATTCACCCAAAAACAAAAAATAAAAACAAAAACAAAAAGCAAAAAACAAAAAAAAAAAGAGACAATAAACAAAAATAGTACATTTCCTTTATCACCCAAAGCAAGCAAAGATGACTATCTAGGTAAATTCTGTGGTATCTAATTAAAAAACCTGAAATTTGGCAACTGTATCAGGGGTACGAAGGATTCCTTGTGGAGACTCAGCAGCAAGCTCAGCTGCTTCTTTATACTTTGTTTGAGCAAAGAGTTCATGGAAACGTTCCACTACCTGTAATGTTGACCAAAAAAGATAAATCAATGCAATTACAATATGTAAACTGGAGGCTTCATAGACAATCCGATCCAGGATTTCGTTACAAGACAATAATAGGAGAATATTTTTGGCAACACAACATCCAAACCACTCACACAACTCCCTCAATTACTAAGTAGAACGATCATGTACAAGCATATGATATTGACAGTACAATAACAGACACAACAAAATAAACAATAAGGAAAGGGCAATAACTTATAACTTGGCCTGATCAATGCCTAAAACTAAGATTAGCACATATATAGTAATGCAACACATACAACCACACTTGATGCAAGCTAGCATTTAAAAATTAAATCAAACATCATCAAACTAAACATAGATAATGTCCAATTTCTTCAAAACTTTCCGACAACACCCTAGGAATAAATATTACATTACCAAAGGAAAAAGAGAGATTGACATACCAGCTTCTCAGCACCAGGAAGATTTCCTCTCTTGGCAAGATTAACTGCTAGCTCCAGATTGTTTAACTAAAACAAATACGAAAATGAAATTTGTTAAAATGCACTTGTTTCCCAATTTACTTCATAAAAGTAATCACAAGATTAGAAATATACTTGGCCGCTGACAAAATTTACAATGGTTTGTTCATTGACAGTAGCCAATAACACCTGGCCTCTCCTGTTAATGGCATAAAAGCCTCCCACTGATGTAGCTTCTGATGTCAAAAATATAGGATCTGGACTAATTCTGTTCCGATATACAGCTGTAGCTGTCTCCAAATCATATACAAATAGTAGACCAAGTTTTGTTATCACATAAATCAAACTGTATTTGTGGGATATCTGCCAAAAATTAAACCATGAGTCAAATATCTGCAGAGTTTTAAAATGAACAAGCAGCACCAGCAACTTGCATACCTGCATGGCAACTGGAAAGTCATCTGCAAAATCTGGGGGAAAAAAAAGATCTGCTTGTTTCTTCGTAAACGATGGCTTCCCTGCAAACAAATTTAAAGAGTCAAACATAGGATGATCAATGACATCAAAGATCATGAAGTCATACAAATGATTTAGTTATAACACAAGATCCCTATCTATGTTTAAAAGCCAATACAATGCCTAGTAACCTCTATTGCAAGAAGATCACTATAATTCATACATCCACAATTTTAAGTATATGAAATAGCTATTTTGAGTTCAAGTCTAAACCATGACAAAGGTGCATTATTTGAAAAAGAAAATGGTTGAATGAAAGTTTAGTTTACAAATTTTATATTGAGATTTGTTTGAATAGATCTTGCCAGAGATTAATTACTCACGTCTCACGAGGTAAATGTGATTTAAGAGAAGGATATACAGACCTGGCTGCGCACCCAGCTCAATAACATGCAACTTAGATATAATTTGACCAGCATTAAGTGTCTTTGTGGCAAAAGAAATCAAAACAGAAGGATTTTCGTTTCCAGGAACCTGTCCAATAAGTGCAATTCAACTTAGCTGGCACATAGCAACATCACATAATAGTTTTAAATTATTCCAGTTCAAACTAAATAAAGAAATGAAGAAAAAGAAACAAAATCGTAAAGGGACAAACTTTAAATTGAGCAAATGATGCGGCGTGAGCTTCAAGAGCCTGACTACGCTGTTGATCCACTGAGAATAGTTGCATGTTTCCTTTAACCAATTGTGGTCTCTAAATTGCAGAACAGTAACCAGATCAGACTCATGAATGAAATCCATAGTAAATAGATCATCATTATTTTTAAAGGACCACCTGTCCCAATAGCTTAATTACTTAGGTTAACTGGTTTTATATCTATAGAGTGAAGCCGCCGTGGATGTCGGCAACCATGCTCTGAAACCATTGTTAGGTATCTAAGGAAAGTGGGAAATCACACCTTAAAAGCTAGCTGTTAAAGGGGAAGAACCACTCTCCTTATATACAACATCAAGCATCCCATACTACTCGATGTGGGACTTTGAGCACCCATAATACCCAAGTCCCTAACAATCTACCAATTACCATAAGCTATATTAAGACAAAGAAATATGAGTTAAATTAAAAGAACTAAGCATAGTTTGAATGTAATTAACCAAGTTGCCTACTTATTATGACACAGGCAAGGCACCAGAGACATACCTCAGGGGAACCAGGAGCGATACCAATCAAGACCAACCATTTTTCTGTAGGGTCACATCGATAATTAATGATTTGATTATTTGCCAAATTTGCTGTTCTTTCAAACATCTTCACAGGTTCAGAATCACCTACATAATACATATATCACAGACCAACAAACCATTTAACAATTTCCATACAAGCTACAAGCACATCAACCAAAATGCATAAGATGGAAAACATAACTGAATTAGCAGAATTATGTCTTACCTTCAATTGACCAATGGTATACAGAGGTCTGTGTCACAAGACCCAACAACTTGGGGCTAATCCACTTCCAAAAAACTACCTGTACATAAAACACACATTCCACAAGGATTAACAAAGTTGTCCCTGTCAACCATCGTGTTAAAGTAAAAGCATTCTCGTATATGACAATTACCTGCTCTGCCATCTGATATGATTTCACCTTTGCTTTCATCTCAATATTAAATATTTGAAGGTGATCCTGAGTTGTTCCTTGGAGTTGAGCTTAAAGGGAAGAATGTAGTATATAAGTGCATATTTCAAAAGCAAACAATAATTGAGGTGCACAACAAACAAAATAACATGATATAACCAATAACTTTTCACCAAACGGTTGGAACCCATCTTAGAATTGGTTTGTTTCCTTTTTATGTGGAATTTTTTTTTTAGAAAAATAAAATGAGTATCAAGTATTAAGTGTCTCAATGATGGTTACTTAAATAATATATAACAGTAGAACATTTAATAGAGCAAACCAGATGGGAAATTGAATCAAGATTGGTAATTTATATTAGCTAATTAGTAAAATAAGAAAGCATTTAGAAAAATGTTTACCAGACTCATTGGCTGCATTACGTAATTAATCTTTTATTTTTTTCAAATGAAAAGAAACATTACATAGTTAAGTTCATATATCTTCTGGAAAATTAACTCCAATTAATTCATAGCTTAAAATAAAAAAGCACGAATTCTCCCTTCCATGTTGCATGCATAATATAATAATCTTTTTACCCCACAAAATGGGAGATTGAAAATTAAAGTAAATATTCTTTTCTTCTATTCATGATATTCTATCATTTAAAGACATAATTATAGTATTTTTAAAATAGAGAGAAAAAAAGCCAATTGATTCATATTCTCGAATCAATCAAAGATGCATGCTTCACAATCCGTTGGTGATCAAGATGTTCCAAATATATATATCTACTTGAATTTGCTAAAGACAATCTAGTAAGCAGTACTAATGCATCAGAACTCAGACGCAACTAAGGACTCAAACCAAAAAAATGGCAACTAAGTCATACTACCAGGATGAAGTGGGGATCTATAGACACGTTATTACTGACATCAATGCTTCATGGTTCAACCAGAATTTTTTCACGATGGTGCACTTTTGCCATTTTTGTATTAATAATATACCCCAAGTCCCCAACTCCAAAATTAGCTAGTTTCTTTCACTTGATAGTAAGTTTCCAAAAATACAACAAAAGGTGGCAAAGGAATTTAAAGCTTCTATCCGCCAAATAGGTAATAAAATCAAGAAACTGAAGCTCCTAACAGATCACCATCTCAACAATGACATGCCAATCTCATATCAATACCAAAACGCTCCTAGATTAGATAAATGATCCACGACATCACTAGCCTGAAACGCAAGGCAAGAGTTCAATACAACAACATTAGAGGTACAACAGCTAAAGCCTACCTTTCAATGCAAGGATCCTTGAATTCGGATTCATAAGAGCGGAATCTGCAGTAATAGGCCTTCTCAAAGGCTGCATCGGCATGTTCATATCAATGATCACCACGCTGTTCTGTGGAGCAGTTTCGCGAACGCATATGTACTTATCGGACTCCATCGTCACGTGCGTGAACGTGATGAACTGCGGATTTATGCCAATGCTCGGCAACTGCAAGCAATCACAGAAGAAAAAGAAAAAGTAAATCACATCGCTCAAATAGCAAATTCAGCACAACACAAAAAATCAACGCACAGTAAAACAGAAAGAGAAAAAATCAGATCTACGTAAAAGTAAGCTCAGCAGCACTGAAAAGTAAAGCAGCGAAGTAAATTCATGAAGCTATGGAGCAAAAACCGCAGCGAAACGCATGATTGGTAGAATTATCGAACAACGATGCTGAAGAAAGTAAGTAGCTATTGCTCACAGTGAATAATTGAGCTCAGCAAAGAGTGCGTGAAAAGAAGTGCTTACAGTGAGAGCTTCTCTCATGGAGACGGGAGCGCTGGCGGCGGCCGCCATGGTGGCTTAAATCGCAGGAGTTGGATCTACTGCGGCGGCGAGTGTAGGGAAGAGTAGTGTGGTTGCGGAGCAGAGGATCCAAATTGCTGCGAGATCTGGTGGAAGCAACTTGGACCCTGTAGAGAGAGAAAAGAGAAAGAAGAGAGAGATCTACGGGGAAGAAAAGGAAGAGAAGGTGGTTCAGACTTCAGAGTTCAGAGAGTACTAATAAAAAAGCATAGAGGAGGGAAGAAGGGAAAAAGCAAATGGAATTTGTTAAGAATTGAAATTGAAAAGACAGAGAAGCAATAATCTCGTCTTATTATGCGCTAGCTATGCATTGTAAAGCAATTTAGGAGTGGCAAAAAGAAACATACAACTATACAAGAGAGATAATATCCGTTGCTAGTTACCAGTTACTACTATTACACACAAATAAAATAACACGGTTATAGGGTTAATTCATAAACACTCCTTATTAAATATAAACTATAAAGTGCTGCATATCTTATTATTAATTCATTAAATTTAAATTTTTTTATTATATTTTATTTAAATAATTTGAATTTAAAAAATAATCTTTTAATCAAGTTAGCTATTTTTTTTATAAATTTTAAATATTGAATTGAAGTCTAAAACAAAAAAAAATAGTATATAAATATTAAAAGTAACATATCTATACAAAAAAGAATAACTGAGTTTTAAAATTAAAATAAATAATACATAAAAATAAATTAAAAATTTATGCACGAGATCCAAAAAAAATATATTAGAATCTTAAAAAAATAATATTAAATATATATTATGTATATAATATTAAAATTGAAATAAATTTTATTTTGTGTGAAATAAAATTATAATATTAAATATAAACACAATGATAAAAGATTTTATATTATATAAATTTAATTAAAAAAATATAAATACTCACTAAAAAACAAACAAATATATAATAATTTTATTTTGTATATTATCTAAATTTAATTTAAAAAAATATATACTTACGTAAAAAGTAAACAAATAATAATAATAATAATAATAATAATAATAATAATAATAATAATAATAATAATAATAATAATAATAATTTCATTAGTTATTTATCAAAGTTAAATCTAGTTTCTCAAATATAAATAAAATTATTAGAGAGAGAGAGAGAGAGATTTTTTAAGGAATATTTTAATATTTTAAAATTATAATATAAAATTTTAACCATAATTAAACAACCTTAATTTTAAAGGAGTATTTTATTATTTTCAAGATTAATTCTAAAAATCTATTTTTAATATCTTAAAAATTAAATATAAGAGTATTTTAATGTTTTTAAAATTATTTTAAATTTTTAATTCTTAATACAATTAAATAATATGAATTGGTTCTTATAAATTTACTTTAATATTTTTTAGTAACATTCAAAGGTTGTTGTGTTCTTATAAAAATTAATTACAAGGATATTTTAGTTTTTATTTAAAGTTTAAATTTATAATTTTAATATAATTAAAAAATATTTATTCTCAAAGAGTATTTTATTTTTTATTTTAAAAGGGTATTTTAATATTAAATTAGTATTTTTAATTTTTAATGCAATCAAAGAATTTTAAATAATATATCCTTTAAAGATTTTAAATTAATCATGTTAGTCATTCTGTCACTTTTATTGTTAACAGCGTTAGAATTTGTTGATGTAGTATATTAAATAACATAACAATACACACCTACAAGTCTAATTGACCATTAACATTATTGAATTTGAATTCTCTAAATTTTAAATTTCGCTTTAGAGAATAGGTGTTATCTCTCACCTTGAATAGTTTCTCTCTCATGTTTTTCTTGGTCCTACCTATGAAATAAATGGTGAAAGATCACACTTTACTCTCTAAAGTGAAAATTCAAATTTTAGAGGATCCAAATTCAACATTATTAGTAAATAAAATTAGATCAAATGAATTCCAAATTGAAGAACTTCAAGACCTCAAATTTTCTCCTCAATTAGACTTTATTTTGATCTTATTTCATACATTTATGATGTTAACAGTCAATTAAGACTCTTAGGCTGCGTTTGGTTTTGATCAATTTTTTTCATTCAAAAATTTTAGGAAGAAAAATATAATAAAAAGAGTTATAATTATAAAAAATTAACAAGAATAATGAAAGAAAAAATAAAAAATAAGTTGTGTCTCTTGTTAGTGTTTCTGTATCTTTTTTGGTTGGATGAACACAAAATACACTAACTTAGTGTCTCTGAACACTATGTCTCTGTCCATGTCTCATCTGTCAAACACGATTTTGTGTCTCTATGTTTCTATCTCAATGTCCTGTGCCGGTAAACAAATGAACCCTTAGGTATGTGTTGTAGTGTCACTTAACGCGTCACATTAGCAAATTTTGACCAATCAACAAAGAAAGTGATGAAAAGACTACAATGACTAATTTAAAATCTTTAAAGGACGAGTTTTATTTAAAAAAAATCGAGGACCAATTTGAAAAATGAGTGATCTTTCAGGAACTAATTTGACCATTTCAAAAAAATTTAGTCTTTTAGTCTATCAAGAACTATAAGGATCTTTTAGTCTCTTAAAATAGAATTTAGAAAAAAATTTTAAATTTTTCTTAAAGTTTAACTTTGTTTGAATTATGAAAAAAGTATTTTGATTTTTTTTAAATGAACTAAAAGTGTAATTAAGGTTTTTTTTTAAATCAAATTTAAATATTTTATTTCTAATACAATCAAACAGGATGAATTAATTTTATAATGGAATTTTAAATTTATTTTTTAAAACATTAATTGTAAAAGGTTGTTGTCCCGAGTTATTATTTGAAATCAAGGTGGGGTTTTGAACTTGGACATTGATGCGCCACTGTTTTGTGGTATATTTTTTACGTAGTTTAAAGGATTTCATCAACTTCCTTTACACTTATCCACATAAAATGTATGGTTTTGTGTTTCCTTCCTAATTTCGCTTAATGGTTAAAAACATGCTTTTTAGGCTCTAAATGAGCTATATTTTTATCTTCCTTTATTACCATTCAATGTCGTGATCTATTTGTTAAGTGATCTCAGAGCTTATAGGGGCAAGAATGGTCTAGAAAAGGAAAAGGAAGCACGCATAAGTGGAAGGAGCATAAAAATGCAGCTTCGGATCACGAGCATCGACGCGCACGCGCAGACTACGCGCATGCGTGGGGAGCTGGATCTTAGAATTGGCGCACGAAAAGGGACGCATATGCGTGTCTGGCCAGAACCCCTCATCGACCCGTATGCACGCTTGACGTGTACGTGTGGATCGTAAAAAGCCCATCGACGCGTACGCGTGACGCGCGCACGTGATTTCTTTAATGAAAACGTGTCTGGCGATTTCAGAGAACCTCATGACCCAATTCTGAGTGGAATTCTGGCGAAAAAAGATTAAAAGAGCCAAGGATTGAAGGGGATTGACACTTTTCACATTTTTAGATTTTTTTAGAGTTAATTTTTGGAAGTTACACTTTTAGAGAGAGAGAAATCCCAACTTCTCTCTAGGTTTTTGTCTTTTTCAACCCCAATTGCACTTGGATCCTTTGGTTAGATCTGAATTTGATTCAATTTCACTTTGTTCTAGTTGTAGATCTTTCTCTTCTCCTCTCAATTTAGTGTTCTTGTTACTCTAGCATTGTAGATTTTGGATCTAGACCTTGTTACTTTGATTTCGATTAATGCATTAAGGAATTTCATGTTAATTGTTGTTAATTGTTTGCAATAGATAGCTTTAATTCAATTTTCTTTCTTAATTTCATGATGTCTTCCATTTATGCTAACCAATTGTTTGAGGAAATGTCAACTATAGCTATGGAGTAGAATTTCATTCTTAGCTTAGGGGTTGGATAATTGGAGACATTTGAATTGTCAAAGCTCTTGTTGATTGATAATTGGAAATTGCTAATTGATTTGAATGATACTAACTCTAGTCTTTCCCTAGGATTAGACTAGGACTTGTGGACTCAAATTGATTATCTCTACTTGACTTTCCTTCATACTTAGAGGTTAACTAAGTGGAGCAATAACCAATTGATGTCACAATTGATGGAGATAATAATGATAGGAATTCCAATTCCCAACCCTAGCCAAGGCTTTTATATATATTGATTGTTACTCATTCTTGCTTAGCTCAACCTCTTGTGTCCCTTAGCTTATTTGATTACTTGTTCATTGCCTTTATGCGAGCTTGTTTACCTTTCTCGTATTCAACCTCAAACACCAAGAGATTCCTAACCAATGATGTGCACCTTAGGACAACTCCTAGGGAGAACGACTTGGAACTAACACTCTTGGTTATTGATTTGAATTATGGACACACAATTTCTTTATTTGATGCATTATAGTTTGTTGGTTTAGACTATACTCATGACACAATTCTATTGGAAAATTCTATACCGACAAAGTATAGCTTATCAAAATGGTCCCCCAAAGAGTGTGCGGAATTTCCTCTTGTTACACCCATTACACCGATGAATGCCCAAACCTCTAAGATGATAATATTTTAGCGGCCGCTAATGCCTACTACAATCACCCAAACCAAGGCTATCAACAACAAGGAGGCAACTATAGTCAAGGGGGCAATTTTAATCAAGGGTGGCAAGACAACTCCAACCAAGGGTGGAGGGACAACTCCAACCAAGGATGGAGGGACAATTATAATCAAGGAGGAAGGGATAATGGAGGGAATCAAAGAGGGAACAACAACAACAACCAACAAAATCGATACCAACAAAATCCTCCATACCCAAACCAAAACCAAGGAAGGAACTACCAAACCTACCAACCACCACATCAAAGGCAAGCACTTCCACCCAACCAACCACAAATTACTTACTCCTCCTCATCCTCCAACCAAGACGAGTCAATCCATTCTCTCATTCAAGGACAAAAAGATTTTCAAGCCTCGATTACCTCTAGTCTCACCGGTCTTACATCCACTCTTCAAGCCCTTATAGCCCGTATGGAACCACCCTCTACCTCCACTCCTCAAGCATCAAGTTCTAGTGCTTTACCCTCTCAACCTTTACCCAACCCCAAGGGTGGCATCAATGCTATTACCTTGAGGTCTAGAACCAAGTTGCAAGAGAGGAGTCATGAAGAGCCAAGTCCAATAGAGGTCACTCAAGATGAGGATGTGGTTGAGATAGAAGAGGTTGATGAAGAGGATGAAGCCCAAGAGGTAGTTGAAGAAGTGATTGCTCAACCAAGGGGCAGAATGCCCAAGGGTGGGGATGTCTTACAAGAAGCTATTCCGATACCATTTCCCACATTGGCAAGGAAGACTAAGAAGCAAGTTGAGTTAGACCCCAAAATGGTAGAGATGTTCAAGAAAGTTGAGGTAACCATTCCTCTCTTTGATGCTATCCACCAAGTGCCTAAATATGCAAAGTTTATAAAGGACTTATGTATGCACAAGGAGAAAATTTGTGAATTAGAAACTATACCATTGGAGAGCTCAATTTCCGCTCTAATGGATGGTGTACCAAAAAAGTGTGGTGACCCTGGCCCTTGCCTAGTAACTTGCACCATAGATGGAGTCCAATTTGTTGATTGTATGTGCGATCTTGGCGCTTGTGTGAGTATTATGACATTGTCCGTCTATGAGGTCTTAAAGCTCCCACCGTTAAAACAGTCGGCCGCCTGGTTTGTTTTAGCGGACAAAAGCATAATTTTTGTGGTTGGTATAGCAGAGGATGTTCTAGTGAGTATAAAGGGGTTGGTCTTCCCAATTGATTTCCATATTCTCAAGATGCCCCTAGTGACTCTGGTAGAACATCATCTGTTTTGCTTGGGAGGCCATTCTTGAAGACCTCCCAGTTCAAATTGGATGCGTTTTCGGGCACATACCCGTTTGAGATCAATGGAAGAGAAGTGAGCTTTAATCCTGATGAAGCCATGGGACACCCACCAGAGGATCACTCTATCTTCTGGTGTGACTTGATTGATAATGTTGTAGCCGAAGCCCATCAAGATGGCTTTGATGGAAAGAGTATGAATCAAGACCCAAATGTGGGGAGTTCCCATGTATGTGAAGAAGATACCTTATCACCTCCAATGACACCGGAAGACAAAGTGCCAAGTCATGAACAAAATGCGGATTTGAAGCCACTCCCAACCCACTTAAAATATGTCTTTCTTGAGAAGAACCAAAAGTTCCCGGTAATAATTGCAAGGGAGCTTACTTCCCACCAAGAAGAGAAGTTGCTTGGTGTCTTGAGGATGAACAAAAAGGCCATTCGGTGGAACTTGGTGGACATGGTTGGCATTAGTCCCCAAGTATGTGAACACCAAATTTTCTTAGAAGAAGAAGCCAAACCCGTTAGACAACCTCAAAGGCGTCTAAATCCTACCATTCTAGAGGTTGTGAAGAAGGAAGTCACCCGGTTATTAAAAGCGGACATTATCTATCCAATTTCGGATAGTGAATGAGTGAACCTCATCCAAGTGGTTCCCAAGAAATCTAGTGTTACTACAATCAGGAATGAACAAGGGGAGCTTATAGCCACAAGAGTTCAAAACTCATGGAGGGTATGTATTGACTATCGGCGCCTAAACTTGGCCACTAGGAAGGATCACTTTTTGTTGCCCTTCATCGATCAAATGCTTGATCGCATATGTGGTAAATCTCATTATTGTTTCTTAGATGAATATTCTGGTTATTTCCAAATTCACATTGCTCCCCAAGACCAAGAAAAAACAACCTTCACATGCCCCTTCGGAATGTATGCGTATAAGAGAATGCCATTTGGCTTGTACAATGCACCGACAACGTTCCAAAGGTGTATGATGAGTATATTTGCGGATCTTTTGGAGCAATGCACGGAGGTGTTCATGGACGATTTTAGTGTATACGGGGACTCCTCTGACCTTTGTCTAGACAATCTTGCAAAAGTATTAGAGAGGTACACTAAATCAAACCTTGTGTTAAATTTTGAGAAATGTCACTTTATGGTTAGACAAAGCATTATTTTAGGGCACATTGTCTCTAATGATGGGATCTCTGTTGATCTGGCAACGGTCAATATCATTTCTAGTACCTCTCTCTCGATTGTTGCAAAAGGATGTGGAATTTGAATTGAGTGAAGAGTGCATGGAGGCCTTTGACAAGCTCAAAATTGCTTTGACCTAAGCCCCCATAGTGAGAGGACCGGATTGGACTAGACCATTCGAGATCATGTGTAATGCCTCAAACTATGCGGTGGAAGCAGTGCTAGGTCAGCGCGAGGGTAAAATTTCTTATGTCATTGCTTATGCCTCTAAACTTTTAGATGGAGTGCAAACCAATCATACTACCACCGAGAAACAATTGTTAGCTATTGTCTTTGCCTTGGACAAATTTCGGGCTTATTTACTTGGTTCTAAGGTGGTAGTATACTCGGATCATGTGGCATTAAAATATTTATTGGCCAAAAAGGAATCCAAACCAAGGTTGATAAGATGGGTGTTGCTATTGCAAGAATTTGACCTTGAAATCAAAGATAGGAGTGGTTCGCAAAACTTAGTGGCGGACCACTTGAGTCGCCTTGAGCACACAAAGGGCGATTCCACTTCTATCAATGATATCTCCCTCTTGAGGGCTTGCTAACAATCTCCGAAGTTATCCCTTGATATGCACCTATTGCCAATTACTTGGTTGCTCGCACCTTTCCTCCCGATTTCTCTCAACATCAAAAGGATAAGCTTAAAAGTGAATCCAAATATTATGTATGGGATGACCGATACTTATGGAGATGTGGTGCCGATCAAGTAATTCGAAGGTGCATACCACAATCCGAGCATTAAGCTATATTGGAGGCTTGCCACTCTTCCAAGGGTGGTGGCCATTTTGGTCCTCAAAGGACAGCTCGGAAGGTCTTGGATTGTGGCTTTTGGTGGCCTACACTTTTCAAAGATGCATCCCTCTTTTGTAAATCTTTGTCTACCATGCCTTAGGTTTGGAAATATCTCTAAGAAGAATGAGATACCCCAACAAACCATGTTATTTTGTGAGATTTTTTTATGTTTTGGGTGTTGACTTTATGGGGCTTTTTCCAAATTCTAATGGTTTCATGTATATTCTTCTAGCCGTTGACTATGTTTTCAAGTGGTGGAGGCAATCCCCACAAGAACCGATAATGCTAATATAGTTCTTTCTTTTGTTCAGAATAACATTATATGCCGCTTTGGATCACCACGAGTAATCGTGAGTGATCAAGGCTCGCACTTTTGTAACAAAAGAATGGCAGAGTTAATGAAGAAGTATGGCATCATCCATAAAGTGGCCACGGCGTACCACCCCCAAACAAATGGTCAAGCCGAGGTATCTAATTAGGAAATTAAGCACATATTGGAAAAGGTTGTGAAGCCTCATAGGAAATATTGGAGTTCTCACTTTGAGCCTACCGGACGGCGTACAAAACGCCAATTGGTATGAGCCCATTCCGGTTGGTCTCTGGAAAGGCTTGCCATCTTCCAGTGGAGATAGAGCATAAGGCGTATTGGGCCATAAAAGAGAGCAACACAAGGTTTGGGGTTGGAGTCAAAAGGAAGCTACAATTGGTGGAGCTTGAGAACCTTCGATTGGAAGCCTATCAAAATTCAAGGCTATACAAGGAGAAGATAAAAGCAGTGCATGATCAAAACATAAAAAGGAGAGAGTTTAGAGTCGGAGAACTAGTTCTCCTCTATAACTCTAGGTTAAGGTTGATGCCCGGAAAGTTAAGATCAAGGTGGGAAGGCCCCTATAGAGTGGAGAAGGCCGAACCATATGGAGTCTACCACGTAAGGCACCCTTCAAGCCCCAACATCTTCAAAGTGAATGGTCATCGTCTAAAGCTATACCATGGAGAGAAGATAAAAAGCAACAAAGAGGTCGAGGTGTTCCTTCTTGAGGACGCACCCGAAGGCGAGGAGATTTGAGATCATGACCGTCCAACTTAAGGACGTTAAACAAAAGTGTTTAGGTGGGAGACACCCCACCACCGTATGATCGCTCTTTGTTTCTAGCTCATTGTATATAGCTTTTTGAGCCTTTGTGCTTTTGTGATTGCTTGATTTGTGAATTGTTCATAGTAGGATTGCTTTTGGCTTGATTTTTGTGTTGAAATTGCTCATGAGGAGTTCATTGATAATGGTTTGATTAAATTGAGATATTGAAGAAATGCTTAAGGGTGAGTGTTACATGAGATTTTTGATGTTTTTGACCCCTTTAGCATGCATTACTACTAATTTGTGCTATAATTGTCCCTCCTCATGTGTATGGAAAAAAAGGGGGCCATCCACGCGTGAGCGTACTGTACATGTACGCGTCGGTATGGTTTCGCAACTCTCTAGCAAAAAAATCAGAGAGTTGTTCCTACTTCGTGCCCATTTTGAGCCGAAGGCATAATTGCAACCCACGCGTACGCGTGGGTGACGCTTACGCGTCCCTTGCCATTTCGCACATGACGACGCGTACGCGTCGACTGCGTATTTTGAACTCTCTGGTGCAAAAACCCGAGAGTCATGCCCACTTTATGCCCATTTTATGCCAGGCGACCCACGCGTACGCGTCGATCGCCGTTTTTGAAATATACCCGTATGCGTGCTATGCGCGTACGCGTCGATTGAGCTGCATGCCACTCCTGGTCCAGAATCCAGAGAGTTAGGCCCTTTCTGTGCCAATTTTGTGCCCAAGGCACAACTTTGCCCACGTGTGCGCATCCGTTAACGCGTACGCATCCCTTCTCTTCTCTGCTACCCACGCGCATGCGTGGAAGACGCATATGCGTCGCTTGTCTCAATCACGCATATGCGAGGAGGGCGTGCACGCGTCGATCCCCTGACGCACCTTATACCCAGCGCGCCCTGTTTGGTTCTTGCTTGTTTGCTTTCTCTTTTTTCATATTTTCCATGGGTGTTGAATTTTGAGTTGCTCTCCCTTTGATGAATTATTTTGTTGGTTCTTGATTCTCTTGTGACCATGTGGTGTTATGTTGTTGATTGATATTCCATTTGGGGTTGTACATGTTTGAATTTCTCCTAGTTGCTCATGTATTGAATGTTGCACACCAAGTGTTTGACGAAAGGCACCACACCATTTTAGCTCAATTTTGACTTTGTGTTTTCAACTTGGTGCCTCCTCTTCATACACTTGTCTTTCTTTTTATGCATTAAGCATATTTTGCTTCATGTCAACCATTCTTATGCTCATTACCCATGACTTGCTTCTTTACTATTGATGCTTGAGTTTATCCTTCTCATGCCTTATTGCATGCTTTACTCACTCTTACATCACATGCTAAGTGTTATGCCCCTTGATTTTATTATTGTCATGATCACATGTTACAGCTGTCATGTCCTCGTAACATACCACCCTTTTTGGGGCATTACTTGTCACTTGCATGTTATCTTCCAAATGTTGATTAATTGGGTTTAATGTCCCCCTCTTCCTTTATTTTTCAGGATCTCCACCAAGAAAGGCAAGGAGAAGGCATTGATAAACCACTATTTTATGGTTTACAATATGTTTAATTGTGTGGTTTTATCATGGTCTTTACCCACTTATTCATATAATTAGCATGCATTTATATTTCCTTCCTAAAATTATTACATGATTGAAAACATGCTTCTTTGGTCTTAATTTAGTTAATCTTAATCCTTTCTTATTACCATTCGATGCCTTGATCTGTGTGTTAAGTGTTTCAGGCTTTATAAGGCATGAATGAGTGAAAGATTGGGAAGGAAGCTTGCAAAAATGGAAGGAATACAAGAAATTGAGGAGATGACCAGCGAGAAGTGACGCGTACGCATCAGCGACGCGACCGCGCGGAAGAAAGGAATTCGCAGAGATGCGGCCGCATGAGTGACGTGGACGCGCGGATTGGAAAAGTAGAAGCGACGCGGAGGCATAGACGACACGCCCGCATGGAAAAGAAAAACGCCGAATGACGCGTCCGCGTGACGTGCGCGATCTGCAGAATTACAAAAGTCGCTGGCAGAGATTCTGGGCCGGATTTCAACCCAGTTTTCGGCCCAGAAACACAGATTAAAGTTAGAAAACATGCAGAGACTCATCATGCTTTTCATAATTCAAAATTTTTAGCTTTAGATGTAATTTTTAGTGAGAGAGGTTCTCTCCTCTCTCTTAGGAATAGGATTAGGATTAGAATTTATTTTAGGATTATGATTTCTTTTCACTTCAGGATTATTTTATCTTCATCAGGTTCAATAATTTATGTTTCTCTTCTACTTTTATTTACTCTGATATTTTTAATTGTGTTTGATTGATGTTGCCCAATTGGCTGATGATATTGTCCATGTTAGAATTGACATTTTCTATTTAATATAATTTGAGGTATTTCAGACTCATGATTGCTTTTCTTTAATTTTAATTTAGATTATTTACTATTGGCTTTAATTGATTAATTGGAAGCTCTTGAGTTCTCAACTATTCATGATTGATTGTTATGTCGGCTAATTAACTGGAATTCCACTAATTCTAGTCTTTCCTTAGGATTTGGCTAGGACTTGGGAAATCTAACCAATTGGTTCACTTGACTTTCCCTTGCTTACGCAAAGGTTAACTAAGTGGGATTAACTTCCATTCTCATAGGAGTAACTAGGATAGGACTTCCGAAATTTCATATCTTGCCAAGAGTTTATTTTATAGTTATTTATTTATTTTAATTGTCATTTGAATTACTTGTCATACTTCTTCCTTACTTCCAAAACCCCCAATTTTACCTTTTTCATAGCCAATAATAAGAACATACCTCCCTACAATTCCTTGAGAAGACGACCCGAGGTTTGAATACTCGGTTATCAATTTCAAAAGGGGTTTGTTACTTGTGACAACCAAAACGTTTGTAAGAAAGGTTGATTGCTTGGTTTAGTAACTATACTTACAACGAGAGTTTACTATAACTTCTGAACCATCAATCTTCAATTCTTCAAAATGGCGCCGTTGCCGGGGAATTGCAAACGTGTGCCTTATTATCGGTTATTGTAAATATTTTTCAAAAAAAAATATTTTTCTTTTACTTGTTTATTTGTTTTCTCTCTTCCCTCTTATTTCTGATAGCTATTATGAATTCTCACCCCTCTCGCTTTGAGTTTGGTTCTAATTTTGTTGCAAGGAATGGAAGCTATAACAGGACTATGCATCAAGGTCTAGGCAATCAAAGATAGATGGAGCTAAGAGGATCTGATCAACCCTTTAGGCAACAACATCCTCCTAGATATCATGGACAGAGACCATCCTTTCAACATAACCTCAATCCACCATACTCAAAAGCTCTTTTTCACCATTCGCCACCATATGATCCTTATCCACCCCAACGCCAATCCAATTACTCCCAAGAACCATCATTCCCTTATGCACCATGTCCATATCCATCAAGCTAAGAATCACAGGTTCGCCTTGAAGAATCAGTAAAACAATTTATTGCAACCCTTCATCAATTGGAGCAAGCAATAAATCAATTATCTTCCAGACGTTCAGACACTCAACAGACTCCCATTGGCTTCATGTGGAGAATCTAATGAAGAATGTATTGTGAAGAAGACACAAGAAGCTCCAGTGGACAGCATAGAGCATAACTTCGTACTGGAACAAGTAGAGGACGCTGTCATTGTAGAAGAAGAAGAGTTGGTTGAAGATTTAGGAGATGCTGAAGCTCCACGGGAACATAGAGTCATGGAAAACTCCATCAAGTATGTTACAATTGACACTAAAGAGGATGTTGCACAGCCTCCAATGCAGATATCTTATGAGGAACTGGACAGAGTGATCCAAGACTCAAGTTTTCTAGATGATAATAGTCACCACTCGAGTTCTCCTAGTAACGCACGTGCATCCGCAAGTGAATTCTTTGAGACAGAAGAATCTTCCCCAAGTGAATATGAAGATGATACTGAGGTCGACTTCTCTCAACCTACTATTTATGACTCAAGTAATGAGGAAGATATCAATGACTTTGATCAAGACATGGTTGAAGTTGAAGAAATTTGCAAAGAAGTGGAGGAATTCACAGAAGACCACAAGGGAGTAGAGCTTGCAGAGCCATTAGAAACACCTATCCCACGGCCATTACCACCCAACACAGACTTCAAGTGAGAAAATCCTTAGCATTTGTCTTTACTTTTCCACTTGAATATGGTTTACTTGAAACAGATGGCCAGCTTAGAGCTCTTTGCGGCTTTAAGAGTAAAAGGGAAATGGCTCGTACTCAGTGCTGGTGCACAAGGTTCAATAAGGTTCCATGCTTCAACTCGAAGTGCACGGATTGATATCATGCTCAATTGAATGGATCACAGAGAACGTTTGGTCACCGTGGTGAGAATCTACTTTTTAAACCACCCGGATGGGAACATGTAGATCAAGACGGAGGCGGATTTAAAAGTAAAGCTTGGGATCATGGATTCTATGCTGACATTTGTCACCCCGGGAGCCTGAGAATCTGTTTGAAGCTGCTCAGAAGCTTTACATGCCTAGTTTGGGACCCCGGAGGCTATTGGCATTCCAAGCATTGGTGGAGATTTTTGGATGAATTTAAACATAGGCCGCCATAACAGGAAGCTCATCCAATGTGCAACTTAAGGCCTTTAACCAAAAGTACTAGGTAGGAGACAACCCACCATGGTATGGTCGTTTCCTTTTCAGTTTTATTTCGTGTTATTTATTTTTATTTCCTTTTTAATTGAACTTGAATATTATTCATTCGCATTGCATACTGCGTAATTGCATACCTGCATGAAAAAAGGGGAAAACACGCACGCGATGCGGCAGCGTCGCTGACGCGTCCGCGTCACTAGTGCATTGGGTAGAAAAGAATTGAACAGAGAGTCACGCGAGAGCGTGGCTGGAGACGCGTCTTTAGCATAATTTGACCCCACGTGACCGCGTCGCTGACGCGTCCGCGTCATGTGGGAAAAATGCCTCCCACATGTCCACGTCACCCACGTGAACGCGTGCCCTGAAATCGACGTAAAAAGTGTGTAAGGCCAAAAGTTGGGCTGAAATGGGGCTGGACTCGTGCTAGAAGCACAAGCCCTACCACGCGAACGCGTGCCCCACGTGTCTGCGTCGTTTTTCAAAATAGGCGCGATGGCGTCACCCAAGGATTTGGCTAGAACTTGGGAAATCTGACCAATTAGTTCTCTTGACTTTCCCTTGCTTACGCAAAGGTTAACTAAGTGGGATTAACTTCCATTCTCATAGGAGTAACTAGGATAGGACTTCCGAAATTTTATATCTTGCCAAGATTTTATTTTATAGTTATTTATTTATTTTAATTATCATTTGAATTACTTGTCATACTTCCTCCTTACTTCCAAAACCCCCAATTTTACCTTTTTCATAGCCAATAATAAGAATATACCTCCCTGCAATTCCTTGAGAAGACGACCCGATGTTTGAATACTCGGTTATCAATTTCAAAAGGGGTTTGTTACTTGTGACAACCAAAACGTTTGTAAGAAAGGTTGATTGCTTGGTTTAGTAACTATACTTACAACGAGAGTTTACTATAACTTCTGAACCATCAATCTTAAGTTCTTCAAAATGGCGCCGTTGCCGGGGATTTGCAAACGTGTGCCTTATTATTGGTTATTGTAAATATTTTTCAAAAAAAAAATATTTTTCTTTTACTTGTTTATTTGTTTTCTCTCTTCCCTCTTATTTCTGATAGCTATTATGAATTCTCACCCCTCTCACTTTGAGTTTGGTTCTAATTTTGTTGCAAGGAATGGAAGCTATAACAGGACTATGCATCAAGGTCTAGGCAATCAAAGATGGATGGAGCCAAGAGGATCTGATCAACCCTTTAGGCAACAACATCCTCCTAGATATCATGGACAGAGACCATCCTTTCAACACAACTTCAATCCACCATACTCACAAGCTCTTTTTCACCATTCGCCACCATATGATCCTTATCCACCCCAACGCCAATCCAATTACTCCCAAGAACCATTATTCCCTTATGCACCATGTCCATATCCATCAAGCTAAGAATCACAGGTTCGCTTTGAAGAATCAGTAAAACAATTTATTGCAACCCTTCATCAACTGGAGCAAGCAATAAATCAATTATCTTCCAGACGTTCAGGCACTCAACAGACTCCCATGGCTTCATGTGGAGAATCTAATGAAGAATGTATTGTGAAGAAGACACAAGAAGCTCCAGTGGACATCATAGAGCATAACTTCGTACTTGAACAAGTAGAGGACGCTGTCATTGTAGAAGAAGAAGAGGTGGTTGAAGATTTAGGAGATGCTGAACCTCCACGGGAACATAGAGTCATGGAAAACTCCATCAAGTATGTTACAATTGACACTAAAAAGGATGTTGCACAGCCTCCAATGCAGATATCTTATGAGGAACTGGACAGAGTGATCCAAGACTCAAGTTTTCTAGACGATAATAGTCACCACTCGAGTTCTCCTAGTAACGCACTTGCATCAGCAAGTGAATTCTTTGAGACAGAAGAATCTTCCCCAAGTGAATATGAAGATGATGCTGAGGTCGACTTCTCTCAACCTCCTATTTATGACTCAAGTAATGAGGAAGATATCAATGACTTTGATCAAGACGAGGTTGAAGTTGAAGAAATTTGCAAAGAAGTGGAGGAATTCACAGAAGACCAAAAGGGAGTAGAGCTTGCAGAGCCACTAGAAACACCTATCCTACGGCCATTACCACCCAACACAGACTTCAAGTGGGAAAATCCTTAGCATTTATCTTTACTTTTCCACTTGAATATGATTTACTTGAAACAGATGGCCAGCTTAGAGCTCTTTGCGGCTTTAAGAGTAAAAGGGAAATGGCTCGTACTCAGTGCTGGTGCACAAGGTTCAATAAGGTTCCATGCTTCATCTCGAAGTGCACGGATTGATATCATGCTCAACTGAATGGATCACGGAGAACGTTTGGTCACCGTGGTGAGAATCTACTTTTTAAACCACCCGGATGGAACATGTAGATCAAGACAGAGGCAGATTTATAAGTAAAGCTTGGGATCATGGATTCTATGCTGACATTCGTCACCCCGGGAGCCTGAGATTCTGTTTGAAGCTGCTCAGAAGCTTTACATGCCTAGTTTGGGACCCCGGAGGCTATTGGCATTCCAAGCATTGGTGGAGATTTTTGGATGAATTTAAACATAAGCCGCCATAACAGGAAGCTCATCCAATGTGCAACTTAAGGACTTTAACCAAAAGTGCTAGGTAGGAGACAACCCACCATAGTATGGTCGTTTCCTTTTCAGTTTTATTTCGTGTTATTTATTTTTATTTCCTTTTTAATTGAACCAGAATATTATTCATTCGCATTGCATACTGCATAATTGCATAACTGCATGAAAAAAGGGGAAAACACACACGCAACGCGGCAGCGTCGCTGACGCGTCCACGTCACTAGTGCGTTGGGTAGAAAAGAATTGAACAGAGAGTCACGCGAGAGCGTGGCAGGAGGCGCGTCTTTAGCATAATTTGACCCCACGTTACCGCGTCGCTGACGCGTCCGCGTCATGTGGGAAAAATGCCTCTCACGTGTCCACATCACCCACGCGAACGCGTGCCCTGAAATCGACGTAAAAAGTGTGTAAGGCCAAAAGTTGGGCTGAAATGGGGCTGGACTCGTGCTAGAAGCACAAGCCCTACCACGCGAACGCGTGCACCACGCGTCCGCGTCGTTTTTCAAAATAGGCGCGATCGCGTCACCCAAGGATTTGGCTAGGACTTGGGAAATCTGACCAATTAGTTCTCTTGATTTTCCCTTGCTTACGCAAAGGTTAACTAAATGGGATTAACTTCCATTCTCATAGGAGTAACTAGGATAGGACTTCCGAAATTTTATATCTTGCCAAGATTTTATTTTATAGTTATTTATTTATTTTAATTATCATTTGAATTACTTGTCATATTTCCTCCTTACTTCCAAAACCCCCAATTTTACCTTTTTCATAGCCAATAATAAGAACATACCTCCCTGCAATTCCTTGAGAAGACGACCCGAGGTTTGAATACTCGGTTATCAATTTCAAAAGGGGTTTGTTACTTGTGACAACCAAAACGTTTGTAAGAAAGGTTGATTGCTTGGTTTAGTAACTATACTTACAACGAGAGTTTACTATAACTTCTGAACCAATAATCTTCAGTTCTTCAAAATGGCGCCGTTGCCGGGGATTTGCAAACGTGTGCCTTATTATTAGTTATTGTAAATATTTTTCAAAAAAAAATATTTTTCTTTTACTTGTTTATTTGTTTTCTCTCTTCCCTCTTATTTCTGATAGCTATTATGAATTATCACCCCTCTCACTTTGAGTTTGGTTCTAATTTTGTTGCAAGGAATGGAAGCTATAACAGGACTATGCATCAAGGTCTAGGCAATCAAAGATGGATGGAGCCAAGAGGATCTGATCAACCCTTTAGGCAACAACATCCTCCTAGATATCATGGACAGAGACCATCCTTTTAACACAACTTCAATCCACCATACTCACAAGCTCTTTTTCACCATTCGCCACCATATGATCCTTATCCACACCAACGTCAATCCAATTACTCCCAAGAACCACCACTCTCTTATGCACCATGTCCATATCCATCAAGCTAAGAATCACAGGTTCGCCTCGAAGAATCAGTAAAACAATTTATTGCAACCCTTCATCAACTGGAGCAAGCAATAAATCAATTATCTTCCAGACATTCAGGCACTCAACAGACTCCCATGGCTTCATGTGGAGAATCTAATGAAGAATGTATTGTGAAGAAGACACAAGAAGCTCCAGTGGATAGCATAGAGCATAATTTCGTACTTGAACAAGTAGAGGACGCTGTCATTGTAGAAGAAGAAGAGTTGGTTGAAGATTTAGGAGATGCTGAACCTCCATGGGAACATAGAGTCATGGAAAACTCCATCAAGGATGTTATTATTGACGCTAACGAGGATGTTGCACAGCCTCCAATGCAGATATCTTATGAGAAACTGGACGGAGTGATCCAAGAATCAAGTTTTCTAGATGATGATAGTCACCACTCGAGTTCTCCTGGTAACGCACTTGCATCCGCAAGTGAATTCTTTGAGACAGAAGAATCTTTCCCAAGTGAATATGAAGGTGATGCTGAGGTCGACTTCTCTCAACCTCCTATTTATGACTCAAGTAATGAGGAAGATATCAATGACTTTGATCAAGACATGGTTGAAGTTGAAGAAATTTGCAAAGAAGTGGAGGAATTCACAGAAGACCACTGATGAGCGGATAATTTATACACTTTTTGGCATTGTTTTTAGTATGTTTTTAGGATGATCTAGTTAGTTTTTAGTATATTTTTATTAGTTTTTAGTTAAAATTCACTTTTCTGGACTTTACTATGAGTTTGTGTGTTTTTCTGTGATTTCAGGTATTTTCTGGCTGAAATTGAGGGACCTGAGCAAAAATCTGATTCAGAGACCAAAAAGGACTGCAGATGCTGTTGGATTCTGACCTCCCTGCACTCGAAGTGGATTTTCTGGAGCTACAGAAGTCCAATTGGCGCGCTCTCAACGGCGTTGGAAAGTAGACATCCTGGGCTTTCCAGCAATATATGATAGTCCATACTTTGCCCAAGATTTGATGGGCCAAACTGGCGTTCAATGCCACCTCAAGAAATCCCAGCGTTAAACGCTGGAACTGGCACCCAAATGGGAGTTAAACGCCCAAACTGGCACCAAAGCTGGCGTTTAACTCCAAGAAGAGTCTCTGCACGAAAAATGCTTCAATGCTCAGCCCAAGCACACACCAAGTGGGCCCGGAAGAGGATTTTTATGTCATTTACTCATCTCTGTAAACCCTAGGCTACTAGTTCTCTATAAGTAGGACCTTTTACTATTGTATTTGAATCTTTTGATCTTTGGAACCTTTTTCTTTAGATCTTTTGATCACTTTGGGAGGCTGGCCATTCGGCCATGCCTAGACCTTGTTCTTATGTATTTTCAACGGTGGAGTTTCTACACACCATAGATTAAGGTGTGGAGCTCTGCTGTACCTCGAGTATTAATGCAATTACTATTGTTCTTCCATTCAATTCCGCTTGTTCTTTATCCAAGATATCACTTGTTCTTCAACTTGATGAATGTGATGATCCGTGACACTCATCATCATTCTCACCCATGAACAAGTTGACTGACAACCATTCTTGTTCTACAAGCGATCAAGGCCCTAGTGAATATCTCTTGGATTCCTGATTGCACGATGCATGGTTGATCGCCTGACAACCGAGTGCTCGTCTGACAAACGAGCCAACCATTCCGTGAGATCAGAGTCTTCGTGGTATAGGCGAGAACTGATGGCGGCATTCAAGAGAATCCGGAAGGTCTAACCTTGTCTGTGGTATTCTGAGTAGGATTCAATGACTGAATGACTGTGACGTGCTTCAAACTCCTGAGGGCGGGGCGTTAGTGACAGACGCAAAAGAATCACTGGATTCTATTCCGGCCTGATTGAGAACCGACAGATGAATTCCGCTATGCTGTGACAGAGCATATGCAATCGCTTTCACTGAGAGGATGGGAAGTAGCCACTGACAACGGTGAAACCCTTGCTTAAGCTTGCCATGGAAAGGAGTAAGAAGGATTGGATGAAGACAGTAGGAAAGCTGAGAGACGGAAGGGAAGGCATCTTCATGCGCTTATCTGAAGTTCCTACCAATGAATTACATAAGTATCACTATCTTTACCTTTGTGTTACTTTCGTTCATCACCATATACATTTGAGTTTGCCTGACTAAGATTTACAAGATGACCATAGCTTGCTTCAATACTAACAATCTCCGTGGGATCGACCCTTACTCACGTAAGGTTTATTACTTGGACGACCCAGTGCACTTGCTGGTTAGTTGTGCGAAATTGTGTAATGCCATGGTATTGAGCTACCACGTTCTTGGAGCCATTACCGGGGATTATGAGAGTTGTGAAAAAGTATTGTTCACAATTTCGCGCACCAAGTTTTTGGCGCCGTTGCCGGGGATTGTTCTAGTTTTGAGCAAGCCTTTGGTAACATCAGTGCCAAGATCCGGCAACAACATCAAGTTTTTGGTGTTATTGCCAGGGATTGTTCTAGTTTGGACAACTAACGGTTCATCTTGTTGCTTAGATTAGGTATTTATTTTTTTTCGAAATTCTTGAAGATGAATTCTAGAGTTTCATGATGATTTGTTGAAATCTGGCTGGCTGAGAAGCCATGTCTAATCTCATTGGACCGAGGTTTCAACTTATCACCACAAGAGCTTGTTGATTTCTTATCAATCTTGCTTTTGGAGCAGTGATCTGCTAAGGCTTGGCTGGCCTCTGGCCATGTCTAGTGTTTTGGACCGAAGCTTTCTTTGAAAGCTTGGCTGGCTGTGAAGCCATGTCTAATTCCTGGACCGGAGTCTTAGACTAGCATTGCACTGATTCCTGGAATTCTCATTAAGAATTTTGATACCTTTTTCCATTTTATTTTCGAAAAACACAAAAAAATTTTCAAAATCATAAAATCCAAAAATATTTCTTGTTTGAGTCTAGTGTCTCATCATAAGTTTGGTGTCAATTGCATGCATGTGTCTAAGTGATCTTCAAGATGTTCTTGATGATTTACTTGCTCTGATCTTTAAATTCAATTAACTTGATTATTTTGTGTGTCTCATATGCATTTTCATTTTGTTAGTGTCAGTAGTATACAAACTGCTAAGTTTGGTGTCTTGCATGCATTGTTATTTGATTCTTGTTGCATTTTGGTTTGTCCTTATTATTAAAAATCCAAAAATATTTTTAATTTGTGTCTTTTCAAGTCAATAATACAGAGAATTGAAGATTCAGAACATACAGCAGAGGAATTGCACAGAAAAAGCTGGGCGTTCAAAATGCCCAGTGAAGAAGGACAGACTGGCGTTTAAACGCCAGCCAGGGTACCTGGTTGGGCGTTTAACGCCCAAAAGGGTAGCATTTTGGGCGTTAAACGCCAGAATGTATACCATTCTGGGCGTTTAACGCCAGGATGGCTAGAAGGGAAGATTTTGTTTTCAAATCAATTTTTTTAGTTTTCAAAATCTTTTCAAAATCAAATCTTTTTCAAATCAATTTTCCAATCAAATCTTTTTCAAAACCAATTTCTTTCCATTTTTAAAGATACTTACTATCAATTAATGATTTGATTCAACATTTCAAGTATGTTACCTTTTCTGTTAAGAAAGGTTTAATGTCTGAATCATATCTTTTCTTGTTAGTCAAGTTTTTAATTTTCAAATCAAATCTTTTTAAAATGTTTTTCAAATCATATCTTCTCAATCACATTTTTTTACATCAATCATGTCTTCTTAACCACAACTTTTTCAAAATAGCTTTCAATCAAATCCTTTTGATTTCTAATTTCAAAATCTTTTTCAAAAATCACTTGATTTCTTTTCCATTTTCATTTTCGAAAATTAAGTAATGTTTTTCAAAAATGTTTTCAAAATTTTCACTTAATTTTCGAAAATTACTTCCCTCCTTCTCACATCCTTCTATTTATGGACTAACACTATCCCTTAATGCAAAATTCGAACTCCATCTTCTCTGTTAAGTTCGAATTTTCCACTTCTGTCTTCTACTCTTCTTTTCCTCTGACACCTAAAGGAATCTCTAAACTGAGACCATAGAGGATTCCACATTTTCTTGTTCCCTTCTCTTTCTTATGAGCAGGAGCAAAAGCAAAGGCATTCTTGTTGAGGCTGATCCTGAACCTGAAAGGACCTTGAAGAGAAAGCTAAGAGAAGCCAAAGCACAACTCTCTTTAGAGCACCTGAACGAATTCTTCAAGGAAGAAGAACTCATGGCAGCCGAAAACAACAACAATGCCAACAATGCAAGGAAGGTGCTGGGTGACTTTACTGCACCTACTCCCGATTTCTATGGGAGAAGCATCTCTATCCCTGCCATTGGAGCAAACAACTTTGAGCTTAAGCCTCAATTAGTTTCTCTAATGCAACAGAATTGCAAGTTCCATGGACTTCCATTGGAAGATCCTCATCAGTTTTTAGCTGAGTTCTTGCAAATCTGTGACACTGTCAAGACTAATGGGGTTGACCCTGAGGTCTACAGACTGATGCTATTCCCTTTTGCTGTAAGAGACAGAGCTAGAACATGGTTGGATTCCCAACCCAAAGAAAGCCTGGACTCTTGGGAAAAGCTAGTCAATGCCTTCTTGGCAAAGTTCTTTCCACCTCAAAAATTGAGTAAGCTTAGAGTGGAAGTCCAAACCTTCAGACAGAAGGAAGGAGAATCCCTCTATGAGGCTTGGGAAAGATACAAACAATTGATCAGAAAGTGTCCCACTGATATGCTTTCTGAATGGAGCATCATAGGTATTTTCTATGATGGTCTCTCTGAACTGTCCAAGATGTCTTTGGATAACTCTTCTGGAGGATCTCTTCATCTGAAGAAGATGCCTACTGAAGCTCAAGAACTGATTGAAATGGTTGCAAATAACCAATTCATGTACACTTCTGAAAGAAATCCTGTGAACAATGGGACTAGTCAGAAGAAAGGAGTTCTTGAGATTGACACTCTGAATGCCATATTGGCTCAGAACAAAATATTGACTCAACAAGTCAATATGATTTCTCAAAGTCTGTCTGGAATGCAAAATGCACCAAGCAGTACTAAGGAGGCTTCATCTGAGGAAGAAGCCTATGATCCTGAGAACCCTTCAATAGAAGAGGTGAATTACATGGGAGAACCCTATGGAAACACCTATAATCCTTCATGGAGGAATCATCCAAATCTTTCATGGAAGGATCAACAGAGACCTCAACAAGGTTTCAACAACAATAATGGTGGAAGAAACAGGTTTAGCAATAGCAAACCTTTTCCATCATCTTCTCAGCAACAGACGGAGAGTTCTAAGCAGAATACCTCTGACTTAGCAACCATGGTCTCTGATCTAATCAAAACCACTCAACGTTTCATGACTGAAACTAGGTCCTCCATTAGAAATTTGGAAGGACAAGTGGGTCAGCTGAGCAAGAAAGTTACTGAACTCCCTCCTAGTACTCTCCCAAGCAATACAGAAGAAAATCCAAAAGGAGAGTGCAAGGCCATCAACATGGCCGAATTTTGGGAGGAAGAAGAGGCAGTGAACGCCACTGAGGAAGACCTCACTGGGCATCCACTGGCCTCCAATGAGTTCCCCAATGAGGAACCATGGGAATCTGAGGCTCAAAATGAGACCATAGAGATTCCATTGGACTTACCTCTGCCATTCATGAGCTCTGATGAGTATTCTTCCTCTGAAGAGGATGAGTATGTCACTGAAGAGCAAGTTGCTAAATACCTTGGAGCAATCATGAAGCTAAATGACAAGTTATTTGGAAATGAGACTTGGGAGGATGAATCCCCTTTGCTAACCAAAGAACTGGATGACTTGTCTAGGCAGAAACTACCTCAAAAGAGGCAGGATCCTGGGAAGTTTTCTATACCTTGTACCATAGGCACCATGACCTTCAAGAAGGCCTTGTGTGACTTAGGGTCAAGTGTAAACCTCATGCCCTTCTCTGTAATGGAGAAATTAGGGATCTCTGAGGTGCAAGCTGTAAAAATCTCACTAGAGATGGCAGACAACTCAAGAAAACAAGCCTATGGACTTGTAGAGGATGTTCTGGTCAAAGTTGAAGACCATTACATCCCTACTGATTTCATAGTCCTAGAGACTGGGAAGTGCATGGATGAATCCATCATCCTTGGCAGACCCTTCCTAGCCACAGCAAAGGCTATGATTGATGTTGATAGAGGAGAGTTGATCATTCAAGTGAATGAAGAATCCTTGGTGTTTAAGGCCCAAGGATATCCCTCTGTCATCATGGAGAGGAAGCATGAAGAGCTTCTCTCAAAACAGAGCCAAACAGAGCCCCCACAGTCAAACTCTAAGTTTGGTGTTGGGAGGCCACAACCAAACTCTAAGTTTGGTGTTGAACCTCCACTTCAAACTCTAAGTTTGGTGTTGGGAAGTTCCAACACTGTTCTGAGCATTTCTGAGGCTCCATGAGAGTCCTCTGTCAAGCTAGTGACAATAAAGAAGCGCTTGTTGGGAGGCAACCCAATGTTTTATAATTAATTATTTTCTTTTGTTATTTTATCTTTTTTGTAGGTTGATGATCATGAGAAGTCACAAAATTAACTGAAAAAAAGCAAAAACAGAATGAAAAACAGGAAGAAAAACAGCACACTCTGGAGGAAGATGCTGCTGGCGTTCAAACGCCAGTAAGCCTAGTAGTTGGGCGTTTAACGCCCAGTCTGGCACCATTCTGGGCGTTTAACGCCAGAAAGGGGCACCAGACTGGCGTTAAACGCCAGGAAAGGGCAAGAACCTGGCGTTAAACGCCAGGAATGGGCACCAGCCTGGCGTTTAACGCCAGAATTGGCTCAAAACGTGAATTTTGATGCCATTTGGTGCAGGGATGACTTTTCCTTGACACAACAGGATCTGTGGACCCCACAGGACCCCACCACCACTCTCTCTCTTCTTCCCCCATTCACCAATCACCTCAACACCTCTTCCCCAAAAACCCTTCACCTATCAAATCCCATCTTTCTCTTCACCACTCACATCCATCCTTCATAAATCCCCACCAACCTCACCCTTCAAATTCAAACCACTTTCCCTCCCAAACCCATCCATAATGGCCGAAACATTACCCCCCTCTCTCCTATATATACCCTTCTTCAACCCTTCATTTTCACACAACCTAAACACCACTTCTCCCCCTCCTTGGCCGAACACACCACCATCTCCCTCTTCCTCATTTCTTCTTCTTCTACTCTCTTCTTTCTTCTTTTGCTCGAGGACGAGCAAACATTTTAAGTTTGGTGTGGTAAAAGCGTTGCTTTTTCGTTTTTCCATAACCATTATGGCATCCAAGGCCGGAGAAACCTCTAGAAAGAGGAAAGGGAAGGCAAAAGCTTCCACCTCCGAGTCATGGGAGATGGATAGGTTCATCTCAAGGGTGCATCAAGACCACTTCTATGAAGTTGTGGCCTTGAAGAAGGTGATCCCCGAGGTCCCCTTTTCACTCAAAAAGGGTGAATATCCGGAGATCCGACATGAGATCCGAAGAAGAGGTTGGGAAGTTCTTACCAACCCCATTCAACAAGTCGGAATCTTGATGGTTCAAGAGTTCTATGCAAATGCATGGATCACCAAGAACCATGACCAAAGTGTGAACCCGAATCCAAAGAATTATCTTACTATGGTTCGGGGGAAATACTTGGATTTTAGTCCGGAAAGTGTGAGGGTGGCGTTCAACTTGCCTATGATGCAAGGAGATGAACATCCTTACACTAGAAGGGTCAACTTTGATCAAAGGTTGGACCAAGTCCTCACAGTCATATGTGAAGAGGGCGCACAATGGAAGCAAGATTCAAGGGGAAAGCCGGTCCAATTGAGAAGGCATGACCTCAAGCCCGTGGCTAGAGGATGGTTAGAGTTCATACAACGCTCAATCATTCCCACTAGCAATCGGTCCGAAGTTACCATAGACCGGGCCATCATGATCCATAGCATCATGATTGGAGAAGAAATAGAGGTTCATGAGGTCATAACCCAAGAACTCTATAAGGTGGCGGACAAGTCCTCTACCTTGGCAAGGTTAGCCTTTCCTCATCTCATTTGTCACCTCTGTTATTCAGTTGGAGTTGACATAGAGGGAGACACCCCCATTGAGGAGGACAAGCCCATCACTAAGAAGAGGATGGAGCAAACAAAAGATCCCACTCATCATGAAATCCCTGAGATTCCTCAAGGGATGCACTTCCCTCCACAAAACTATTGGGAGCAACTAAACACCTCCCTAGGAGAATTGAGTTCCAACATGGGACAACTAAGGGTGGAGCACCAAGAACACTCCATCATCCTTCATGAGATTAGAGAAGATCAAAGAATCATGAGGGAGGAGCAACAAAGACAAGGAAGAGACATTGAGGAGCTCAAGCACTCCATAGGATCTTCAAGAGCAAGAAAGAGCCGCCATTACTAAGGTGGACCCGTTCTTTGATTTCCTTGTTCTTTATTCTTCTGTTTTTCGAATTTTATGCCTATGTTTGTCCATGTTTGTGTCTTGTGATCATTAGTGTCTTAGTGTCTATGCCTTAAAGTTATGAATGTCCTATGAATCCATCACCTTTCTTAAATAAAAATGTGCTTAATTGAAAAAGGAAGAATTGCATGAATTTTGAATTTTATAACAGTTTAATTATTTTGATGTGGTGGCAATATTTTTGTTCTCTGAATGTATGCTTAAACAGTGCATATGTATCTTGAATTTGTGGTTCATGAATGTTGGCTCTTGAAAGAATGATGAAAAAGGAGACATGTTACTGAGGATCTGAAAAATCATTAAAATGATTCTTGAAGCAAGAAAAAGCTATTCAAAAAAAAAAATTTCGAAAAAAAAAAGAAGAAAGAAAAGAAAACAAAAAAAATTTACATAGAAAAATAAAGAGTTGTGATCCAAGGCAAATAAGAGTGTGCTTAAGAACCCTGGACACCTCTAATTGGGGACTTTAGCAAAGCTGAGTCACAATCTGAAAAGGTTCACCCAATTATGTGTCTGTGGCATGTATGTATCCGGTGGTAATACTGGAAGACAGAGTGCTTTGGGCCACAGCCAAGACTCAATAAATAGCTATGTTCAAGAATCATCATACTTTACTAAGAGAATCATTAACACTATCTGGACTCTGAGTTCCTAAAGAAGCCAACCATTCTAAATTTCAAAGGATAGAGTGAGATGCCAAAACTATTCAGAGGCAAAAAGCTAAAAGCCCCGCTCATCTAATTAATACTGATCTTCATAGATGTTTTTGGAATTCATTGCATATTCTCTTCTTTTTATCTTATTTGATTTTCAGTTGCTTGAGGACAAGCAACAATTTAAGTTTGGTGTTGTGATGAGCGGATAATTTATACACTTTTTGGCATTGTTTTTAGTATGTTTTTAGGATGATCTAGTTAGTTTTTAGTATATTTTTATTAGTTTTTAGTTAAAATTCACTTTTCTGGACTTTACTATGAGTTTGTGTGTTTTTCTATGATTTCAGGTATTTTCTGGCTGAAATTGAGGGACCTGAGCAAAAATCTGATTCAGAGACCAAAAAGGACTGCAGATGCTGTTGGATTCTGACCTCCCTGCACTCGAAGTAGATTTTCTGGAGCTACAGAAGCCCAATTGGCGCGCTCTCAACGGCGTTGGAGAGTAGACATCCTGGGCTTTCCAGCAATATATGATAGTCCATACTTTGCCCAAGATTTGATGGCCCAAACCGGCGTTCAAAGTCACCTCAAGAAATCCCAGCGTTAAACGCTGGAACTGGCACCCAAATGGGAGTTAAACGCCCAAACTGGCACCAAAGCTGGCGTTTAACTCCAAGAAGAGTCTCTGCACGAAAAATGCTTGAGTGCTCAGCCCAAGCACACACCAAGTGGGCCCGGATGAGGATTTTTATGTCATTTACTCATCTTTGTAAACCCTAGGCTACTAGTTCTCTATAAGTAGGACCTTTTACTATTGTATTTGAATCTTTTGATCTTTGGAACCTTTTTCTTTAGATCGTTTGATCACTTTGGGAGGCTGGCCATTCGGCCATGCCTAGACCTTGTTCTTATGTATTTTCAACGGTGGAGTTTCTACACACCATAGATTAAGGTGTGGAGCTCTGCTGTACCTCGAGTATTAATGCAATTACTATTGTTCTTCCATTCAATTCCGCTTGTTCTTTATCCAAGATATCACCTGTTCTTCAACTTGATGAATGTGATGATCCGTGACACTCATCATCATTCTCACCCATGAACAAGGTGACTGACAACCATTCTTGTTCTACAAGCGATCAAGGCCCTAGTGAATATCTCTTGGATTCCTGATTGCACGATGCATGGTTGATCGCCTGACAACCGAGTGCTCGTCTGACAAACGAGCCAACCATTCCGTGAGATCAGAGTCTTCGTGGTATAGGCGAGAACTGATGGCGGCATTCAAGAGAATCCGGAAGGTCTAACCTTGTCTGTGGTATTCTGAGTAGGATTCAATGACTGAATGACTGTGACGTGCTTCAAACTCCTGAGGGCGGGGCGTTAGTGACAGACGCAAAAGAATCACTGGATTCTATTCCGGCCTGATTGAGAACCGACAGATGAATTCCGCTATGCTGTGACAGAGCATATGCAATCGCTTTCACTGAGAGGATGGGAGGTAGCCACTGACAACGGTGAAACCCTTGCTTAAGCTTGCCATGGAAAGGAGTAAGAAGGATTGGATGAAGACAGTAGGAAAGCTGAGAGACGGAAGGGAAGGCATCTTCATGCGCTTATCTGAAGTTCCTACCAATGAATTACATAAGTATCACTATCTTTACCTTTGTGTTATTTTCGTTCATCACCATATACATTTGAGTTTGCCTGACTAAGATTTACAAGATGACCATAGCTTGCTTCAATACTAACAATCTCCGTGGGATCGACCCTTACTCACGTAAGGTTTATTACTTGGACGACCCAGTGCACTTGCTGGTTAGTTGTGCGAAGTTGTGTAATGCCATGGTATTGAGCTACCACGTTCTTGGAGCCATTACCGGGGATTATGAGAGTTGTGAAAAAGTATTGTTCACAATTTCGCGCACCAACCACAAGGGAGTAGAGCTTGCAGAGCCACTAGAAACACCTATCCCACAGCCATTACCACCCAACACAGACTTCAAGTGGGTAAAATCCTTAACTTTTATCTTTACTTTTCCACTTGAATATGGTTTACTTGAAACAGATGGCCAGCTTAGAGCTCTTTGCGACTTTAAGAGTAAAAGGGAAATGGCTCGTACTCAGAGCTAGTGCACAAGGTTCAATAAGGTTCCACGCAACAACTCGAAGTGCACGGATTGGTATCATGCTCAAATGAATGGATCACGGAGAACATTTGGTCACCATGGTGAGAATCTACTTTTTAAACCTCCCGGATGGAAACATGTTGATCAAGACGGAGGCGGATTTAAAAGCAAAGCTTGGGATCATGGATTCTATGCTGACATTCGTCACCCCGGGAGCCTGAGAATCTGTTTGAAGCTACTCAAAAGCTTTACATGCCTTGTTTGTGATCCCGGAGGCTATTGGCATTCCAAGCATTGGTGGAGATTTTTGGATGAATTTAAACATAAGCCGCCATAACAGGAAGCTCATCCAATGTCCAACTTAAGGACTTTAACCAAAAGTGCTAGGTGGGAGACAACCCACCATGGTATGGTCGTTTCCTTTTCAGATTTATTTCGTGTTATTTATTTTTATTTCCTTTTTAATTGAACCTGAATATTATTCATTCGCATTGCATACTGCATAATTGCATACTTGCATGAAAAAAAGGGGGAAAACACGCACGCGATGCGGCGGCGTCGCTGACGCGTCCGCGTCACTAGTGCATTGGGTAGAAAAGAATTGAATAGAGAGTCACGCGAGAGCGTGGCTGGAGTCGCGCCTTTAGCACAATTTGACCCACGCGGCCGCGTCACTAACGCGTCCGCGTCATATGGAAAATAAGCCTCCCTCGCGTCCGCATCTCCCACGCGAACGCATGCCCTGTGAAATCGACGTCAAGGGGTGAATGGCAGGGAGTTATGATAGAGCTGGGCTGGACTCGTGCTAGAAGCACAAGCCCTCCCACGCAAACGCGTGATCCATGCGTTCGCGTCAATTTTCAAAAATGGCCTATCATGCGATCCCACGTGGCCGCGTCACCCAAAATCTTGGCAAAATGAGTTTCAAACAAAAAGTTGCGCGAGCGCGCGGCTGCCCTCGCGCTAGTAGCACAAACTCACTCACGCGACCGCGTTCCCCATGCGGCCGCGTCACTTGACAAAAGCGCCAACCACGCGAACGCGTCACTCACGCGTTAGCATCGCCTGCGCCGCACAGCTTATCCAAATCAGCCAAATATCTCATCTTTTCTTCCCCAAATCTAAATATTTTCTTTCCCTTCTTATTTCTTTCTTCCTTACTTTCTTTTTCTTTCTTTTTCTTTTAATTGGTGTTGGCAATTTATTTGGATCATTTTTTCTATATTTTGCTGTGGATTAATTAGAAATTGTTTGACAATTATTAATTATTTTTAGGGTCACTTGCATGTTCAAAATTCAATACTTTCAATAACATATTTACCATGCATGCTAAGTGTTTGTGAAAAAGCCCATATGGCATTGTGCATTATTTTAAATTATTCTATTCTACTACTCTAATGCCTGCTTTTCACAAAACTCCTTTTATGTTTTATTAATTAAATATAATTGTCAATACAAACAGCTTATTAGTTTGAAGGAGATGATAATCTAACTTAGACATTTAGTGCTTGATCTATGCTACTCATGCCTTTGCCAGCATGCCAATAAACATCTTGCATCAAATTGCCATTACATGCACTTGCTATATTTTCATTGATGACCTTTTCACATGTAGTCATGACCATGTGTTAACAACATCCTTCTTTACCGTGCACTGATTATCACTTATACTATCCTCTTCCTTGCTCTAACCCTTAGTTTTAAAGTTACTTACTTTTTCCCTTTTCAGGATGGCTACCAAGAAGGGTGAAAAGAAAGCTACTCCCAAACCACCGGCAAGGAAAGGAACAAAAAGAGCACCGGCTGAGGAACCACAACCCCTGCCACCTGTACATCTTTGCATGCACCGAGGACGGTGCAATCTTTAAGTGTGGGGAGGTTGATACCGATCTCCGCGGGTTAGTTAATCCCTTCTTAACACCAATGTTAATTTGTTAATTGTTGCATTTGCATGTTTGATTGCATGTTTGTTTGATTTTGTGCATATTTTACCACTTGGTTGAAGTAATATTTTCTTTTTTCAAGAAATTTTTATATTTCACTAATTTAAATTGAAAAAAATTTTTGTTAAACTTGTTTGGAAGTTGTATTTGGAACATGATTTTTGAGCCAAAGAACACACAACCTGTGAGATTTTGAGCTTAATTGTATGGTTACATTATTTAACCATAAAATTTTATTCTTGTGTGTTTTTCTTCTCTATGATTACAATCTTTATTTTGTTCCAGTCTATATGTCCAATATTTAGTGCATTTACATGTTTGCATATGATTGAGGCCATTTGATTTTAGCTCACTTATCCTAAATAAGCCTACCCTTTACATCACCCTTGCTAGCCACCTTGAGCCTTTTAATCCCCTTCTATTCTATAACCACATCACTAGCCTTAAGCAGAAAAACAAAAGTAAAAATTCCAAATTAAATCTTTGGTTAGCTTAAGATAGAGATTATGTATCAACTACGTGAGGGGAAACTGTGGGAACATGGGTTAATAAAGCGAATGTATCATGTTATTAATTTTTAAAGATTGAGAAATTCGGGAACCTACTCATGTAAAACAGAAAATTAAAAAAAAATTTCATATGCATTGATATGTTATTTTAGTTTTTATGTCTCTATAAAAAAAAGAAAAAAATATATATAATATAAATAAATAAATAAGGGGACAAAATTACCCCAATGTTAAGTTAATAAAAGATCAATGCATATGTGACACAAATCAAAAGAAAAGTTGACACATGAGTATGTGATATAAAAGTGGGAATTATGGGCAGCTAGGCATGATTTTAGAAATTATATAGAATGTATGTATGATAGGTGATAGCTCAGGTTACTCAAAGATTCAATTTATAGCTCACTTAGCCATACATATATCCTCACCCTTGCCTTGGCCCCATTACAACCTTGAAAAGACCTCATGATGTGTGCATGGGTATACTAAATATTTGTTGATTAGTTAGATGAAGGACAAGGTTTAGAAAGCATGATTAAGGAAGAATAGAGTGATTGACCCTAGACACTTGAGAGATTAGAGTGATATACACTACCAGTGAGGGTTCAATGCTTAATTCTATGTTCCCTGCTTTCATTAGCTATCTTCTTACAAGTTTATTTGCTTTTTATTGTGTAAATTTGAATTAGTGGAATTTAATTCATATTTGTCTTGAAAAACTTATTTACTTTTAACCAAGTAGGTAGAAACATTTTGCATATAGTTGCATTCACATTCATAGGTTGCATTGCATGAGTCTTGCCTTTCCCTACTCATTTATTTGGTCTCCTTGAGTTTAGCATGAGGACATGCTAATGTTTAAGTGTGGGGAGGTTGATAAACCACTATTTTATGGTTTACAATGTGTTTAATTGTGTGGTTTTATCATGGTCTTTACCCACTTATTCATATAATTAGCATGCATTTATATTTCCTTCTTAAAATTATTATATGATTGAAAACATGCTTCTTTGGTCTTAATTTAGCTAATCTTAATCCTCTCTTATTACCATTCAATGCCTTGATCTATGTGTTAAGTGTTTCAGGCTTTATAGGGCATGAATAAGTGAAAGATTGGGAAGGAAGCTTGCAAAAATGGAAGGAACACAAGAAATTGAGGAGATGACCAGCGAGAAGTGACGCATACGCATCAGCGACGCGACCGCGCGGAAGAAAGGAATTCGCAGTGATGCGGCCGCATGAGTGACGCGGACGCGCGGATTGGAAAAGCAGAAGCGACGCGGAGGCATAGACGACACGCCCGCATGGAAAAGAAAAATGCCGAATGACGCGTCCGCGTGACGTGCGCGATCTGCAGAATTACAAAAGTCACTGGCAGAGATTCTGGGCCGGATTTCAACCCAGTTTTTGGCCCAGAAACACAGATTAAAGTCAGAGAACATGCAGAGACTCATCATGCTTTTCATAATTCAAAATTTTTAGTTTTAGATGTAGTTTTTAGTGAGAGAGGTTCTCTCCTCTCTCTTAGGATTAGGATTAGGATTAGAATTTATTTTAGGATTAGGATTTCTTTTCGCTTCAGGATTATTTTATCTTCATCAGGTTCAATAATTTATGTTTCTCTTCTACTTTTATTTACTCTGATATTTTTAATTGTGTTTGATTGATGTTGCCCAATTGGCTGATGATATTGTCCATGTTAGAATTGACATTTTCTATTTAATATAATTTGAGGTATTTCAGACACATGATTGCTTTTCTTTAATTTTAATTTAGATTATTTACTATTGGCTTTAATTGATTAACTGGAAGCTCTTGAGTTCTCAACTATTCATGATTGATTGTTATGTCGGCTAATTAACTGGAATTCCACTAATTCTAGTCTTTCCTTAGGATTTGGCTAGGACTTGGGAAATCTAACCAATTGGTTCACTTGACTTTCCCTTGCTTACGCAAAGGTTAACTAAGTGGGATTAACTTCCATTCTCATAGGAGTAACTAGGATAGGACTTCCGAAATTTCATATCTTGCCAAGAGTTTATTTTATAGTTATTTATTTATTTTAATTGTCATTTGAATTACTTGTCATACTTCCTCCTTACTTCCAAAACCCCCAATTTTACCTTTTTCATAGCCAATAATAAGAACATACCTCCCTGCAATTCCTTGAGAAGACGACACGAGGTTTGAATACTCGGTTATCAATTTCAAAAGGGGTTTGTTACTTGTGACAACCAAAACGTTTGTAAGAAAGGTTGTTTGCTTGGTTTAGTAACTATACTTACAACGAGTGTTTACTATAACTTCTGAACCATCAATCTTCAGTTCTTTAGGCGTCGAAACCCCCGGCTACTAAAAGGGAACCCCAAAAATCAACCTCCAAGGTGCACCCTACACTAGGAGCTAAGCCCCTCTTAAAGAAGGCGACACTAATTGTTCATGTCGATGAACAAGAGAAGGGCAAGCCGGTTAGGGACCGCACATGGTTTCCCAACCACTTCTGTGAGCTCATGTTCCCTGCCATGGTTAGGAGGAGCTATCATCGCAAACACCTACTCACCCCACCGGACCACATTGCTCATTATGTGCTGCCCCGCATTGCACCGCGAGGATGGGAGTTTCTCATGCAAAAACCACAAGAGGCCAACCTCTTTTGGGCAGTAGAGTTTTACACCAACTACCACCTCCCTTATCTTCAGTCAGTTTATATGCGCCGGAAGCAAGTCCCGGTTTCTGAAGAAGCTATTCAGCAAGTGCTTAATGTTTTACCAGTACCGGAGGATATGGATGGTTACCAAAAGGCCTTGCGCCAGCGTGACGACTTCGAGTTTGTTTTTTATTTGGATGCTATCTGCCGGGTTATTGCCGGACCAGAGTTATTTTGGACTCGAGGGAGCCGACGATCCTGACCAAAGAGCATTGATGCACGTCATCTCACTGTAGAGCCTAGCACCCATAAGTCATCCATTATGGCGGACCTCACCCTCCTTGTTCGGCGTATACTCACGGAGAGGCCAGTCAACATTTCTTTCCTCATCCGATAAGTGATGGGTCGAGTCCATGCCAAGGGTAATCTACCATTCCCCGCTTTGGTATCGGATTTGGTTGCCGCTGCTGGTATCCCTTGCAAGGCTACAGACATAAAAGCTACAATTCTGGCAAAGGGCGATCTCGTCCCAGGCGGGAAATATCTTCAGCCTCCCATGGACACCCTGAGCCTTGACATGGCTATTCCCGCAGGCATCCCTACCACTTCATCCGCACAACCACAATCATCACACCAACTGCTTGTAGATCTCCATAGGAAGATGGACAGATATGAACGGCGTAACCAATGCTGATTTGCTTATCTAAAGAAGCTTTTGAGCTCTGTGACACCACCTATGGAGGAGCCGGAGATCTCCACATCCACTTCAAACTTAAGTGAAGATAGCATTCACGAGAAGGATAGTGGATGTTCCGAACCCGATCGCCCCTTGCGCCTTACCACTAGCACGGAGGACCGTACTAATTCTTAAGTGTGGGGAGGTCGTTCGACCTATCTCCATAGGTAATAAAATTTCCCTTTTAACACCCATGATTTTGACTTTTCTTTCGTTACTTAGGATAGATTGCATGGTTAGTTTTTTTGTTGGGACACTTTGTGCATGCAAGGACTACTTGGTTAGTCAAGATGATAACTTCTTTTTAAAGAAATCATCTATAAGGCACACTACCAAATTGAAAAAAAAAAAATTTTTGTGTTAATCTTGCTTGAAGAATGTATTTTGGAATATGGTTTTGAGCTAAGAACACAAGCTTGTGAGATTTGAGCCTTATTGTGTGGTTACATCTTATAACCACTTATTTCCATTCTTGTGTGCATTATTCTCTTTCTATGATTGTGATCTTTGATTTGTTTGAATCTATATGTCCATTATTCCTTGTATGAATGCATATATATGACCGAGACCATCATTTCATTTAGCTCACTTACCCAAGAAGCCTGCCTTTCATCAACCATTGTCAACCAACTTTGAGCTTATTTTAATCCCATTTATTCTCAATATTAGCACATTACAAGCCGTAAAGAGAAAAACAATGAATGTTCTTTATTTGGATTTTTGATTAGCTTAGGCTAGTGAGTATGTGCATCATTCAAGTGTGGGAAAACTTAGGACATTGGTTGGGAAAATGTGTGTTGTATTTTTATTGAAAACATTGGAAATTGGGTATATACTCATGTATTAATTAAATGTAAAACCTTATGCATTGATGCTCTTGTATATGCTTTATCACAAAAAGAAAGAAAAAAAAAGAGAAGAAAGAGAAAATAAAAAGAAATATATATATATATATATCTATATCAAAAGAGAAAAAATATAGAAAAAAAGAAAAAGAAAAGTAATAAAAAGGGGACAAAATGTCCCAAAGTGAAGCTCAATAATAATTAATGCATACGTGTTGTGATAAAAAGAAAGAATGCATGAGTATGTGAAAAAAGTGAAGAATGGGTAGTTAGGCTTGTCTTAGATTGTTATAGGTTGTTGTATAGGTTAGGTGGGAAGCTTATGTTGATCAAAGGTTCAAATCTTGAGTTCACTTATCCATATATATAACCTTACCATGACCCTAGCCCCATTACAATCTAAGAAAAGACCTCATGATATGTGTACACATGCATTGAATAAGTGTTTATTGTTAGATGAAAAACAAATCTTAGAAAGCATGATTAGAGGAAGATTGAGTGAATCGACCCTAAACACTTGAGAGACTAGAGCGCAAACACTTCAGGTGAGGGTTTGATGCTCAACTCCTTGTTCCCGACTTTCACGAGCTTTCTTCATGCAAGTATATACACTCCGTTTGATGCTTTGAATTGGTAGGATTACGAATTGTTTGTCATTTTAGCCCTATGTGCTCTTATACACACATTCTTGGAAGGTGATTCACCTCTAGCCAAGTAGGCAGATACATTTGCATTAGTTGCATGCATTTAGGTAAATTGCATATCAACAAACTCCTTCTCCTACGTTCTTTGGTCTTTTAATCTTTATCATGTGGACATGCTTGGTTTAAGTGTTGGGAGATTTGATGCGCCACTGTTTCGTGGTACATTTTGTGCGTAATTTAAAGGATTTCATCAACTCCCTTCACACTTATCCACATAAAATGCATGGTTTTGTGTTTCCTTCTTAATTTCGCTTAATGGTTGAAAACATGCTTTTTAGGCCCTAAATGAGCTATATTTTTATCTCGCTTTATTACTATTCGATGCCATGATCTGTTTGTTAAGTGATCTCAGAGCCTATAGTGGCAAGAATGGCCTAGAAGAGGAAAAAGAAGCATGCATAAGTGGAAGGAGCATAAAAATGGAGCTTTGGAGCATGAGGATCGACGCGCACGCACAGACTACGCGCATGTGTGGGGAGCTGGATCTTGAAATTGGCGCGCAAAATGGGACGCCAGAACTCTCATCGACGTGTACACATGCTTGACGCGTACGCGTGGATCGTAGAAAGCCCATCGACGCGTACGCGTGACCCACGTGAACGCGTGACGCGCGCACGTGACCTTTTTAATGAAAACGTGCCTGGCAATTTTAGAGAAGCTCATGACCCAATTCTGGGTGGAATTCTTGCGGGAAAAGATTAAAAGAGCCAAGGATAATTGAAGGGGATTGACACTTTTCACATTTTTAGATATTTTTTTGAGAGTTAGTTTTTGGAAGTTACACTTTTAGAGAAAGAAACTCCAACTTCTCTCTAGGTTTTTGGCTTTCTCAACTCCAATTGCACTTGGATCCTTTGGTTAGATTTGAATTCGATTCAATTTCACTTTGTTCTAGTTGTAGATCTTTCTCTTCTCCTCTCAATTTAGTGTTCTTCTTACTCTAGCATTGTAGATTTTGGATCTAGACCTTGTTACTTTGATTTCTATTAATACATTGAGGAATTTCATGTTAATTATTGTTAATTGTTTGCAATAGATAGCTTTCATTCAATTTCCTTTCTCAATTTCATGATGTCTTCCATTTATGCTCACCAATTGTTTGAGGAAATGTCAACTATAGCTATGGAGTAGAATTTCATCCTTGGCTTAGGGGTTGGATAATTGGAGACACTTGAATTGTCAAAGCTCTTGTTGATTGATAATTGGAAATTGCTAATTGATTTGAATGACACTAACTCTAGTCTTTCCCTAGGATTAGACTAGGACTTGTAGACTCAAATTGATTATCTCTACTTGACTTTCCTTCATAGTTAGAGGTTAACTAAGTGGAACAATAACCAATTGATGTCACAATTGATGGAGACAATAATAATAGGAATTCCAATTCCCAACCCTAGCCAAGGCTTTTATATATATATCGATTGTTACTCATTCTTGCTTAGCTCAACCTCTTGTGTCCCTTAGCTTATTTGATTACTTATTCATTGCCTTTATGCGAGCTTGTTTACCTTTCTCGTATTCAACCTCAAACAGCAAGAGACTCCTAACCAATGATGTGCACTTTAGGACAACTCCGATCTTAGGGAGAACGACTCGGGACTAACACTCTCGGTTATTGATTTGAATTATGGACACACACTTTCTTTGTTTGATGCGTTATAGTTTGTTAGTTTAGACTATACTCACGACACAATTCTATTGGAAAATTCTATACCGACAAAATATGGCTTATTAGACATGAGGTCCAAACACTTAAAGTTAATAGCTCTAACTTGTTCGTCGAGACGATAGTTATTTCTGACCCATGTGGGTGACACCATGTAGACTGAACTTGTCGTTGTTGACGATAGTTATTTTTAAATGAATTTGGTGGGTATTTTAGATAATTAAAAAAACTTAAACATAAAAGAGCATTTCAGGCCGTTTAATATTAATCCTAGAATACTAACTTTTAAGAATATTAAAAAAGTTATTAACCCTTTTAAAAAATTAATGTATAATTATACCTAAAGATTCAAATAATATGCTATCTATACAGATTACACATGTGTCTTGTTGGTTTTCATCGCAATTATGTTTTTAATAGAGACAAATTTATTCAAGTTTGATTATTTTTATCATGACCTTCAAATTATTGGTGATATTTTTATTATTTTTGTCATTTAAAATTTATTTTTTTGGCACTTAGATTCTTGAAAATATTTTTAGTAATTTATTTTTATTTTTCTACTTCTTAGTGACATAACTTGCTTTTATTAAATAGACGAATTTTTCTATAATTCTTTACAAGATATTATATACTATATTTTAATTATCCAATTTTTTTTAAATTATTAAGAGACAAATTTATATATTTTTGGTTTAAAAAATAAATTTATATTTTAAATTAATTTTTTTTCATGTCTTTTGATAAACTATGTTTTATTCATGTAAATATTTTTTACTTAAGAAAAAAAAAGAAGAATTCCAACCTAATTTCATCTCAAACAAACCTAATAATATCCATTTTTATCGCATAAGGGCATAAAGCCATAATAAAAACTATTCCTAGAAATTTGTACGGTTCATTCTAAGTTAGCGAACTAGCTATAACCACTCCTACAAAGCTGCTCCCTGATTAAAAACAAAAGCTGAAAACTGTTGTACTTACAATACATGTGTCATTATAGTGAATTCTATGGTTTTGCTAATTGTGAATTTAGTTTCAAGCTTAACTTAACAAAAGAGATTCAAGTTGCAAGGTTTTGATTTAAGAATAAATAATGTTTTTGAGCCTTTTGAAAAAGTTTTGACGCTGAAAATATTTAGATTGAACTTGTCTTGAAAAAATTTGCAAAATGTTACAAAAGCGGTATTTGGTTTAAAGGAAAAATTTTGGATTCTTAACGAAGATAATCAGAGTGACGCAACGGAAGATGAGAGGGAACATCGACACGATAGGACGCCTCGAGGGCGAAAATTTTATTAGGAGGGTAGAATGTAAGAACCAAAATTTTTCATGCAAAATTGTTTTTATAAAAATAATAATTTTAGTGCCTGGAATAGATTCAAAATTTAGAAGTTTTAATTTGAAAATATAAATATGAAATTTAATTTCAGTGAATTTTTCTGAGTTGGAAAATGTATCTTTTTCGAAAAGTTTCTGTGAAAATACGTACTGGCGCTTAAGCCGGCAGTACCGGCTCTAGTCTGTCCAATACTGCGTATTTTAGAAAATAAGATTTTGGAATATTGATTTATTGTTTTGAAAGGATAAAAATAATTTAGAATTGAAAACCGGGCACTAATCTTAAAGGTTTTGGCCCAAAGTGGGCCAAACGGGCTAAAAACGCTAACGGGTTAGAGGCCGATGGTCCAACATATATATGTGTGTTTAATGAGTTTCAAACTCATTTTGAAGGGAAGAGAGAGAGAGAGAGAACTCGGATAGGTGATGGTGGGGTGAAATCCCATTGTCACTATTCACCTCCTTCTTCAAAGCTCAATAACTTTTTATCCAGAGCTCCAATTGACGAGCCATTTGCGGCCACACGAAGCTCTTGACGAGCTCTTTCTTTCTATCTAAGAAAATCTTGTAAGATCTTTTTTTGAATGCTCCAGTTTCCTACCCTATGTTTCTGCATTTTTGGGGTTTGAGTAGATTTTGTGATTTTGCTTGTTTAGGTGACCCCTATTAGCGGGTAATTGTTAGATTTTACCCCTAATCTCGTTGGGTAAGGTAGGGTTTCGATAAAACCTTGTGTTTGGTTATTTTGTGAACCTTATGTTTGATGTTGGTATGTTTTAGGATGTTAGATTAAGTTTTTGTGTTTTTTGGAGTTGGATTGAGGCCTTGGATCGAGTTTGGTGGCTTCATTTTGATGTTTGGAGTATTTTGGGAATCGAGCAAGTTATGGTTTCAGTTTTTTTACGTAATATGTAATATTTATGGACACTTAGGCTAGTTGGTGTATGAATAATTATATGTGGATTGATGAAAATTATTGGTTGTTTTGATTATTGTGGTTGATGAAGATTTTATGAATTGTATATATTGAAGTGTGATTATGATGTTGTTGAGGAAATTGATGATTGGTGTTGTTGATGAGAATTGATAGATGAAGTGGTGGTGTTGTGTGGGATGAATTCGAATGATAATAATGATGATTATATGATTTGATGACGGATGTTGGGATTTAGTATAGTTGTTGAGTTATTGAATGATGAGATATGATGATTTAGGATGAATTGATGAGTTTTAGTTATATTGGTGAATAATGAGGATTATGAGAATTTAATGTAATAAGTTAATGTAAAATGTTTGTGGTGGTTTGGAATAAAGGATATTAATGATTATAATGTGTGATGATGTATGTTGATGATGATTTTTGGGTATTGAATCTTGTGGTTGATGTTTATGTTAAGGTTGGTGGATTATTGCGGATGTGTAATGTTGTTGGGAGTTGTTGGTATTGTTGATAATTGATTATGAGTTGTGGAAATGTTATTGATGAATAAGGAGAATTAAGATTGTTTGTGATGACTTTTAATTGTTGGAGAATAATGATTTTGATGGTGTGGGATAGTGTAAATGGGAGATTATTGATGGTTGAGATTGAGGAATGAGGGGTACGAGCTTTTGTGTTGATTTGATATTAATTGGATTGTGAGTAGTTTAGTTTTGAAGTGAGGGTTTTGTTGAAAGTAAGTTTTTAAGGTTTTTAGTAAAAATAGATTTTTTGTGAACTTTGGCGGATCATTACTTGAGCCTCAGTTTTCAAAATTGGTTGATATTCGTTTGGAATTAAAGTTTATTGAAAACTCTTTGGTGCACGAAATTTGCAACTCCGCACAACGAACCAGCAAGTGCACTGGGTCGTCCAAGTAATACCTTACGTGAGTAAGGGTCGATCCCACGGAGATTGCCGGCTTGAAGCAAGCTATGGTTATCTTATTATTCTTAGTCAGGATATCAATAATAATTCTTAGTTTTATTTGTAAAAAACTAAAAGAGCATGGAATAAACAATACTTGTTATGTAGTAATGGAGAACAGCTTGAGGTTTCGGAGATGCTTTGCTCTCTAAATCTTTGCTTTCCTACTGCCTTCTTCTTCAAACACGCAAGGCTCCTTCCATGGCAAGCTGTATGTTGGTGGATCACCGTTGTCAATGGATACCATCCATCCTCTCAGTAAAAATGGTCCATGTAGATGGCTAATCATCTGTCCGCCCTCACTTGTGTTGGAATAAGATCCATTGATCCTTTTGCACACTGTCACTGCGCCCAACAATTGTAAATTTGAAGCTCGTCACGGTCATCCCTTCCCAGATCCTACTCGGAATACCACAGACAAGGTTTAGACTTTTCGGATCTCAGGAATGCTGCCAATTGATTCTAGCCTCTACCACGAAGGTTCTGATCTCACGAAATTGAATGCTCTATTGTCAGGAGAGACAATCAAACTCGTGAAACAGGAGCCCAAGAGATACACACTCAAGCTGTTGCAGGTAGAACGGAAGTGGTTGTCAGGCACGCGTTCATAAGTTGAGAATGGTGATGAGTGTCACGGATCATCACATTCATCACATTGAAGTACGAGTGAATATCTTAGAACTGGAGCAAGCGCGATTGAATAGAAAACAGTAATAATTGCATTAATTCATCGAGACACAGCAGAGCTTCTCACCCCAACCATGGGATTTAGAGACTCATGCCGTCAAAGGTATAATAAGGAATGTAAAAATGTCATAAGTTACAAAATGAATCTCTAAAAGTAGTTTTTATACTAGACTAGTAACCTAGGTTTACAGAGAATGAGTAACTAGATGTAGAGAGTGCAAAAATCCACTTCCGGGGCTCACTTGGTGAGTGTTTGGGCTGAGCTACCTAGCTTTCACGTGCTTGTGCTATTCCTGGAGTTAAACGCCATTTTGTTGCCAGTTCTTGCGTTTTACTCCAGCTTTGGTGCCAGTTCTGGCATTTTACTCCAGAAAAGGGTCTCTGGGTGGCGTTTGGATGCCTGTTTGGGCCATCAAATCTCGGGCAAAGTATGGACTATTATAAATTTCTGGAAAGCCCAGGATGTCTACTTTCCAACGCAATTAAGAGCATGCCAATTGGGCTTTTGTAGCTCAAGAAAATTCACTTTGAGTGCAGGGATGTCAGAATCCAACAGCATCAACAGTCTTTTTTTTAGCCTCTGAATCAGATTTTTGCTCAGGTCCCTCAATTTCAGCCAGAAAATACCTGAAATCACAAAAAAACACACAGACTCATAGTAAAGTCTAGAAATGTGATTTTTGCATAAAAACTAATAATAATATACTAAAAAGTAACTAAAACCTATTAAAAGCTACCTAAAAACAATGCCAAAAAGTGTATAAATTATCCGCTCATCACAACACCAAACTTAAATTGTTGCTTGTCCCCAAGCAACTAAATATAAAATAGAATAAAAAGAATAGAATATACAATAAATTCCAAAATATCAATGAATCTTAGCTCCAATTAGATGAGCGGGACTTGTAGCTTTTTGCTTCTGAACAGTTTTGGCATCTCACTTTATCCTGTGAAGTTCAGAATGATTGGCATCTATAGGAACTCCGAATTAAGATAGTGTTATTGATTCTCCTAGTTTAGTATGTTGATTCTTGAACACAGTTAATTTTTGAGTATTGGCCGTGACCCTAAGCATCTTGTTTTCTAGTATTACCACCGGACACATAAATGCCACAGACACATAACTGGGTGAACCTTTTCAGATTGTGACTCAGCTTTGCTAAAGTCCCCAGTTAGATGTGTCCAGAGTTCTTAAGCACACTCTTTTTACTTTGGATAACGACTTTAACCACTCAGTCTCAAGCTTTTCACTTGACCTTCATGACACAAGCACATGGTTAGGGACAGTTTGATTTAGCTGCTTAGGCCAGGATTTTATTCCTTTGGGCCCTCCTATCCATTAATGCTCAAAGCCTTGGATTCTTTTTACCCTTGCCTTTTAGTTTAAAGGGATATTGGCTTTTTTTTCTTGCTTTTTCTTTTTCTTTCTTTTTCTTTTTCGCCATTTTTTTTCGCAAGCTTTGTTTTTCACTGCTTTTTCTTGCTTCAAGAATCAATTTATGATTTTTCAGATTATCAATAACATTTCTCTTTTTTCATTATTCTTTCAAGAGCCAACAATTTTAACATTCATAAACTTCACTATAAAAAATATGCACTGTTCAAGTATTCATTCAGAAAGCAAAAAGTATTGTCACCACATCAAAATAATTAAACTAATTTTCAATATAAATTTTGGAATTATGCACTTCTTGTTCTTTTGTAATTAAAAGCATTTTTCATTTAAGAAAAATGAAGGATTCATAGAATTATTCATAGCTTTAAGACATAGATATTAGACACTAATGATCATGTAATAAAGACACAAACATAGACAAGACATAAAGCATAAAAATCGAAAAACAAAAAATAAAATAAACAAGGAGATTAAAGAATGGGTCCACCTTAGTGATGGCGGCTAGTTCTTCCTTTTGAAGATCCTTTGGAGTGTTTGAGCTCCTCTATGTCTCTTCCTTGCCTTTGTTGCTCCTTTCTCATGGCCTTTTGGTCCTCTCTAATTTCATGGAGGATGATGGATTGCTCTTGGTGAGGTCTATGAGTGGGCTCTCTTGTTTGCTCCATCCTCTTTCTAGTGATGGGCTTTTGAGATGAATCTCTCCATCTCCCATGACTCGAAGTTGGAAGAAACTGCTTTCCCTTACCTCTTCCTAGAGGTTTCTCCGGCCTTAGGTGTTATTAATGGTTATGGAAAATAAAAAGCTGAGCTTTTCTACACCAAACTTAAAAGCTTTGCTCGTCCTCAAGCAAAAGAAGAAAGAAAGGATTAGAGGAAGAAGAGATGGAGGAGATGGCGTCGTGCAAGTAGGTGGGTTTTATGGAACATTGTGGATGGATGTGAGTGGTGAAGAGATAATGGAGAAGATGGTAGAATATGATAGGTGTTTGAGGAAGGGTGTTATGGAAGGGTGTGAAGAGGAGAGAGAGAGTTAGGATAGGTGGGGATCCTATGGGACTCACAGATCTTGAGGTGTAAAGGAATTCTCATCCCTGCACCTTTCTGGCATCTGAACGCCCTCTGGGTGCCTTATCTGGCGTTAAATGCCAGTCTGCTACCTATTTCTGGTGTTAAACGCCAGTCTGCCTGCCAGTTCTGGCGTTTAACGCCCAGAATGCTGCCAGGATGGGCGTTAAACGCCCATTCCGCTATCCTTACTGGCGTTTAAACGCCAGTAGGCCTGTCCTCCTGGGTGTGCTATTTTTGATGCTGTTTTTGATTCTGCTTTAATTATGTAGCTATTTTTATGACTCCACATGATCATCAACCTAAAGAAAACATAGACATAGATAAATAAAATTGGGTTGCCTCCCAATAAGCGCTTCTTTAATGTCAATAGCTTGACAGGACTGAGCTTTAATCTAGTCTCAGTCTTGAGCATTCTTGCTCAACATTGCCTTCAAGATAATGCTTAATTCTCTGTCCATTAACAATGAACTTTTTCTCAGAGTAATATCCTGAAGCTCTACATATCTATATGGTGACACACTTGTAATCACATATCATCCCTTCCACCAGGATTTCAATTTCCCAAGGAATAATTTGAGCCTAGAGTTAAATAGTAGAACCTTCTGTCCTGGCTCAAAGACTCTAGATGACAGCTTCTTGTCATGCCACCTTTTTGCTTTTTCCTTGTAAATTTTTGCATTTTCGAAAGCATTGAGTCTGAACTCCTCTAGCTCATTCAACTGGAGTAATCTTTTCTCTCCAGCTACCTTGGCATCAAGGTTTAGGAACCTGATTGCCCAGTAGCCTTGTGTTCCAATTCCACTGGCAAATGGCAGGCCTTGCCATACACAAGCTGGTATGGAGAGGTCCCTATAGGAGTCTTGAATGCTGTTCTATATGCCCACAAAGCATCATCCAAGCTTTTTGCTGAATCCCTTCTACATGCACTTACAGTCCGTTCCAGGATTCATTTTAGTTCTCTATTTGAGACTTCAGCCTGCCCATTTGTCTATGGATGATACGGAGATGCCACCTTGTGGTTAATTCCATATCGGACCAAAGCAGAGTCAAGCTGTTTATTGCAGAAATGAGTGCCTCCATCACTGATCAATATTCTAGGAATACCAAATCTGCTGAAGATATATTTTTGGAGGAACTTCAGCACTGTCTTAGTATTATTAGTGGGTGTTGTAATTGTCTCTACCCACTTGGATACATAGTTGGTGCGCGAAATTGTGAACTATACTTTTTCACAACTCTCATAATCCCCGGTAATGGCTCCAAGAACTTGGTGGCTCAATACCATGGCATTACACAACTTCGCACAACTAACCAGCAAGTGCATTGGGTCGTCCAAGTAATAAACCTTACGGGAGTAAGGGTCGATCCCACGGAGATTGTTAGTATTGAAGCAAGCTATGGTCATCTTGTAAATCTTAGTCAGGCAAACTCAAATGTATATGGTGATGAACGAAAATAACATAAAAGATAAAGATAGTGATACTTATGTAATTCATTGGTAGGAACTTCAGATAAGCGCATGAAGATGCCTTCCCTTCCGTCTCTCTGCTTTCCTACAGTCTTCATCCAATTCTTCTTACTCCTTTCCATGGCAAGCTCGTGTAGGGTTTCACTGTTGTCAGCAGCTACCTCCCATCCTCGCAGTGAAAGCTAATGCACACACTCTGTCACAGTGCTGCCAATCACCGGTGTGGTTCCCTCCCCTACTGGAATAGAATCCAGTGATTCTTTTGCGTCTGTCACTAACGCCCAGTAAGTTACAGGTTTGAAGCACGTCACAGTCATTCAGTCATTGAATCCTACTCAGAATACCACAGACAAGGTTAGACCTTCCGGATTCTCTTGAATGCCGCCATCAGTTCTTGCCTATACCACGAAGACTCTGATCTCACGGAATGGTTGGCTCGTTTGTCAGGCGAGCACTCGGTTGTCAGGCGATCAACCATGCATCGTGCAATCAGGAATCCAAGAGATATTCACTAGAGCCTCGAATGCTAGTAGAACAAGAGTGGTTGTCAGTCACTTTGTTCATGAGTGAGAATGGTGATGGGCGTCAATCATCACCTTCATCAAGTTGAAGAACAAGTGATATCTTGGATAAAGAACAAGCGGAATTGAATGGAAGAACAATAGTAATTGCATTAATACTCGAGGTACAGCAGAGCTCCACACCTTAATCTATGGTGTGTAGAAGCTCCACCGTTGAAAATACATAAGCATAAGGTCTAGGCATGGCCGAATGGCCAGCCTCCCAATGATCTAAGATCTAGATGTCCAAAGATATAAAGATCCAAAGACCTCTAATACAATAGTCAAAGGTCCTACTTATAGAAAACTAGTAACCTAAGGTGTACAGAAATGAGTAAATGACATAAAAATCCACTTCCGGGCCCACTTGGTGTGTGCTTGGGCTGAGCAATGAAGCAAATTTCGTGCAGAGACTCTTCTTGGAGTTAAACGCCAGCTTTAGTGCCAGTTTGGGCGTTTAACTCCCATTTGGGTGCCAGTTCCAGCGTTTAACGCTGGGATTTCCTGAGGTGACTTTGAACGCCGGTTTGGGCCATCAAATCTTGGGCAAAGTATGGACTATCATATATTGCTGGAAAGCCCAGGATGTCTACTTTCCAAAGCCGTTGAGAGCGCGCCAATTGGGCTTCTGTAGCTCCAGAAAATCCACTTCGAGTGCAGGGAGGTCAGAATCCAACAGCATCTGCAGTCCTTTTTGGTCTCAGAATCAGATTTTTGCTCAGGTCCCTCAATTTCAGCCAGAAAATACCTGAAATCACAGAAAAACACACAAACTCATAGTAAAGTCCAGAAAAGTGAATTTTAACTAAAAACTAATAAAAATATACCAAAAACTAACTATATCATATCAAAAACATACTAAAAACAATGCCAAAAAGTATACAAATTATCCGCTCATCACAACACCAAACTTAAATTGTTGCTTGTCCCCAAGCAACTGAAAATCAAATAAGATAAAAAGAAGAGAATATGCAATGAATTCCAAAAACATCTATGAAGATCAGTATTAATTAGATGAGCGGGGCTTTTAACTTTTTGCCTCTGAACAGTTTTGGCATCTCACTCTCTCTTTTGAAATTCAGAATGATTGGCTTCTTTAGGAACTCAGAATCCAGATAGTGTTAATGATTCTCCTAGTAAAGTATGATGATTCTTGAACATATCTACTTACTGAGTCTTGGCTGTGGCCCAAAGCACTCTGTCTTCCAGTATTACCACCGGATACATACATGCCACAGACACATAATTGGGTGAACCTTTTCAGATTGTGACTCAGCTTTGCTAAAGTCCCCAATTAGAGGTGTCCAGGGTTCTTAAGCACACTCTTATTTGCCTTGGATCACAACTCTTATTTCTCTATTTCTTTTCGTTTTCTTTCTCTTTTTTTTCTCTCTTTTTTTTTTTTTTGAATAGCTTTTTCTTGCTTCAAGAATCATTTTTATGATTTTTCAGATCCTCAGTAACATGTCTCCTTTTTCATCATTCTTTCAAGAGCCAATATTCATGAACCACAAATTCAAGATACACATGCACTGTTTAAGCATACATTCAGAGAACAAAATTATTGCCACCACATCAAAATAATTAAACTGTTATAAAATTCAAAATTCATGCACTTCTTTTTCTTTTTCAATTAAGCACATTTTTATTCAAGAAAGGTGATGGATTCATAGGACATTCATAACTTTAAGGCATAGACACTAAGACACTAATGATCACAAGACACAAACATGGATAAACATAAGCATAAAATTCGAAAAACAGAAGAATAAATAACAAGGAAATCAAGGAACGGGTCCACCTTAGTGATGGCGGCTCTTCCTTGCTCTTGAAGATCCTATGGAGTGCTTGAGCTCCTCAATGTCTCTTCCTTGTCTTTGTTGCTCCTCCCTCATGATTCTTTGATCTTCTCTAATCTCATGAAGGATGATGGAGTGTTCTTGATGCTCCACCCTTAGTTGTCCCATGTTGGAACTTAACTCTCCTAGGGAGGTGTTTAGTTGCTCCCAATAGTTTTGTGGAGGAAAATTCATCCCTTGAGGAATCTCAGGGATCTCATGATGAGTGGGATCTCTTGTGTACTCCATCCTTTTCTTGGTGATGGGCTTGTCCTCATCAATGGGGATGTCTCCCTCTATGTCAACTCCAACTGAATAACAGAGGTGACAAATGAGATGAGGAAAGGCTAACCTTGCCAAGGTGGAGGTCTTGTCCGCCACCTTATAGAGTTCTTGAGCTATGACCTCATGAACCTCTATTTCTTCTCCAATCATGATGCTATGGATCATGATAGCCCGATCTATGGTAACTTCGGACCGGTTGCTAGTGGGAATGATTGAGCGTTGTATGAACTCTAACCATCCTCTAGCCACGGGCTTGAGGTCATGCCTTCTCAATTGGACCGGCTTTCCCCTTGAATCTTGCTTCCATTGTGCGCCCTCTTCACATATGACTGTGAGGACTTGGTCCAACCTTTGATCAAAGTTGACCCTTCTAGTGTAAGGATGTTCATCTCCTTGCATCATAGGCAAGTTGAACGCTACCCTCACACTCTCCGGACTAAAATCCAAGTATTTCCCCCGAACCATAGTGAGATAATTCTTTGGATTCGGGTTCACACTTTGGTCATGGTTCTTGGTGATCCATGCATTGGCATAGAACTCTTGAACCATCAAGATTCCGACTTGTTGAATGGGGTTGGTAAGAACTTCCCAACCTCTTCTTCGGATCTCATGTCGGATCTCCGGATATTCACCATTTTTGAGTGAAAAAGGGACCTCGGGGATCACCTTCTTCAAGGCCACAACTTCATAGAAGTGGACTTGATGCATCCTTGAGAGGAATCTATCCATCTCCCATGACTCGGAGGTAGAAGCCTTTGCCTTCCCTTTCCTCTTTCTAGAGGTTTCTCTGGCCTTGGATGCCATAATGGTTATGGAAAAACGAAAAAGCAACGCTTTTACCACACCAAACTTAAAATGTTTGCTCGTCCTCGAGCAAAAGAAGAAAGAAAAGAGTAGAAGAAGAAGAAAGGAGGAAGAGGGAGATGGTGGTGTGTTCGGCCAAAGAGGGGGGGGAAGTGGTGTTTAGGTTGTGTGAAAATGAAGGGTTGAAGAGGGGTATATATAGGAGAGAGGGGGGTGAATGGTTCGGCCATTATGGGTGGGTTTGGGAGGGAAAGTGGTTTGAATTTGAAGGGTGAGGTTGGTGGGGATTTATGAAGGATGGATGTGAGTGGTGAAGAGATAGATGGGATTTGATAGGTGAAGGGTTTTTGGGGAAGAGGTGTTGAGGTGATTGGTGAATGGGGGAAGAAGAGAGAGAGTGATGGTAGGGTCCTGTGGGATCCACAGATCCTGTAGTGTCAAGGAAAAGGCATCCTTGCACCAAATGGCATCAAAATCCACGTTTTGAGCCATTTCTGGCGTTAAACGCCGGGCTGGTGCCCATTCCTGGCGTTTAACGCCAGGTTCTTGCCCTTTACTGGCGTTTAACGCCAGTCTGGTGCCCCTTTCTGGCGTTAAACGCCCAGATGGGTGCCAGACTGGGCGTTAAACGCCCAACTGCTAGGCTGACTGGCGTTTAAACGCCAGCAGCATCTTCCTCCAGGGTGTGCTGTTTTTCTTCCTGTTTTTCATTCTGTTTTTGCTTTTTTCATTGTTTTTGTGACTTCTTATGATCATCAACCTACAAAAAAGATAAAATAACAAAAGAAAATAATTAATTATAAAACATTGGGTTGCCTCCCAACAAGCGCTTCTTTAATGTCACTAGCTTGACAGAGGACTCTCATGGAGCCTCAGAAATGCTCAGAACCGTGTTGGAACCTCCCAACACCAAACTTAGAGTTTGAATGTGGGGGTTCAACACCAAACTTAGAGTTTGGTTGTGGCCTCCCAACACCAAACTTAGAGTTTGACTGTGGGGGCTCAGTTTGGCTCTGTTTTGAGAGAAGCTCTTCATGCTTCCTCTCCATGATGACAGAGGGATATCCTTGGGCCTTAAACACCAAGGATTCTTCATTCACTTGAATGATCAACTCTTCTCTATCAACATCAATCACAGCCTTTGCTGTGGCTAGGAAGGGTCTGCCAAGGATGATGGATTCATCCATGCACTTCCCAGTCTCTAGGACTATGAAATCAGCAGGGATGTAATGGTCTTCAATCTTCACCAAAACATCCTCTACAAGTCCATAAGCTTGTTTTCTTGAGTTGTCTGCCATCTCTAGTGAGATTTTTGCAGCTTGCACCTCAAAGATCCCTAATTTCTCTATTACAGAGAGGGGCATGAGGTTCACACTTGACCCTAAGTCACACAAGGCCTTCTTGAAGGTCATGGTGCCTATGGTACAAGGTATAGAAAACTTCCCAGGGTCCTGCCTCTTTTGAGGCAATTGCTGCCTAGACAAGTTATCTAGTTCTTTGGTGAGCAAAGGGGGTTCATCCTCCCAAGTCTCATTTCCAAATAACTTGTCATTTAGCTTCATGATTGCTCCAAGGTATTTAGCAACTTGCTCTTCAGTGACATACTCATCCTCTTCAGAAGAAGAATACTCGTCAGAGCTCATGAATGGCAGAAGTAAGTTCAATGGAATCTCTATGGGCTCATCTTGAGCCTCAGATTCCCAAGGTTCCTCATTGGGGAACTCATTGGGGGTCAGTGGACGTCCAGTGAGGTCTTCCTCAGTGGCGTTCACTGCCTCTTCTTCCTCCCAGAATTCGGCCATATTGATGGCCTTGCACTCTCCTTTTGGATTTTCTTCTGTGTTGCTTGGAAGAGTACTTGGAGGGAGTTCAGTAATTTTCTTGCTCAGCTGACCCACTTGTCCTTCCAGATTTCTGATGGAGGACCTAGTTTCAGTCATGAAACTTTGAGTGGTTTTGATCAGATCAGAGACCATAGTTGCTAAGTCAGAGGTATTCTACTTAGAACTCTCTGTCTGTTGCTGAGAAGATGATGGAAAAGGCTTGCTATTGCTAAACCTGTTCCTTCCACCATTATTATTGTTGAAACCTTGTTGAGGTCTCTGTTGATCCTTCCATGAAAGATTTGGATGATTCCTCCATGAAGGATTGTAGGTGTTTCCATAGGGTTCTCCCATGTAATTCACCTCTTCTATTGAAGGGTTCTCAGGATCATAAGCTTCTTCCTCAGATGAAGCTTCCTTAGTATTGCTTGGTGCATTTTGCATCCCAGACAGACTTTGAGAAATCATATTGACTTGTTGAGTCAATATTTTATTCTGAGCCAAAATGGCATTCAGAGTGTCAATCTCAAGAACTCCTTTCTTCTGACTAGTCCCATTGTTCACAGGATTTCTTTCAGAAGTGTACATGAATTGGTTATTTGCAACCATTTCAATCAGTTCTTGAGCTTCAGTAGGCGTCTTCTTCAGATGAAGAGATCCTCCAGAAGAGCTATCCAAAGACATCTTGGACAGTTCAGACAGACCATCATAGAAAATACCTATGATGCTCCATTCAGAAAGCATATCAGTGGGACACTTTCTGATCAATTGTTTGTATCTTTCCCAAGCTTCATAGAGGGATTCTCCTTCCTTCTGTCTGAAGGTTTGGACTTCCACTCTAAGCTTACTCAATTTTTGAGGTGGAAAGAACTTTGCCAAGAAGGCATTGACTAGCTTTTCCCAAGAGTCCAGGCTTTCTTTAGGTTGAGAGTCCAACCATGTCCTAGCTCTGTCTCTTACAGCAAAAGGGAATAGCATCAGTCTGTAGACCTCAGGGTCAACCCCATTAGTCTTGACTGTGTCACAGATTTGCAAGAACTCAGCTAAAAACTGATGAGGATCTTCCATTGGAAGTCCATGGAACTTGCAATTCTGTTGCATTAGAGAAACTAATTGAGGCTTAAGCTCAAAGTTGTTTGCTCCAATGGCAGGGATAGAGATGCTTCTCCCATAGAAGTCGGGAGTAGGTGCAGTAAAGTCACCCAGCACCTTCCTTGCATTGTTGGCATTGTTGTTGTTTTCGGCTGCCATGTGTTCTTCTTCCTTGAAGAATTCGGTCAGGTGCTCTAAAGAGAGTTGTGCTTTGGCTTCTCTTAGCTTTCTCTTCAAGGTCCTTTCAGGTTCAGGATCAACCTCAACAAGAATGCCTTTGTCCTTGCTCCTGCTCATAAGATAGAGAAGGAAACAAGAAAATATGGAATCCTCTATGTCACAGTATAGAGATTCCTTTAGGTGTCAGAGGAAAAGAAGAGTAGAAGACAGAAGTGGAAAATTCGAACTTAACAAAGAAGATAGAGTTCGAATTTTGCCTTAAGGGATAATGTTAGTCCATAAATTGAAGGATGTGAGAAGGAGGGAAGTAATTTTCGAAAGTTAAGTGGAAAATTTAAAAAATATTTTTGAAAAACATTACTTAATTTTCGAAAATGAAAAGGGAAAAGAAATCAAATGATTTTCGAAAAAGATTTTGAAATTAGAAATCAGAAACATTTGATTGAAAACTATTTTGAAAAAGATGTGGTTAAGAAGATATGATTGGTTTTAAAAAGATGTGATTGAGAAGATATGATTTGAAAACAATTTTAAAAGATATGATTTGAAAACAATTTGAAAAGATATGATTTTAAAAATTAATGACTTGCCTAACAAGAAAAGATATGAATCAAACATAAAACCTTCCTCAACAGAAAAGGCAAAAAATGTTCAATCAAATCATTAATTGTTAATAAGTATTTTTGAAAAAGGAAAGAAATTGATTTTGAAAAAGATTTGATTGAAAAGATTTGATTTGAAAAAGATTTGATTTTGAAAAACTTTGAAAACTTAGAAAAAATCTGATTTGAAAACAAAATCTTCCTCCCCTAGCCATCCTGGCGTTAAACGCCCAGAATGGTATACATTCTGGCGTTTAACGCCCAAAATGCTACCCTTTTGGGCGTTAAACGCCCAACCAGGTACCCTGGCTGGCGTTTAAACGCCAGTCTGTCCTTCTTCACTGGGCGTTTTGAACGCCCAGCTTTTTCTGTGCAATTCCTCTGCTGTATGTTCTGAATCTTCAATTCTCTGTATTATTGACTTGAAAAGACACAAATTAAAAATATTTTTGGATTTTTAATAATAAGGACAAACCAAAATGCAACAAGAATCAAATGACAATGCATGCAAGACACCAAACTTAGCAGTTTGTATACTACTGACACTAACAAAACGAAAATGCATATGAGACACACAAAACACTCAAGTCAATAGAATTCAAAGATCAGAATAAGGAAATCATCAAGAACAACTTGAAGATCAATGAGGACACATGCATGAATGCAATAAGAACAGAAACATGCAATTGACACTAAACTTAGGATGAGACTCTAGACTCAAAAAAAGAAATATTTTTGGATTTTTCGAAAATTATGTAGAAAAAGAAAATAAAGGTATCAAAATTCTTAATGAGAATTCCAGGAATCATGCAATGTTAGTCTAAAGCTTTAGTCTAAAGAAATTAGACATGGCCGGCCAAGCTTCAGCAGGACATTGCATTCAAGAGCTAAATTGATGAAGATCAATCAGCTTTGGTGATGATAAGAACATCACCTTGAAACACTAGAATTCATTCTTAAGAGCTCTGAAAAAAAATACCTAATCTAAGCAACAAGATGAACCGTCAGTTGTCCAGCCTAAACAATCCCGGGCAATAACACCAAAAACTTGATGTTGTTGCCGGATCTTGGCACTGATGTTACCAAAAGCTTGCTCAAAACTTGAACAATCCCCGGCAACGGCGCCAAAAACTTGGTGCGCGAAATTGTGAACTACACTTTTTCACAACTCTCATAATCCCCGGTAATGGCTCCAAGAACTTGGTGGCTCAATACCATGGCATTACACAACTTCGCACAACTAACCAGCAAGTGCACTGGGTCGTCCAAGTAATAAACCTTACGCGAGTAAGGGTCGATCCCACGGAGATTGTTAGTATTGAAGCAAGCTATGGTCATCTTGTAAATCTTAGTCAGGCAAACTCAAATGTATATGGTGATGAACGAAAATAACATAAAAGATAAAGATAGTGATACTTATGTAATTCATTGGTAGGAACTTCAGATAAGCGCATGAAGATGCCTTCCCTTCCGTCTCTCTGCTTTCCTACAGTCTTCATCCAATTCTTCTTACTCCTTTCCATGGCAAGCTCGTGTAGGGTTTCACTGTTGTCAGCAGCTACCTCCCATCCTCGCAGTGAAAGCTAATGCACACACTCTGTCACAGTGCTGCCAATCACCGGTGTGGTTCCCTCCCCTACTGGAATAGAATCCAGTGATTCTTTTGCGTCTGTCACTAACGCCCAGTAAGTTACAGGTTTGAAGCACGTCACAGTCATTCAGTCATTGAATCCTACTCAGAATACCACAGACAAGGTTAGACCTTCCGGATTCTCTTGAATGCCGCCATCAGTTCTTACCTATACCACGAAGACTCTGATCTCACGGAATGGTTGGCGCGTTTGTCAGGCGAGCACTCGGTTGTCAGGCGATCAACCATGCATCGTGCAATCAGGAATCCAAGAGATATTCACTAGAGCCTCGAATGCTAGTAGAACAAGAGTGGTTGTCAGTCACTTTGTTCATGAGTGAGAATGGTGATGGGCGTCAATCATCACCTTCATCAAGTTGAAGAACAAGTGATATCTTGGATAAAGAACAAGCGGAATTGAATGGAAGAACAATAGTAATTGCATTAATACTCGAGGTACAGCAGAGCTCCACACCTTAATCTATGGTGTGTAGAAGCTCCACCGTTGAAAATACATAAGCATAAGGTCTAGGCATGGCCGAATGGCCAGCCTCCCAATGATCTAAGATCTAGATGTCCAAAGATATAAAGATCCAAAGACCTCTAATACAATAGTCAAAGGTCCTACTTATAGAAAACTAGTAACCTAAGGTGTACAGAAATGAGTAAATGACATAAAAATCCACTTCCGGGCCCACTTGGTGTGTGCTTGGGCTGAGCAATGAAGCAAATTTCGTGCAGAGACTCTTCTTGGAGTTAAACGCCAGCTTTAGTGCCAGTTTGGGCGTTTAACTCCCATTTGGGTGCCAGTTCCAGCGTTTAACGCTGGGATTTCCTGAGGTGACTTTGAACGCCGGTTTGGGCCATCAAATCTTGGGCAAAGTATGGACTATCATATATTGCTGGAAAGCCCAGGATGTCTACTTTCCAAAGCCGTTGAGAGCGCGCCAATTGGGCTTCTGTAGCTCCAGAAAATCCACTTCGAGTGCAGGGAGGTCAGAATCCAACAGCATCTGCAGTCCTTTTTGGTCTCAGAATCAGATTTTTGCTCAGGTCCCTCAATTTCAGCCAGAAAATACCTGAAATCACAGAAAAACACACAAACTCATAGTAAAGTCCAGAAAAGTGAATTTTAACTAAAAACTAATAAAAATATACCAAAAACTAACTATATCATATCAAAAACATACTAAAAACAATGCCAAAAAGTATACAAATTATCCGCTCATCAATAGTCTACTGCCACCAAAATGTAAGTGTTTGAGTATGATGGTGGGAAAGGTCCCATGAAGTCAATACCCCATACATGAAACAATTCAATCTCTAAGATCCCTTGTTGAGGCATGGCATAACCGTGAGGCAGATTACCAGCTCTCTGGAAACTATCACAGTTATGCACAAACTCTTGAGAGTCTCTATAGAGAGTAGGCCAGTAGAAGCCACATTGGAGGACCTTAGTGGCTGTTCGCTCACCTCCGAAATGTCCTCCATATTGCGATCCATGGCAATGCCATAGGATCTTCTGCGCCTCTTCTCTAGGTACACATCTACGAATTATTTCGTCTACACATCTTTTAAAGAGATATGGTTCATCCCACAAGTAGTACTTTGTATCAGAAATCAATTTCTTTGATTGCTGTTTACTGTACTCTTTAGGTATTGTTCATACCCTGGGTCGAGCTATCCGACCCGGGATGTTCTACAGACAAAGTGACCGACCTCTTTAGGTTGTGACGACCCGACCTCTTCTCAAAGAGCTCAGCCAAATCACAGAAAAGCCCAGTAAAGGGCCCAAACAGAAGAACACGACCCAAATCCAAGGGCAGGCCAAAGCCTATAGAAAGAAGGGCGGTTCCCTTATAAGATGACCTCACTTGAAGATAAGATAAAGATAAGATAAGATAACTAACTTATCTTATCTAAGAAGGTCATTCTACGCCATTATAAATACACTGGAGCACCCAGGTATAATTCATACTCTGATTCTACTAAATACCTGCTTAATACACTTGCTAACTTAAGCATCGGAGTCCCTTGCAGGTGAGTCAATATAAAAAACTAGGGAGACACCATCAAGAGGCTGGAGTCCCAAGTGGGGTATCTATCTCAACAGTTTCCCAAACCTACTGATAGTTTCCCAAGTGACATAGAAAAGAACCCAAGAGGAGAAACAAAGAAAGTAAGGTGGGAAGAATGCAAGATGATCAGTATAAGTGGTGAGAGGAGTGTGTAGGAAGTGCACACACAAACAGAACACCTCCAAGACAATCCAAAGGAAAAGCATGAAGAGAGAAACCACACACCCCATCCCACACACAGGGAGGAGCTAAAGAAAGGGGAGACCCTGAACCCATATGCACCCTTTCCCCAAAGGCTCAAAGATGGTGTAGCAAGGAGAATGTATTCAAGGTTCCTCGACATGTTCGCATCTCTTGATGTAAATATACCATTCATTAAGGTCTTCCAGCAGATGCCCTCTTACATCAAGTACATAAAGGAGCTGCTGGCCAAAAAGAGTTCACTGAAGGGTGGGCAAACAATAGTGATGAATAGGGAGTGCAGTGCTCTCATTCAAATAGAGCCACCTACAAAAAAGAAGGATACAGGGAGTTTTCACATTTCTTGTGCTATAGGAGAGACAATGATTGATAAGGGGCTCTGTGACCTGGGAGAAAGTATCAACTTGATGCCTCTGTCTCTCATGAAAAGGCTTCAAATCAATGAGCTAACACCCACGGACGTAATCATCAAACTGGCTGACAAAACTCAAAAACAGGCGATAGGAGTTGTTGAAAACATGTTAGTGAAGGTTGGGAACTACTTCCTCCCCACAGACTTTGTTATTTTGGAGATGGAAGAAAATCACATCCATCCTATCATCATGGGGAGGCCATTCTTAGCCACAGCCAGGGCGCTTATAGATGTGGAGCGAGGAGAGCTAGTATTGAGGATAGACGATGAACAGCTCACCTTCAACGTATTCAAACCCTCACAAGAAGCAGATTATGATAACGAAAAGTCAAAGGAAGAGCACAATGAGGAGCTGATGGAAGAGACAATAAAGGGAGCACAAGCACCACACCTAAGAACTCCTATGATTAACAAGCAATGTAGTCAGAAGGAACAACAGCCAAGTGTGACCCAAGAGGAGCTAGACTCACCAGAGTCATATGAGACAAGCAACAAAACTCTCCTGAAGGAAGGAACCACAAGGAGCAAGGTAATATCAAGGGAAACAAAGAAGAAGGCCCCAAGGGGATGGAGGAACAAGAAGATTCCTACAGAGGGTTTCTCTCCGGGAGATGAAGTGGTCTCTGCTTATCTTCCACCTATCCCACCTCATCTCCCCACTATCCCATCTCAGCTACGCAAGTGTACACCATTAGCAAAATTTTGTCCTTAGAACATGTGGAGCTTCTCAACAAAGCTAATGGAAATAGATTCACTGCGAGAGGGAAAGATTTGAAACAATACCAACCACCCTGACAAAGGCCAAACGTCAAGCTAATGACGCTAAAGAAGCGCTTCATGGGAGGAAACCCATGTTCTATACCCTTTCCTTTAATCTTTAATAGTAGTTAATAAAGCAGAGTTCATGGATTCTAAATCAACTTGGACAAACACCTATAAAGAATCTCTATATGCAGCATATGGTAAATGATAAGTTTGGTGTTCAAGGCACACTAAGAGGGCTTGAACACAATCCATATTATGTTAATTTTAGAGTTTTAATCAAATCTTGTTGCACCATATGATCACAAACTAAGTTTGGTGTCACCAACGTTGCATGCATGGGCATTTGATTGGTCGGTTGGTTTGCATTCATGAATGGGACTTAGTTAGTCAAAAGCAATAAAAAATGGGGGTGGCTAGCCTCCAATTTTTTTTTTTACCGCCACAATTCAAACTAATCTCTATTTCCTTTTGTTTTGCAAGGAATTTTGAAGGGAATATTGGAGGAACTTGATGGGACAACCAATTGAAGGGGGTTCGGCCACTTCATCCACGGAACTACACACTTGTCTTCAAGGAGAGTATCTTGGGAAGTGTTGCCATGCAACATTGGGAGTCATTTTTGCAATAGACCATTGGAAACCCTACTCCTAAGGTATGGGGTGAAGCATAAGGTTGCCACACCTTATCATCCCCAAACAAGTGGGCAGACCGAGATATCCAACAGAGAGTTAAAAAGGATCTTGGAAAAGACTGTGGGGGCATCAAGGAAGGACTGGGCGAAAAAATTGGATGATGCTCTTTGGGCGTACAGGACAGCCTTCAAAACACCAATTGGGAAGTCCCCATATCAACTGGTATACAGAAAGGCATGCCACCTACCATTAGAGCTCGAGCACAAGGCCTTTTGGGCTCTAAAGATACTAAACCTCGACAGCACTGCTGCTGGTGAAAAGAGGGCCTTGCAGCTGCAAGAACTAGAAGAGTTTAGGTCTCAAGCCTATGAAAACACCAAGATCTATAAGGAAAAAGCAAAAAGGAGACATGATCTCAACCTAGCACCAAGAAGTTTCGAAGAAGCACAACATGTACTCCTCTACAACTCTAAACTGAGAATCTTCCTTGGAAAACTCAAATCAAGATGGTCCGGACCCTTTCTGGTCACAAAAGTCTCACCTTATGGACACATAGAAATCATGGAAGAAAGCTCAAAGAGGACATTCACTGTGAATGGGCAAAGACTCAAACACTACTTGGGCAGGATAGGGGAAGACCCCAAACAGAAGTATAATCTCAACTAGAGAAGCCACCGTCGAGCTAGCGACGCTAAAAAAGCGCTTTGTTGGGAGGCAACCCAACCTAAGGTACTTTCTTTTCATTATTATCTCGATAAAGGATTCAAGCAGAATTTTTCCGTATTGCGAGGAGCTAAGTTTAGTGTTGCACACCAAAACCCCCCAAGGGTGAATGTGAAACTCTAAGTTTGGTGTTCCACCAAGGACTTCACCTGAAGAGTGCAATGCAACCCTTCCTTGAAAAAGCATCTGCTCTAACAAACGGAAAAACTACTTGACAAATGTTTAATCTCTAATGCATAGTTGCCTTTCTAATTCATAGTTGTTCCGTGATAAAAGCACATGAGGTTTCTGCATGTATTCAATTTGTTGCATTAGGCAAATAACTAAGTTTGGTGTTCACACACCAATTTAAGTTTAGAATTCACAGGCATACATGAATGATAACCATTTTCCAAGTGCTTGGAGAAACAAGCAACTTCCAATAGTTTTACAGGAAGTCAATCAATCTCAGGAAGGAACCATACAACATCATCCAAGGAAGACATCAAAAGGTTGTATTGAACTATCGCTGAATATAGTGCTTTAATTGAAAGTATGATTGAATATTGTGCTTAGGGATATTTATATTCTGCTTGTTCTCTCCTTAGTCACCTATAAGTGTGCTGGTCTAGGTCCCTGTCTTTCATTTTCATCTTGCTTATATGTATGCTTGTCCTTAAGTCAATCAAAAAGAAGATGTTATGAAAAACAAGAGCGGAGTTATCTTGTAAAGTAAATTCTGAATGTTTGTGGTATGGTGATTAATTAGCTAAGTTGGTTCACTAACAAGGTATATAGGCAACTATATGCTCTAAACCACATGCTTGGGACACATCCTATGAGACTAACTAAAAATAAGATCCTAATAAGAAAAGAGAAAGAGCAATAAGAGTTGAAAACGAAAGAAAAATAATAAGAAAAAAGGCTAGGCACCAAGGGTTCGAATATTGAGGCATGTGTCTGTGGTGTTCCTGTGCAAGGGATATGCTTGGATGAATAAGCTCTTAGGGGTGCCTTATCACCTGGTAACTTGGGTTAACTAACCCAGGATTATCAGCTGAAAATCCACTATCAAGAGTAACCTTTGCTATAGAGCACTTAGTAACCCAAAGAGGTGCTGGACACCAAGGTCTCAAGAAAGAAAAATGACAAACCATGTGCCTGTGGTGTGTATGTATGGGGGAAAGAGACTTGAGGGAGTAAGTCCTTAGGGGTGTCTTAACACCTAGCACCTTGAACCAACTGGTTCAGGAGTGTTGGCTGAAAGCTTATCTTAAAGAGTCATCCTCTCACAGAGCACTTAGCCTAAAAAGAATGCAATAAACCCTGGAAAGGAAGGGAGGATCAATAATAAGAAGTCTCAAAGGATGCAATCAAGCAAGTGTTCAAGGGCATGATAAAGGCCTGAAAACCAGTGAAGGAATGAACCTAAGTTGCTATGCATGAAACCCCATAAACTAGGAATTTGACTTCTATACCAATGATTTGGTTATCTTGTTCTTTCATTCATTTTTTCTGTGTTTCAGTACTTGCTTAGGGACAAGCAAGCTTTAAGTTTGGTGTTGTGATGCCAGGGCATCTTGGCCAGTTTCACTGACCTTTTCTTTACTGTTTTAGGGTAGTTTCATGCATTTTCTTAGTGAATAAGCAAGTTTTGGATGAAAATACACTTACACCTTGATTCAAGCAATTATTGTGAACTTTACATGATTTTATGAGGATTAGGCAGGAATTGAATGATATAATTGATGATGCATAATCTCATGACTTGGAGCAGAACTTTGATGCACTTTAATTGCTTGATTTCAGGACAAAGGAAGTAAGAAGGAGTCACGTTAGCAGCCACGTTAATCTAATTAACGTGACCACTAACGTGGAATGGGGACAAGCTTGTAGCATTAATGGAAAAAGTGATCGCCAATAACGCCATCGAAGCCATCATAGCTCACATTAGTTGCCACGTTAACTACATTAACGTGGTAGCTAACGTAGAGGAGGAACAGGAGCTCCAACGTTAGTGGTAAAAGTGATTGCCACTAACGTTCCACAAAGGCACAATGAAGCCACGTTAAGCGTCACGTTAATCCAATTAACGTGAACTCTAACGTGGGATGAAGAACCAATCACCAATGTTAGTGACACTCACCTTTGTCACTAACGTTGGACCAACCCAAGAGTGCCCATGTTAGTGGTCACATTAAGACCACTAACGTGAGGAATAACGTAGAGCTAAGTGGTGCACGAAATTGTGATCATTAACAATGGTGCCAAAAACTTGGTAGTGCTCTCAAACGTGAATCACACTTAGTCACAACTCCGCACAACTAACCAGCAAGTGCACTGGGTCATCTAAGTAATACCTTACGTGAGTAAGGGTCGATCCCACGGAGATTGTTGGTATGAAGCAAGCTATGGTCAAATTGTAAATCTCCGTTAGGTGGATAATAATTGATTATGGAGTTTTTGAATAATAATAATAATAAATAAAACATAAAATAAAGATAGAAATACTTATGTAAATCATTGGTGAGAATTTCGGATAAGTGCATGGAGATGAATTGTCCCTGTTGGATCTCTGCTTTCCTACTACCTTCCCTCAATCTTTCTTACTCCTTTCCATGGCAAGCTGTATGTAGGGCATCACCGTTGTCAATGGCTACATCCCATCCTCTCAGTGAAAATGGTCCAAATGCTCTGTCACAGCACGGCTAATCATCTGTCGGTTCTCGATCATGTCGGAATAGAATCCATTGATTCTTTTGCATTTGTCATCACGCCCAACAATCGCGAGTTTGAAGCTCGTCACAGTCATTCAATCCTGGAATCCTACTCGGAATACCACAGACAAGGTTAAACTTTCCGGATTCCCATGAATGCCGCCATCAATTCTAGCTTATACCACGAAGATTCTGATTAAGAAATCCAAGAGATATGCGCCCGGTCTAAGGTAGAACGGAAGTGGTTGTCAGTCACTCACATTCATAGGTGAGAATGATGGTGAGTGTCACAAATCACCACATTCATCATGTTGAAGTGCAACAAATATCTTAGAACATGAATAAAATGAATTGAATAGAAAATAGTAGTAATTGCATTGAAACTCGAGGTACAACAGAGCTCCACACCCTTAATCTATGGTGTGTGGAAACTCCACCGTTGAAAATACATAAGTGATGAAGGTTCAGGCATGGCCGAATTGCCAGCCCCCAAACGTGGTCAAAAGATCAAAAAATACAATCAAAGACGTCTAATACACTAGTAAAAGGTTCTATTTATATTAAACTAGCTACTAGGGTTTACAGAAGTAAGTAATTGACACATAAATCCACTTCCGGGGCCCACTTGGTATATGTTTGGGATGAGCTTGATCTTTACACGAGCTGAGGCTTATCTTGGAGTTGAACGCCAAGTTGTAACGTGTTTTTGGCGTTCAACTCTGGTTCGTGACGTGTTTCTAGCGTTTGACTCCAGAATGCAGCATAGAGCTGGCGTTGAGCGCCATTTTACATCATCAAATCTCGAATAAAGTATAAAATATTATATATTGCTGGAAAGCTCTAGATGTCTCCTTTCCAACGCCGTTGAGAGCGCACCATTTGGAGTTCTGTAGCTCCAGAAAATCCATTTCGAGTGTAGGGAGGTTAGAATCTAACAGCATAAGCAGTCATTTGTCATCCTTTTATCAGAGTTTTGCTCAGGTCCCTCAATTTCAGCCAGAATTTACCTGAAATCACAGAAAAATACACAAACTCATAGTAAAGTCCAGAAATGTGAATTTAGCATAAAAACTAATGAAAACATCCCTAAAAGTAGCTAGATTATACTAAAAGCTACCTAAAAACAATGCCAAAAAGCATATAAATTATCTGCTCATCACAACACCAAACTTAAATTGTTGCTTGTCCCCAAGAAACTGAAAATCAATTAGGATAAAAAGAAGAGAATATACTATAAATCTTAAAATATCAATGAATATTAATTCTAATTTGATGAGCGGGACTTGTAGCTTTTTGCCTCTGAACAGTTTTGGCATCTCACTTTTTCCCTTGAAGTTTAGAATGATTGGCATCTATAGGAACTCAGATTTTCAGATAGTGTTATTGATTCTCCTAGTTAAGTTTGTTGATTCTTGAACACAGCTACTTTTATGAGTCTTGGCCGTGGCCCTAAGCATTTTGTTTTCCAGTATTACCACCGGATACATAAATGCCACAGACACATGACTGGGTGAACCTTTTCAGATTGTGACTCAGCTTTGCTAAAGTCCCCAGTTAGAGGTGTCCAGAGCTCTTAAGCGCCCTCTTTTTGCTTTGGATCACGACTTTAACCACTCAGGCTCAAGCTTTTCACTTGGACCTGCATGCCACAAGCACATAGTTAGGGACAGCTTGATTTAGCCGCTTACGCCTGGATTTTATTTCCTTGGGCCCTCCTATCCATTAATTCTCAAAGCCTTGGATCCTTTTTACCCTTGCCTTTTGGTTTTAAGGGCTATTGGCTTTTTTTGCTTGCTTTTTTTTTCGCAAGCTTTTGCTTTTTCACTGCTTTTTCTTGCTTCAAGAATCAATTTCATGATTTTTCAGATTATCAATAGCATTTCTCTTTGTTCATCATTCTTTCAAGAGCCAGCAATTTTAACATTTATAAACAACAAGATCAAAATTATGCACTGTTCAAGCCTTCATTCAGAAGACAAAAAGTATTGTCACCACATCAATATAATTAAGGTAAATTCAAGGATAATTTCGAAATTCATGTACTTCTTGTTCTTTTGAATTAGAAACATTTTTCATTTAAGAGAGGTGAAGGATTAATGGGATTATTCATAGCCTTAAGACATAGTTACCAAATACTAATGATCATGAAGTAGAGACACAAAACATAAATGAACATATAGCATAAAAATCGAAAAATAGAGAAATAAGAACAAGAAATGAGTCCACCTTAGTGGCGTCTTCCTCTTGAAGGACAAATAATGTCCTTAAGCTCTTCTATGTCTCTTCCTTGCCTTTGTTGCTCCTCCCTCATTGCTCTTTGATCTTCTCTAATTTCATGGAGAATGATAGAGTGCTCTTGATGTTCCACCCTTAATTGATCCATATTGTAACTCAAATCTTCAAGAGAAGTGTTGAGTTGTTCCCAATAGTTGTTGGGAGGAAAGTGCATCCCTTGAGGTATCTCTGAGATTTCTTGGTGAGGAGCTTCCTCATGCGTCTCTTGGGTTCCATGAGTGGGCTCTCTTGTTTGCTCCATCCTTTTCTTAGTGATGGGCTTGTCCTCCTCAATGGGGCTGTCTCCTTCTATGATAACCCCAGCTGAGTAACATAGATGGCAAATAAGATGAGGAAAAGCTAGCCTTGCCAAAGTAGAGGGCTTATCGGCTATTTTATAGAATTCAAGGGAGATAACTTCATGAATTTCTACTTCCTCTCCAATCATGATGCTATAGATCATGATGGCCCGATCCACATTAACTTCAGATCGGTTACTAGCGGGGATGATGGAGCGTTGGATGAACTCTAACCATCATCTAGCCACAAGCTTGAGGTCCAGTCTTCTTAATTGAATCGGCTTACCTTTGGTGTCTCTTTTCCATTGAGCTCCTTCAACACATATGTCCCTAAGGACTTGGTCCAATCTTTGATCAAAGTTGACCCTTCTTATGTAGGGGTGTGCATCTCCTTGCATCATGGGCAAGTTGAACGCCAACCTCACATTTTCCGGACTAAAATCTTTCTCCCGAACCATTGTAAGATAATTCTTTGGGTTCGGGTTTTTACTTTGATCATGGTTCCTAGTGATCCATGCATTGGCATAGAACTCTTAGACCATTAGGATTCCGACTTGTTGGATAGGATTAGTTAGAACTTCCCAACCTCTTCTTTGGATCTCATGTCGGATTTTCGGATACTCATTTTTCTTGAGTTTGAAAGAGACCTCGGGGATCACCTTCTTCTTGGCCACAACATCATAGAAGTGGTCTTGATGGGCTTTGGAGATGAATATTTCCATCTCTCATGACTCGGAGGTGGAAGCTTTTGTCTTCCCTTTTCCTTTTCTAGAGGTTTCTCCGGCCTTAGGTGCCATCAATGGTAATGGAAAAACAAAAAGCTTATGCTTTTACCACACTAAACTTAAAATATTGCTCGCCCTCGAGCAAGAGAAGAAAGAAAAGAAGAAGAAGAAGAAAAAATATGGAGGAGAGTAGGGGAGGTATATTCGGCCAAGGTGTAGAAGAGGGGGTTGTGTTGTGTGAAAATTAAGGAGAATGGAGGGGTTTATATAGTGAGGGGAGAGGGAGTAGGTTCGGCCATTTAGGGTGGGTTTGGGTGGGAAAGAAATTTGAATTTTGAAGGTAGGTGGGGTTTATGGGGAAGAGTGGATGGATGTGAGTGGTGAAGGGGGTAATTGGGAAGAGAGATTTAGGTGATTGGTGAAGGATTTTGGGGAAGAGTGTTTATTGGAAAGAGAGGATGAATGTTGAGAAGAGGGGAGAATATGGTAGGTGGGGATCTTGTGGGGTCCACAGATCCTGAGATGATCCTGTGGGGTCCACAGATCCTGAGGTGTCAAGGATTTACATCCTTGTACCAATTAGGAATATAAAATGCCTTTGCATGCAATTCTGGCGTTTAAACACCGAAGTGATGCATGTTTTGGGCATTCAACGCCCATGTGCAGCATGTTTCTGGCGTTGAACGCCAGTTCCATGCTTGTTTCTGGCGTTCAGCGCCAGCTCTCCTCAGGGTGCATTCCTGGCGTTTGAACACTAGGATGTTGCTTGTTTTTGGCGTTCAATGCCAGATCCATGCTCTGTTCTGGCGTTGAACGCCAACCAGATGCTCCTTACTGGCATTTAAACGCCAGTAAGTCCTTTCTCCAGGGTGTGATTTTTCTTCTGCTGTTTTTGATTCTGTTTTTAATTTTAATATTTTTTTCGTGACTCCACATGATCATGTACCTAATAAAACATAAAATAACAATAAAATAAAAAATAAAATTAGATAAATAAAAATTGGGTTTCCCAACAAGCGCTTCTTTAATGTCAATAGCTTGACAGTGGGCTCTCATGGAGCCACACAGGTGATCAGGTCAATGTTGTATAGTCCCAACACCAAACTTAGAGCTTGGTTGTGGGGATTCAACACCAAACTTAGAGTTTGGCTATGGCCTCTCAACACCAAACTTAGAGTTTGATTGTGGGGGCTTTGTTTGACTCTGTACTGAGAGAAGCTTTTCATGCTTCCTCTCCGTTGTTAAAGAAGAAGATCCTTGAGCCTTAAACACAAGGTAGTCTCCATTCAATTGAAGGACTAATTCTCCTCTGTTAACATCTATCACAGCTCCTGCTGTGGCTAGGAAAGGTCTTCCAAGAATGATGCATTCATCCTCCTCCTTCCTAGTGTCTAAGATTATGAAATCAGCAGGGATGTAAAGGTCTTCAACCTTTACCAACACGTCCTCTACCAATCCATAAGCTTGTCTTACTGACTTGTCTGCCATTTGTAACGAGAATAAGGTAGGTTGTACCTCAATGATCCCCAACTTCTCCATTACAGAGAGTGGCATAAGATTTATGCCTGACCCTAGGTCACAAAGAGCTTTCTCAAAGGTCATGGTGCCTATGGTACAGGGTATTGCGAATTTTCTAGGATCTTGTCTCTTTTGAGGTAAAGTTTGCTGAACCTAGGTTTCTAGTTCACTAATGAGCAATGGAGGTTTACCTTTCCAAGTCTCATTACCAAATAACTTGGCATTCAGCTTCATGATGGCTCCTAGATATTGAGCAACTTACTCTCCAGTTACATCTTCATCCTCTTCAGAGGAAGAATAATCTTCAGAGCTCATGAATGGCAGAAGGAGATTTAATGGAATCTCTATGGTTTTTATATGAGACTCAGATTCCTTTGGATCCTCAATAGGGAACTCCTTCCTACTTGAGAGACGTCCCATGAGATCTTTCTCATTAGGATTCGCATCCTCTCCCTCCTTCTTGCATTTGGCCATGTTGAGTATATCAATGGCCTTGCACTCTCTCTTTGGATTCTCTTCTGTATTGCTTGGGAGAGTACTAGGAGGGGTTTCAGTAACTTTCTTACTCAGCTGGCCCACTTGTGCCTCCAAATTTCTAATGGAGGATCTTGTTTCACTCATGAAACTTAAAGTGGCCTTAGACAGATCAGAGACTAGATTAGCTAAATTAGAAGTGCTTTGCTCAGGATTCTCTGTCTGTTGCTGAGAATATGATGGAAAAGGCTTGCTATTGCTGAGCTTAGTTCGTCCACCATTATTAAAGCCTTGATGAGGCTTTTGTTGATCCTTCCATGAGAAATTTAGATGATTTCTCCATGATGAATTGTAGGTGTTTCCATAAGGTTCACCTAAGTAATTTACCTCTGCCATTGTAGGGTTATCAGGATCATAAGCTTCTTCTTCAGAAGATGCCTCCTTAGTACTGTTGGATGCATTTTGCTATCCATTCAGACTTTGGGAAATCATGTTGACTTGCTGAGTCAACATTTTGTTTTGAGCCAATATGGCATTCAGAGCATCAATCTCAAGAATTCCCTTCCTCTGAGGCATCCCATTATTCACGGAATTCCTCTCAGAAGTGTACATGAACTGGTTATTTGCAACCATGTCAATAAGTTCTTGAGCTTCTGCAAACATTTTCTTTAGGTGAATGGATCCACCTGCAGAATGGTCCAGTGACATTTTAGAGAACTCAGACAGACCATAATAGAATATATCCAGAATGGTCCATTCTGAAAGCATGTCAGAAGGACACCTTTTGGTCATCTGCTTGTATCTGTCCCAAGCTTCATAGAGGGATTCACCATCCTTTTGTTTGAATGTCTGAAAATCCAATCTAAGCTTGTTCAGCTTTTGAGGAGGAAAGAATTTAGCCAAGAAGGCCATAACCAGCTTATCCCAAGAGTCCAGGCTATCCTTAGGTTGTGAATCCAACCATGTTCTAGCTTTGTCTCTTACAGCAAAAGGGAAAAGCATGAGCTTGTAGACTTCAGGATCTACTCCATTCGTCTTTACAGTCTCATGGATCTGTAAGAACTCAGTTAAAAACTGATAGGGATCTTCTGATGGAAGTCCATGAAACTTGCAGTTTTGTTGCATTAGAGCAACTAGTTGAGGTTTCAGCTCAAAATTGTTTGCCCCAATGGTAGGGATTGAGATGCTTCTTCCATCAAACTTGGAAGTAGGTATAGTGTAATCACCAAGCATTCTCCTTGCATTATTGTTGTTAGGTTTGGCTGCCATCTCCTTCTCTTATTCGAAAATTTCAGTAAGGTTGTCTTTGGATTGTTGTAATTTAGCTTCTCTTAGTTTTCTCTTTAAAGTCCTTTCAGGTTCTAGATCAGCTTCAACAAGAATGCCTTTCTCCTTGTTCCTGCTCATATGAGAAAGAAGAGAACAGAAAAAGGAGGAGAAATCCTCTATGTCACAGTAAAGAGGTTCGTTATTATTAGTAGAAGAATAAAGGGAATAAGAAGAATGGAGAATCCAAACACAAGGGTAAGGATAGAGGTAGTGATTTGAGATGAAGAGAAGTGTTAGTGAATAAATAAATAAATAGAGGAAGATGAGAGAGAGAGAATTTGAAAATTAATTTTGAAAAGCAGTTAATGATTTTCAAAAATTAAATGTGAAATAGAATTAAAATTAAAATTTAAAACAATTAGTTAATTTTAAAAAGAATTTTGAAAAAGAGATGAGATATTTTCAAAAATTAGAGAGGGAAAAGTAGTTAGGTGGTTTTGAAAAAGATAAGAAACAAACAAAAAGTTAATTAGTTAGTTGAAAAAGATATTAAAATCAAATTTGAAAAAATAAGAAGATAAGAAGTTAGATAAGATATTTTGAAATCAAATTTTTGAAAAATATATGATTTAAAAAGATATGATAAAAAGATATGATTAAAAAGATATGGTTGAAAAAGATTTAATTTTTAAAATTTAAAATTAATTACTTAACTAACAAGAAACTAAAAGACAAGATTCTAGAATTTAAAGATTGAACCTTTCTTAACAAGAAAATAACAAACTTCAAATTTTTGAATCAATCATATTAATTGTTAGTGTAATTTTCAAAAATAAAGATAAAACTAAGAAAAAGATTTTTGAAAAATATTTTAAAAAATTAAATTTTCGAAAATAAAAAAATGAAGAAGATTTGATTTTTGAAAAGGTTTTGAAAAGATAAGGTTTTTAAAATTGAAATTTTGACTTGACTAACAAGAAACAACTTATTTTAAAAACTTTTTGACTAAGTCAACCCAAAATTTCGAATTTTTTTTGAGAGAAAAAAGGAAAAGATATTTTTTTTATTTTTGAATTTTTAATGATGAGAGAGAAAAACACAAATATGACTCAAAACATAAAAATTTTGGATCAAAACACAAGATGCATGCAAGAACACTATGAATGTCAAGATGAACACCAAGAACACTTTGAAGATCATGATGAACATCAAGAACATATTTTTAAAAAAAAATTTTTTTGATGCAAAGAAAACATGCAAGACACCAAACTTAGAAATCTTTAATGCTTAGACACTATGAATGCAAAAATGCACATGGAAAACAATAAAAGACACAAAACAAGAAAACATCAAGATCAAACAAGAAGACTTACCAAGAACAACTTGAAGATCATGAAGAACACTATGAATGCATGAATTTTCAAAAAATAATGCATAATTTTTTTTTAAAAAAAACATGCAATTGACACCAAACTTAAAAATTGACTCAAGACTCAAACAAGAAACACAAAATATTTTTGGTTTTTATGATTTTATAATTTTTTTGTATTTTCTTAATAAATTTTTCGAAAACATATTTTGGAAAAAGGGAGTAATGAATTCATAGTCCTCAATCAAAATCCAAGGAATTAGACATGGCTTAATAGCCACCCAAGATAAAACATGTTATATGAAACTCTAGGATTCATTCTTGAGAACTCTGAAAATTTTTGAAAACAGGTGATAAAATTTTTAAAAGATATTTTTGAAAACTTTTTGAAAAAAAATAAAAAGAAAATTACCTAATCTGAGCAACAAGATGAACCGTCAGTTGTCCAAACTCGAACAATCCTCGGCAACGGCACCAAAAACTTGGTGCACGAAATTGTGATCATCAACAATGGCGCCAAAAACTTGGTAGCGCTCTCAAACGTGAATCACACTTAGTCACAACTCCACACAACTAACCAGCAAGTGCACTGGGTCGTCCAAGTAATACCTTACGTGAGTAAGGGTCGATCCTACGGAGATTGTTGGTATGAAGCAAGCTATGGTCATCTTGTAAATCTCAGTTAGGTGGATAATAATTGATTATGGAGTTTTCGAATAATAATAATAAATAAAACATAAAATAAAGATAGAAATACTTATGTAAATCATTGGTGAGAATTTCGGATAAGTGCATGGAGATGAATTGTCCCTGTTAGATCTCTGCTTTCCTACTGTCTTCCCTCAATCCTTCTTACTCCTTTCCATGGCAAGCTATATGTAGGGCATCACCGTTATCAATGGCTACATCCCATCCTCTCAGTGAAAATGGTCCAAATGCTCTGTCACAGCACGGCTAATCATCTGTCGGTTCTCGATCATGTCGGAATAGAATCCATTGATTCTTTTGCGTTTGTCATCACGCCCAACAATCGCGAGTTTGAAGCTCGTCACAGTCATTCAATCCCGGAATCCTACTCGGAATACCACAGATAAGGTCAAACTTTCTGGATTCCCATGAATTCCGCCATCAATTCTAGCTTATACCACGAAGATTCTGATTAAGAAATCCAAGAGATATGCGCCCAGTCTAAGGTAGAACGGAAGTGGTTGTCAGTCACTCACGTTTATAGGTGAGAATGATGGTGAGTGTCACGGATCACCACATTCATCATGTTGAAGTGCAATGAATATCTTAGAACAGGAATAAAATGAATTGAATAGAAAATAGTAGTAATTGCATTGAAACTCGAGGTACAGCAGAGCTCCACACCCTTAATCTATGGTGTGTGGAAACTCCACCGTTGAAAATACATAAGTAATGAAGGTTCAGGCATGGCCGAATGGCCAGCCCCCAAACATGGTCAAAAGATCAAAAATTACAATCAAAGACGTTTAATACACTAGTAAAAAGTTCTATTTATACTAAACTAGCTACTAGGGTTTACAGAAGTAAGTAATTGATGCATAAATCCACTTCCGGGGCCCACTTGGTATATGTTTGGGATGAGCTTGATCTTTACACAAGCTGAGGCTTATATTGGAGTTGAACGCCAAGTTGTAACGTGTTTTTGGCGTTCAACTCTGGTTCGTGACGTGTTTCTGGCGTTTGACTCCAGAATGCAGCATAGAGCTGGCATTGAGCACCAGTTTACGTCATCAAATCTCGAATAAGGTATAGAATATTATATATTGCTGGAAAGCTCTGGATGTATACTTTCCAACGCCATTGAGAGCACGCCATTTAGAGTTTTGTAGCTCTAGAAAATCCATTTCGAGTGCAGGGAGGTCAGAATCCAACAGCATCAGCAGTCCTTTGTCAGCCTTTTATCAGAGTTTTGCTCAGGTCCCTCAATTTTAGCCAGAATTTACCTGAAATCACAGGAAAACACACAAACTCATAGTAAAGTCCAGAAATGTGAATTTAGCATAAAAACTAATGAAAATATCCCTAAAGGTAGCTAGATTATACTAAAAACTACCTAAAAATAATGCCAAAAAGTGTCTAAATTATCCGCTCATCACTAAGCATGATAAGCCAATGTTAGTGACACTCACCTTTGTCACTAACGTTGGAGATAACAATCACTACCACGTTAGTGGCCACGTTAATCTAATTAATGTGAACTCTAACATGGGAAGGAGGGGCATTTGGAGCATTAGTGACAAAGGTAAGTGTCACTAACGCTCTTGAAGCTTAGGCATGCCCATGTTAAGAGTCACGTTAGTTATACTAACGTGAACTCTAACATAGAGAATGGGGGGAAAGGGCAACGTTATTAGAAAAGGTGAGTCCCAATAACGTTTGCAAAGGACCAAGAGGCAATGTTAGTGGTCACGTTAGTGCCACTAACGTTGAAGTTAACGTTGATCATTTTGGGTTGGAACGTTAGTGGAAAAGGTGATTGTCACTAACGTTCCCGAACCCACATCTTCACTTAACGTTAACGCCACTAACGTCTTAACTAACGGCCATGCCTAAGTCACACTTTTCTGCAAACAAAGCTGAGCCCACTGAAGATTGTAACTACTTCAACTCAAGATCTAAGGCCCATATCCAAGACTTGAAGAACTCACTAGAAGATCAAGAAGAGTAGTATATATAGGAGTAGTTTTGAACTATAAGGAAGCTTAGCACTTTTGGAGAACTACACTCTGTATATTTACTTTCTGCATTTTCTAGTTTTGTTAAGCATGTACTCTTTCCTACCATTTTCCATTTCTAGAGCCATGAACAACTAAACCCCTCTCATTGGGTTAGGAAGCTCTATTGTAATTTGATGGATCAATTATAGTTTTCATTCTTCTTCCTCTTTCTTTTCTCTTGATTTACTAGAAAGCTTTCAATCTTAATGTAATTGGTTAGTTGTCCTGGAAAAGAAACTCTCCATAATTGGATCTCCTCTGAGCCTTGGAAAAGGGATGAGGAGATCATGCTATAAATGCTTTCTCATGTTGGACCAAATTGAGGTTTGGACGGATATAGTGACATGTAATCCTCCCAACACTTTGATTTGGAAATACATGTGGTATAATCAGTGACCATACTTCATCTCTTCCCATGAGCAATTAAATCAAGGAATTGGGTAATTGTTCAAGCTTAGAGAGATTGGGTTGCCAAGGAATTGGGATCCAATCATCTAAGATTGCCAAGGAGATCAATGAATGCATTAATTGAGGAAGAGATGAGAATGAACTTGATCCGGAGAATGCAACATCTCCTAAGCCCAATGAATCCCCTATTTCTGATCTTTCTCATTCTCTTTACTTTCTGCCATTTATTTCCATGTTCATCTCCCCAAATCCCCATTTAAGATTCTGTAATTTATTTTCTGCACTTTATTTTCCTGCCATTTAATTTTCTGCAACTCTCAACTCAAATTCTGTTTAGTTCAAATAACACACTCTTCCAACTAAAGTTGCTTGAACAATCAATCCCTGTGGGATCGACCTCACTCTATTGTGAGTTCTTACTTGACGACAATTCGGTATACTTGTCGAAGGGAAATTTGTTGAGAGACAAGTTTTCGTGCATCACCTACTGCCTTCATCCAATCCTTCATACTCCTTTCCATGGCAAGCTGTATGTTGGGTGTCACCATTGTCAATGGCTACTTCCCGTCCTCTCAGTGAAAATGGACCTTTACGATTTTTCTACGGCTAATTGACTGTCGGATTACTCGTCTCGGATGAAAAATACCATGCACAGATATCATATGGCTAATCAGCTGTTGGTTCTCAATCGTGTAGGAATAGGATTTACTATCCTTTTGCATTTGTCACCACACCCTACAGTCACGAGTTTGAAGCTCATCACAGTCATCCCATCCCAGATCCTACTTGGAATACCACAGACAAGGTTTAGACTTTTCGGATCTCAAGAATGCTACCAATGGATTCTATCTTATACCACAAAGATTCTAATCTCGGATTCAGATGCCCCATTATCAGAGGGGATTCGATGTGAATCATTGATTAGAAACCTAAGAGATATACATTCAAGCTTGTTTTCATGTAGAACGGAAGTGGTTGTCAATCATGTGTTCATAAGTGAGAATGGTGATGAGTGTCACATAATCATCACATTCATCATGTTCTTGTGTGCAAATAGATATCTTAGAATAAGAATAAGCATGAATTGAATAGAAGAACAATAGTACTTTGCATTAATACTCAAGGAACAGTAGAGCTCCACACCTTAATCTATGGTGTGTAGAAACTCCACCGTTAAAAATACATAAGTGATGAAGGTCCAGGCATTTCCATGAGGCCAGCCCCCAAACGTGATCAAGAGATCAAAAGATGATCAAAAGATGTGAGTACAATAGTAAAAAGTTCTATTTATACTAAACTAGTTACTAGGGTTACAGAAATAAGTAAATGATGCAGAAATTCACTTTCAGGCCCACTCAGTGTGTGCTTGGGCTGAGCATTGAAGCTTTCACGCGTAGAGGCCTTCTTTGGAGTTAAACGCCAGTTTGTAACTTGTTTCTGGCATTTGACTCTAGCTTGCAACTTGTTTCTGGTGTTTAACGGCAGAATAGGGCAGAAAGCTGGTGTTGAACGCCAATTTGCATCATCTAAACTCGAGCAAAGTATAGACTATTATATATATCTAGAAAGCCCTAGATGTCTACTTTCCAACGCAATTGAAAGCGCGCCATTTGAACCTCTATAGCTCCAAAAAATCCATTTCGAGTGTAAGGATGTCAGAATCCAACAGCATCAACAATCCTTTTTTAGCCTCTGAATCAGATTTTTGCTCAGGTCCCTCAATTTCAGCCAAAAAATACCTGAAATCACAAAAAAACACACAAACTCATAGTAAAGTCCAAAAATGTGAATTTTGCTAAAAACTAATAAAAATATACTAAAAACTAACTAAATCATACTAAAAACTATGTAAAAATAATGCCAAAAAGCATAAAAATTATCCGCTCATCAGTGTTCCTTTCTTGGCTTTTTGCTGCTTTGAGTTGAGATATTCAATGTCTTTCCACTCCTTAGTTGAACAACTTGGCACTCTTCTGTTATTTGTTTAGATAACTGCTGTCTTGTCTGATCCAATTGTGCCTCCATGTTTTTGTTAGCATTTTTAGTATCTTGTAACATTTCTTTAAATTTTGCTAACTGTTTTGTTAGAAGGAGAATTTGCTGGTTGAGTTTAGCAACCTGTTCTAGAGTATTAAGTTCAGTGGATATTGCTTTAGCTTCTTCTTTCATGGAAGATTCACTATTTAAATACAGATGTTGATTTTTGGCAACTGTATCAATGAGCTCTTGAGCCTCTTCAATTGTCTTTCTCATGTGTATAGATCCACCAGCTGAGTGATCTAGAGATGTCTGGGCTTTTTCTGTAAGCCCGTAGTAGAAGATGTCTAATTGCACCCATTCTGAAAATATTTCAGAGGGGCATTTTCTTAGCATCTCTCTGTACCTCTCCCAAGCATCATAAAGAGATTCATTATCCTCTTGTTTAAAGCCTTGGATGTCCAACCTTAATTGTGTCATCCTTTTTGGAGGAAACTATTGATTCATGAATCTGTCTGACAACTGTTTCCATGTTCTTATGCTGGCCTTGGGTTGGTTATTCAACCACCTCTTAGCTTGATCTTTTATAGCAAATGGAAACAGCAATAATCTATAAACATCCTGATCCACTTCCTTATCACGTACTGTGTCAGCAATTTATAAGAACTGTGCCAGAAACTTGTAGGTTCTTCCTATGGAAGATCGGAATACTAGAAATTTTGTTGTACCATGATAATGAGTTGAGGATTTAACTCAAAACTGTTGGCTCTGATGGAGGGTATACAGATACTACTTCCATATGAAGCAGTAGTGGGGTTAGCATATGACCCCAGAGTCCTTCTTGAATGTTCATTTCCACTTAGGTCCATGATGGAGAAAGGGAGATGATGTGGATTGTAAAAAAAATTATTCTTTTTTTTAAAAATACTGAAATTAAAATAAAATAAAGTAAAATAAATGAGAAATTGAATGTGGTTCGAAAATTAGAAAAAATAAAATAAAAGGAAATTGAAAACTAAAGTAATTAATTAATTAAAAATATTTTGAAAAATTTTGTAAAATATTTTCAAAAAATAGAAAGAGAGAAAGTGGTTAGGAGGTTTTAAAAAAGATATGTCTTAAAACTGAAGATATTTGTAAGAAAATAAATAAAAGAAAAGATTTGAAAAAGATATGACTTTAAAATTTGAGATTAGAAAAGATAAGATAAGATTTTGAAAAATATATGATTTTTGAAAAAGATTTAAATTTTGAAATTCAAAACTAAGAAAGAAAAAATAAAAATTTTAAAATAAAAATATGAATTTTTTTAAAAGGAAAATTCGAAAATTCAATTAAAATAAAGAGAAAAGATATTTTTGAATTTAATGAAGAAAGAGAAAAATAATAAAATGACACTAAACTTAGAATTTTTAGATCAAAACAAAGAAAACAAACAAGAAAACTTTGAATGTCAAGATGACCACCAAGAATACTTTGAAGATCAAGATGAACACCAAGAACAATTTTTGAAAATCTTTAGGAAAATAAAAACACAAAGGACACCAAACTTAAAAATTTTTATACTTTGGACACTAATAATTCGAAAATGCACAAGAAAAACAAGGAAAGACACAACAAGAAAAACTAAAGATCAAACAAGGAAAATAAAAAAGAACAACTTGAAGATCAAGAAAGAACACAATGTATATATTTTCGAAAAATTTTTAAGAAAAATTAAAATATGCAATTGACACAAGACTCAAATAAGAAGTTTTTTTTGAAAAGAAAACAAAGGACTCAAAGTTAGTGACTATAAACCAAAAAGATAAATTCTTCCTAATCTAAGCAACAAGATGAACCGTCAGTTGTCCAAACTCGAACAATCCCCGGCAACGGCGCCAAAAACTTGGTGCATGAATTTGCATTCACACTTTGCAACTCCGTACAACTAACCAGCAAGTGCACTGGGTCATCCAAGTAATACCTTACGTGAGTAAGGGTCGATCCCACGGAGATTGCTGGCTTAAAGCAAGCTATAGTTATCTTATTATTCTTAGTAAGATATCAATAATAATTCTTAGTTTTATTTGTAAAAAAAATAAAAGAGCATGGAATAAACAATACTTGTTATGCAGTAATGGAGAATAGGTTGAGGTTTCGGTGATGCTTTGCCCTCTAAATCTCTGCTTTCCTATTGCCTTCTTCTTCAAACACGCAAGCCTCCTTCCATGGCAAGCTGTATGTTGGTGGATCACCATTGTCAATGGCTACCATCCGTCCTCTCAGTGAAAATGGTCCATGTACATGGCTAATCATCTGTCGGTCCTCACTTGTGTTGGAATACGATCCATTGATCCTTTTGCACACTGTCACTGCGCCCAACAATTGTGAGTTTGAAGCTCGTCACAGTCATCCCTTCCTAGATTCTACTCGGAATACCACAGATAAGGTTTAGACTTTTCGGATCTCAGGAATGCTGCCAATTGATTCTAGCCTCTACCACGAAGGTTCTGATCTCACGGAATTGAATGCTCTGTTGTCAGGAGAGATAATCAAACTCGTGAAACAGGAGCCCAAGAGATACACACTCAAGCTGTTGCAGGTAGAACGGAAGTAGTTGTCGGGCACGCGTTCATAATTTGAGAATGGTGATGAGTGTCACGGATCATCACATTCATCACATTGAAGTACGAGTGAATATCTTAGAACAGGAGCAAGCGCGATTGAATAGAAAACAGTAGTAATTACATTAATTCATCGAGACACAGCAGAGCTCCTCACCCCTAACCATGGGGTTTTGAGACTCATGCTGTCAAAGGTACAATAAGGAATGTAAAAGTGTCATAAGTTACAAAATGAATCTCTAAAAGTAGTTTTTATACTAGACTAGTAACCTAGGTTTACAGAGAATGAGTAACTAGATGTAGAGAGTGTAGAAATCCACTTCCGGGGCCCACTTGGTGAGTGTTTGGGCTGAGCTTCCTAACTTTCACGTGCTTGTGCTATTCCTGGAGTTAAACGCCAGTTTGGGTGCCAGTTCTGGCGTTTTACTCCAGCTTTGGTGTAAGTTCTGGCGTTTTACTCTAGAAAAGGGTCTCTGGGTGGCGTTTGGATGCCAGTTTGGGCCATCAAATCTCGGACAAAGTATGGATTATTATACATTTATGGAAAGCCCAGGATGTCTACTTTTCAATGCAATTGAGATCATGCCAATTGGGCTTGTGTAGCTCGAGAAAATTCACTTCGAGTGCAGGGAGGTCCGAATCCAATAGCATCAGCAGTCCTTTTTTTAGCCTCTGAATCAGATTTTTGCTCATGTCCCTCATTTTCAGCCAGAAAATACCTGAAATTATAGAAAAATACACAGACTCATAGTAAAGTCTAGAAATGTGATTTTTGCATAAAAAATAATAATAATATACTGAAAAAAACTAAAACCTATTAAAAGCTACCTAAAAACAATGCCAAAAAGCGTATAAATTATCCGCTCATCAGTCTCCCAATTGATATAAGTTTTGTAAAATTTGGATTTTTGTAGAGAAATTTATGACCATTCAAAGTTGGGTGTCAAAATCTGAAATTCTGCAAAGTTACAGAATTTTGTGATTTCTTGTATGTGCACACGCACAGCCTTGTGCGCACGCACAACCTTGCGAAATTTTAAACCTGTGCGCACGCACACGTAGGGAAAGACTTCCTGTTTACAGTGCTAGCATAGCTTGTACGCGTACATAACCAATGAGGATCTACAACCTGTGCGCACGCACAGGTTGGGAAGGCCAGTCTGTTGGGGGCGCTAGCACGCCTTGTGCGAGTGAACAGAATTGTGAAAATTGGTACCTGTGCGTACACACACCTGTATGCGTATGCACACTTTTTGAAAATCCCTTTGGGTGTGCACACGCACACCCTGTGCGGACGCACACGCCCTGTTTCTCAAACTTAAACTTTGTTTTCAACTATTTCACTTTCCCAACAAGCTTGTAAGATTCTGTGACACCATTTTAAGACTCTTGGGTTTATTTTTGGGTATCAAAACATGGGAAAGGTCCTAGGAGATTTAATTTGTGTTTTACTTTGAAAAGTTAGAAAACGGAGGTTTAGGTTTCTGGTGTATTGATGATGAGTTTGGTTGAAGGTGAAGGAAGAGTAGTGAATTTGGTGATTTCTGGCAATGAATTGAGAAACTGATGAACCAATAAGTTCGAAATGGAATATTTATGATATGGTGAATTCTATGGTGTAGAATAAAAATTTTTTCTATATCTATAGATGTTAGGTGTCAACTTTTTCAAATAGCCATGAAACCATGCTATAATCATGATGCACTATTGAGCGTCAGAAATAACATGGTGATAGGGAAACAATTTCTGTGTTGTTTTCACTTTTCAGAGGTAGTAGGTTCAGTTAAAAAAGATTACAGGATTATTCAATTATTATCTATTGTAATAATTATTTTTAAAATATTTAAAATTTAAAATGATATCTCTTTAAAGTTAGAATATTTAAATTTAAATTTAATAAAATAAAAATAACAAACTAAAATTAAACTTTAACTAAATTAAAATTAAAATAATATTATCAAAATCATTTTTTTTCGTTTTAAGATTGGTATATATAATTTTTTCAATTCTAATTAACGAGAGCAATGAACACAATTATTTTTGGATAAATTTCAGATGTATTAAGAAATTATTTATTATATAATTTTGTAATTTTAGATGTGTATAAAATTATTTATATTAAGAAAAATATAAACATGAATTTGTTTTGGATGTATACTAAAAATATTTTGTGTATTATCTTATTATTTTGAATGTGTTAAAAATTTATTTATGTTAAAAATAATATAAACACAAATTTAAATAAATTTTGGATATGTACTAAAAGTATTTTATGTATTATCATGTTATTTTAGATGTGTTATGAATATCTGTAAAATAATAAAAGAAAGCCTACCACAAAAATTAATCATGAAAAAAAGAAAAAATAATGTTCAAGGAAAAAAATAAAATATAAAAATATATTTAGAGACTTACTGATCTTGAGAAAAAAAAAGATGTAAGGCGATTAGTTTGGTTATTTTCATTTTTATTTTTAACGAAAAGAAAAATAAAATGTAAAAATATATTTAATTAAATAAACTAATATTGTTTTCAATAAATATTTTAAATGATAAACCATGATAGATATTTAATTGCAAGTGGGCTCCAATTGACAACAACTCATTCCTATTTATAAAAGAACTACAAATGACCCACATGAGACATAAACTAAGACCCACAAATAACACTACTAAGTCCATCTTATTAACGTGCCACATATTAATTAATCATCATTGATTTTCATAATAATAATCTTGTAATCCTTTTTAACTGAACCTACTACTTCTGAAAATAACACAGGAGTTGTTCTCCTATCATCATGTTATTTCTAACGCTCGTGCATCATAATTATAACATGGCTTCATGGCTATTTGGAAAAATTGACACCTGACGTCTATAGGTGTAGAAAGAATTTTTATTCTACACCATAGAATTCACCTTATGATATTGGTGATAGTTGTGATGAGTTGAGAACTTGGAAAGGAATGATTATAGTTAATGGGATGAGTATGAGTGGAAGAGTGCTATGAGCACTGGCCTTTGAGATTGAATATGTAATTATGATATGCATTGTGATCCGTCGTAGGGGCTGTGGCAGTCTCCAGCCTACGTTCGGATGTGAGGCGTGAAGTTGGGCTTCTCACTCATATGTGTTTCTCAAGAGGAAGGTGGTAGGGCACTCTCCCTCGGAACGTTTCCCTCTGAAAAGAGAAGGTGGTAGGGCACTTATCCCTCGAAATTATTCCTCCTGAGCATGGGTTTCTCTCTGGTTGCAAGATGGTAGGGCACTAACCCACAGAATTATGCGGCATCCAGAGGATGGTGGTAGGGCACTCTCTCTCGGAATGTTTCCCTCTGAAAGGAGAAGGTGGTAGGATACTTATCCCTCGGATTTTTCCTCCTAAGTATGTGCAACAGAGAGACTAATCTGGGAGTTATCGTCCGGATTTTCTGTCGGGTTTGGCACAATAATCGACATGTGATATCACAGCCAATAGGACAGACATTCATCGTATGCATCTTATATATGCTTGCTTGCTTTGTTTACTTGAGTTTGCCTAATTGTATAACATGCCTACTTGCTTCTTGAATTACTTGTTATATATGAATACTATCTGTGCTTTCCTTGCTTGCATTATTTGTGATTTTCCGATGCTGACGAGGTTAGGTAGGCAGTGGTGATGGGATCGCACGGAGGTTAGGGTGGCGAAGGCTGTGGGATACAGCGGTGTGACTAGTTCTAGTTAGAATTCCCCTAAGTTTAGATAAACCGGTTTATGGTGTAAGTTCTATATTTATTTATTTTGTTCTAAGCTTGAATATCCCATTTTTGATATGAAGTTCTAGGATTTCCTTTGGCGTCCTGGAGCCTTACATCTTATATATTGGGCACTGTTACCATACTGAGAACCTCCGGTTCTCATTCCATACTTTGTTGCTGTTTTTCAGATGCAGGTCGTAATTTACCTCGGTGAAATTGCGGACATGGTGACAGAGCGAAGCATGGTTCCTTCCGTGTATTTTTCTGTTTTATTTTGTTGTAGTACTTTCTCTCACCTTTTCTATATTTATCTTTATGGCCTTAGAGGCTTACTTGAGAGATAAGTTGTATAAGCTGTTTTAACTCCAAATTTCTGTATTTTTCTATTTGTAACTAGTCGGCTTAAACTCCGCAAGCTGCGGCTAGTTTCCTATGATTATTATACTCTTATATCTATATATGTTCCATTCTCTTGCATCTATACCTTGTGTCTTGTACGTTAGCTTCGTGTGAACATTTCGTGCTTTTGAAATTCTATTTTTGAGCTTAATCCTTCATTGGGCTTCTAGAATATATTATTTCCTTCTATATATAAATATGTATATGGCTTAGAACTGTCATAACCTCTGATTAACCTTTGCCTTACTGCTAGAGGTAAGGCTTAGGGAAATTGGGATGTTACAATGGCGGCTGTAATAGGGCGGTGGCTGGATGAAAGTGAGGAGGTGAGAGAGGAGATCGATGAGATTAAGAAGATGGAGAATGAGACTGTGAGATAGGTGAGGCACAAAGGTGTTGCTGAGCGTTTTGGACTTTAGTAGTTTAGTTAGGGTTCCTCTCCTCTAAACCAAATGATGAGATTTTGGACTTTTAGAAAAAAACCGACTAGGTCTAAGTTTGATTTGACTAACCGATTGCGATTTCTGAATTTTTTGGTTATGGTATCTAACCGATTCATTTTTTTCACCTGTTTACGGTTTGATTGCATGGTTTGAATTGATTTTCAAAACCATGCATTACAGTGAATTTTCGAAAGAAAATATCTGTATATTTATACAAACTTACCTCTTTATCTTATAATTCATCATATATACAATGTTTAATATTGTTTACAATAATAATAATAATAATAATAAAATAATATTTTATTAATTTAGCTATGAAGTATACTTGGAACTTAATATATGTGTAATTATTCATGTGCTTAATTTAACTACATTTTTCTATTGATACTTTAAATATTTCTAATAGTATGTTTGATAATTTAGTTTTCATGTTAGTACATATATTAAAATGGCTTAAAAAATAAAAAGAATTGAGTGATGGTTTGTTTTAATGTTTATTTTTGAAACACAGATAAACAAATTAAATAAACATTATTTTGACACTAACGTTTTGCTAGTGAATCAATACGCTTTTTCTTTAGTTTGTTAATAGAAAAATAATTTAAATACATAATTAATTAATAATAATAATTATATTTTTATACAGATTTTAGAACTATTTCGTATATAAATAGTATCTTCATATGGATGAATTTTGTATATAAATATTTAAATTTGTCTCTAATTAAATAGAATTGAAAAAATAAATAAATTTAATAATATTTACAAATAAGTAATCTTTAAATAATATTAGTCAATTTTTATATTTATTTTGTTCACATAATAACAACCTATTTTTATAATCTTATTTTTTTAATTTAAATTTATTTATTTTATACATTTTAAATGTTAAATAACTTAAAATATTATATTTTTTATAATTTATTTTTAATTATTAATATTAAATATATAATTTTAAAAATAAAAATATAAAATTAATTTTTTAAACTCAATAAAAAAGTGGTTGAACTCTGTGTCTGTTCAACCGCTAGTAAAATGATAAAGCCAATTAAGTGTGTTACATATCTAATTAATTTGTTTAAAAAAAAGCCAATAACAAAAATAGAAGAATTAGTATTGATTTTTTTTCACACAATACCGTTTTTCACAAGATTTATATTTTAAATATTTTATATATTTATTATTCATACACTCATATGTATGATAAGGTAGGTTATGTTAAATAATCTATATTATATGATCCTAATCTATATATGTGTACATTGTAAGATCCAGAACTTTTAAAAAGTCTTACTATGAGCCAATTTTAAATTAATTATTTATTAAAGACTTTATTTTCAGAAATTATTTTATTAAAACTAAATCAAGTTTCGATAATTAAATTAGAAATTTTATTTAATTTTATAATTACCGGATATTTTTCTATATTTAAACTATAAGTTTAGTAGTTGTAAAATAGTAAGATTTTTATATGATTTGATTTAAGTAATTAAAATTTTGGAATTTAATATTTTAAATTTCATTAATAAAAAAATTAATTATATTATTGTATATTTTAAATTAGAGTATTTGATTGAAAGCCAATTAGGAATTTGATATAATAAATAATATTTTCAAAGTAATTTTAAGGGATTAAATTAGATTTCAAATTAATACAATATACCCTAATTTTATTAAAACTACTGAACTCTAATTTTATCTAAAATTTTCTAATCCAACCCTAACTCTAACCAAACAAAACCCTAATTTTACCCTAACCTTCACTGCCACTCACCCTGCCCTCACCTATCACACACACACAAGGTCAAATGAAAGAAAAGAAAGAAAAGAAAGAAAAGAGAGACGGAATAGGGAACGAAGGAACAGAAAGAAAAGGAGGGGAAAGGTTGCGAGGGGAAGGAGGAGAAGAGAGGGAGGACGGTGCCGGTGGACATTACTACCGCCGCGGGGTCATGTTACCGTTAAGAGAGAGGTAGTGCGAACTAGAGCCACGGGAGGAAGGAGTGTAAGAACCGGAATAATCGCTTTAATAAAATGATAATTTTTTAACTACCCGGAATAGGTTTAAAAATATAGAAATGATATTTTCAAAATAAAAAGGTGAAATTTGAATTCAATGAATTTTTCTAAGTCAGAAAATGTATCTTTTACAGAATTTTTTTGTAAAAAATGTGTACCGGCACTTAAGCCGACAGTACCGGCTCTAGTTTGACCTATACTGCGTATTGAGAAAAATAAAATTTTAAAAATTGAATTTATTATTTTGAAAGGACAAAAATAATTTAGAATCGAAAACTGGATATTAATCTTAAAAGTTTTGGTCCAAAGTGGGTCAAACGGGCCTTAAAAGCTAATGGGTTGGACCGAGTCTAAGTTGGGCCCAAGCCTAATATATATAAACACAACTAATGATCATTTCAGCTCATTTCTAACCCTAAAACAAGAAAGGGGCGCTGCTGAAGTGAGAAGAGTGGAGGTGAGGTTTTGCACTATTCACCTTCTTTTGTCCATATATTGAGTTACGGAACTCCGATTGATGAGCCGTTTGCAGCCACGCGAAGCTCTTGTCAAGCCCGTTATTTCTAACGAACTTTTACTGGTAGGAACTCACGTCTCCATCTCCAGTTTTCTGCCCTCTCCCTAGGAACGTTTCCCTCTGAATGGAGAAGGTGGTAGGGCACTCATCCCTCAGAATTATTCCTCCTAAGTATGCGCAACAGAGAGACTAATATGAGATTTGTCGATCAGATTTTGTGTTGGGTTTGGCACTATAATCGACATGTGATATCATAGCCAATAGGACAATCATTCATCATATCATCTCTTATGTGCTTCTTTGTTTTGATTACTTGCAGTTTGCCTAAATGTATAATATGCCTACTTGCTTCTTGAATTACTTGTTATACCTAAATATTACTTGTCTATTACTTGTTTGCATATACTTGTGATTGTCTGGCATTTATGAAGATCAGAAGGCGGTGGCGATGGGGTCGCACTGAGGTTAGGATGGCAAGGGCTGTGGGATACAACAGTGTGATTGGTATTAGTCAGAAATCCCCTAAGTTTAGATAACCCTGTTTGCGGTTTATGGTTTAATTTAATTATCTCGTTAAGCTTGAATCTCTATTTAATGTGAAGTTCTAGGATTGCCTTTGGCATCACAGAACCTTACACCTTATATATTGGGCACTGTTACCATACTGAGAACCTCCAGTTCTCATACCATCTGTTGTTATTGCTTTTCAGATGCAGCTCACAACCCACTATGGTGAGTTTACGGATGTGGTGACAGAGCAGAGTATGCTCTTCCTTATGTTTTATTTCGCTTTACTTTTTGTTGTAGTACTCTCATCTTTTGTATATTTAATGTTGTTGCCTTAGAGGCTTTATTTTTAAAAAACGTTGAGAGGTAGGTCATTGCTATTTTAAATTTCCAAAACTCTATTATGTTCAGTTGGACTAGCTGGCCTAAATTTCGCAAGCTGTGACTAGTCCTCTTTTTGTATATCTTACTTATATAAATTTTGTTTACTTTAATTTATTACCTTGTGTATCATGGAGCTATCTACAAGGTTTTATATGTATTATGTCTTGTTCTGTTCGTACTTAAGCATTTAGTTGTTGTGTGTGAACGCTTTGCGATTTGTAATTCTGCTTTATGCGACTTGAGCTTTAGAGTTATTCTGGCACTTTGTTATCCTTTGCTTTACAGCGCGAGGTAAGGCTTAGGGTGACGGGGTGTTACATTTAGTAGTATCAGAGCAGTTCGTCCTCATGGGCCTGAGGGATGGACCGATTGTGCTTCGTTCCACACCTTGGGTCATTTTTCTTTCACGCTATTTGGGTTATCTGCTTGGTATGCACAACATGCTTGTTTGTGATTGCCTTTGGGGATAATTGAAGCACTAGACTTGAGATATTGAGACTGATCACCTCGATATCGATTGTTTGGTGTAGACAGGATCCTGAATGGCAACTTGCAGACGAGGTCAATCACGTTAACAAAGAGATAGTGAGGATGATTAACCCAGCCAATGCGTTACGTGCTCAACATGTTCCGAAAAACTAGTTCATAGAGTTTGCGGCATATCAGTTGATAGGTGAGGTTCAGCCCTGGTGGCAAGGGAAGTGCCGATTGATGCAGCACCAAATGAGGATGAATGCTTTTGCGGTTTTTAATTAAGATTTTCAATTTCTAACTTGTATGGCTTTGAATCATGTTGAAAAAGTTTTAAAGCATAGAGTGATTTTGAAATTGGTTTAGAACTTTTGGTTTAAATGATTTGGTTTCAAAAGTGGGTTGGAATTCTTGGTTTAAATGATAAGGTTTAAATGAAAAGTGAGTTCTATGATTTTGTTAATTTGTGAATTTGGTTTGAAATTTAATTCATCGAGAGAGATTCAAATTGAAAAGCTATGATTTAAGGATTTTAATGAATTTAAGGAAAATCATGATTTAAAGCAATTGATTTATGAGTAAATGATTTTTGAGTCTTTTGAAAAAGCTGTAACATTGAACTGACTTAGATTGAACTTGTTTTGAAGGTTCTGGAAAATGTTACAAAAGCGATATTTGGTTTGGTTTAAAGGAAAATTTTAGTTTGATGTAGTGGAGTAAGTCGAGTTCTTAGTGACAAATAATCAGAGTGACGCAGTGGAAGGCTAGAGAAAACATCGTTGGTAGAACTATGGTTGACGAAATGCTCTGACAACTTGTTTAGGTTGACAATGTGGGTAGTAGAACGCTTCGTGGATGATACATCATGCGATTCGAATTTTGGGAACAAAATTCCTAATTAGGAGGGGAGAATGTAAGAACCAGAATAACTACTTTAATAAAATAATAATTTTTAACTGCCTGAAATAGGTTTGAAAATATAGAAATGATATTTTTAAAATAAAAATGTGAAATTTGAATTCAATAGATTTTTCTGGGTGCAAAAATGTATCTTTTACGAAAAATTTTTGTAAAAATGCGTACGAGCACTTAAGTCGGCAGTACTGGCTCTAATCTGACCGGTATTGCGTGTTGAGAAAAACAAGATTTTGAAAATTGAATTTATTATTTTGAAAGGACAAAAATAATTTAGAACTGAAAACTAGGCTCTAATCTTAAAGGTTTTGGTCCAAAGTGGGCCAAACGGGCCTTAAACTCTAATGGATTGGATCGGAGCCCAAGTTTGGTCAAAGTCCAACACATATAAACACAACTATTGAGGATTTCAGCTTATTTCTAAACTTAAAACAAGAAAGGAGCGCTGCTGAAGTGAGAAGAGTGGAGGTGAGGGTTTGCACTATTCACCTTTATCTTCTTTTTTTTCATATCTTGAGCTACGGAGCTCCGATTGACAAGCCCGTTGTGGCCACGCAAAGCTCTCGCCGAGCCCGTTATTTCTAACTAAGGTTTTCTAGTAATAACTGACGTCTCCTACTCTAGTTTTTTGCCCTAAGTAATTTCACATTTTTACGTTTGTTTTTTGAGTAGATTTTGTGATTTTGGTTGTTTAAAGCTGATGTAGCATTAGAATATTGTTAAATATTGCCCCTAATATTGTTGGGTAAGATAAGTCTCTTCAAACTCTTATGGTTTGATGTTGTGGTTAGCCATAGTGTTGATTCTTGGTATGTTATATGTGTATACCTTGATAGTTGGTGAGTTTTGGAAGTGGTGTTGGTGCTTGAGGCTTGTTGATCTTGTTAGAATCAAGCTTTGGGTTTTTGTGCTTTTAGGGAAATCGGCCAAGGTATGATTTCGGTTTTCTTTATGTAATATATAATTTTTTGGACACTTAGGCTAGTAGACTCAAAGATAAGATTGAATGATGTTGGTGCATGATTAATTATATGTGAATTTATGTTTGATGATGAAGAGGATGCTATGGAGTGTTGGAATGTGTTATATATGAATTATGATGAAAATATGATGAGTATTGGTGTTATTTAAGATTATGATGATTGATGAAGGATATTGATGAATTATGATGTTGTTGTTGGTGAATGGTGTTGATTATTGATATTGAGACTGAATAATACAAATTATGAGGGTTTGTGGTGAGATGTGGTAAATAATGTTTATGATGAGTGAAATTGTCCAAATTGTTGATGATTGAGATCTTGAGTTGAGAATTGTTGATTTTTGTTGAATTATGGTGGAAAGATTGAATGAAATAGAGGTTGAGTTGATTGAAGTGTAATAGAATGGTAAAGTATAGTATGTGGTAGTGTTTTGTGATGAAATTGGGTATGTTATGGTTTGGTTTGGTTTTGGAATTTGGAAACTAGAGAACTTTGATGTTTTTGTATAAAACTTGATTTTTGGTGAACTTTGGCAGATCATAACTTGAGACTCAAACATTGAAATTCAATGATTTTTATTTTAAATTAAAGATTATATCAAGAGCTTTAAAATGATATAACATTTGAGGAAGACAGAGTTTTATAGAGGAAGTTATGAGCGTTTGAAGTTTCGTATACAAATCTGATTTCTGAAGCTTTAAGATTTTCCTAAGTTTATTACAGCATGATTACGCGACCCAGTACATGCGACGCGAGCATTCCATTCGGATTGGAGCACTCGCATATGCGAGCAGGTTGCCGTATACGCGGACACATTCTTTTTTAACGTGTGCGTACGCACAGCAGGGTGTGCATACACACAGCCCTTGTTTTGCTGACAAATAATTTTTCTTCACTTTTCAAGGGTTCTCTGGCCTTCCAAACTTCTTTAGCTTCTGTTTAGGAGTGTTAACTAGTAATTAGGTCCTAAGACTAATAGAGACGGGTTGGTGAATTTAATTGGTAATTTATTTGTGAGTTTAGAAGGCAGTGACTTAGGCCTGATATGTTAGTTAGATGGAGTTGTCATGTGAACTGATGGGGAGTCGGGTTGATAATGAACTTGTGATATTGAGGCTGGATGATGGGACTGATCATATGGTTGCGATATGCATTGTTCTCCGTCGTAAGAGCTGTGGCAGTCTTCCGCCTACGTTAGGATGTGAGGGCTGTGGCAGTCTCCCGTTTGTCGAGGTAGCGGTAACGGTATAGGGTCTGTGGTAGTCTCCTGCCTACGTTGAGATGTGAGGGTTGAAGCTGGGCTTCCCACTCACATTTCTCTCTGGTTGCAAGGTGGTAGGGTACTATCTCATGGAATCATGCGACATCTAGAGGAAGGTGGTAGGGCACTCTCCCTAAAAAATTTTTCCTCTGAATGGAGAAGGTGGTAGGGCACTCATCCCTCGGAATTATTCCTCCTAAGTATGCGTAACAGAGAGACTAATTCGAGAGTTACCAATCGGATTTTGTGTCGGGTTTGGCAGTATAATCGACATGTGATATCACAGTCAATAGGATAGACATTCATCATAGGCATCTCTTATGTGCTTATTTTTTTATTACTTGCAGTTTGCCTAAATGTATAACATGCCTACTTGCTTCTTGAATTACTTGTTATACCTGAATATTACCTGTGTATTACTTGTTTGCATATACTTGTGATTGTCTGGCGTTCAGGAAGATCGGAAAGCAGTGGTGATGGGTCACACGGAGGTTAGAATGGCGAAGGCTGTGGGATACAACAGTGTTATTGGTATAAGTTAGAAACCCCCCTAAGTTTAGATAACCCTGTTTACGGTTTATGGTTTAATTTAATTAACCCGTTAAGCTTGAATCACTTTTTGATGTGAAGTTCTAGGGTTGCCTTTGGTGTCTCGGAACCTTACATCTTATATATTGGACACTGTTACCATATTGAGAACCTCCGATTTTCATACCATATGTTGTTGTTGTTTTTCAGATGCAAGTCGCAACCCCACACGGTGAGTTTGCGGATGTGGTGACAGAGCGGAGTATACTCTTCCTTATGTTTTATTTCACTTTACTTTTGTTGTATTACTCTCACCTTTTGTGTATTTAATGTTGTTGCCTTAGAGGCTTTATTTCTGAGAAACGTTGAGAGATAAGTCGTTGCTATTTTAAATTTCCAAAACTCTTTTGTGTTCAGTTTGACTAGCCAGCCTAAAGTCCGCAAGCTGTAACTAGTCCTCTTTTTGTATATATATATATATATATATATATATTTTATTACCTTGTGTATCCTGGAACTATCAATAAAGTTTTATATGTATTATGTCTTGTTCTGTTCGTACCTATACGTTTAGTTGTTGTGTGTGAACGCTACACAATTTGTAATTTCGCTTTATATGAGCTTTAGAGTTGTCATGCACTTTGTTATCCTTTGCTTTACAGCATGAGGTAAGGCTTAGGGTGATGGGGTGTTACAAGGGGCAGAGTCACGAAATGAGAGAAAGATTGACGAAGGGTGTGTTGTGCCATTCATCCTTGTTGCCGTCACCGCCGCCTTGGGTCCACACCATCATTGTTCTCACCGTTGAAGCTTAAACACCGTTGTAGCCACCGTGTTGTCATCATCTTCAGATCCACCGTCATTGCCTCTGCTACGTCACTGCCGTGCTTCCATCAGCGCCAAACCGACATGCCGTCATTGCTTCTGGGTTGAGCCGCCGTTGTTGTTCAAGCCGTTGCCATTGCAGAATATGAGTAGAGTAGGGTAAGAAAGGATCTCTTCTGCTGCCAGGGTCGTTGGTGAATTCTGTGCTACCATCTGAGTCACTGTTCTGCTACCAATGGGGGAGGACACTACTACTGTCACCATTGAAGCTCGCCGAAGAAGGAGCTATTGTTAGAAGAAGCTACTGCTGCTCTTGCTCTATACTACTCTTTTCTACCCCTACTTCTGGTTTCGCAGTTGCCAGAACCTCTGCCGCCGTGGGTATTACCGTTGGAGTTGCTGGGAACCAAGCTGGAGCTGCCCAGAAACCCTATCGTTGCTGCTTCATTATTTTATTATAAGCTATCTCTATTTCTAATTCCATTGAATTCATTTCCATTTTTGATTCCATTGAATTTGAACTCTCTATTTTGTTGCAACCTTGGTTACTATTATGAGAATTACTGATGTCACTCCTTCTGGAGTATCATTGGAATTGATGTCGCCATTATCCCGGTTAATGCTGCCACCGCTCTTCTCATTGAAGTAGGGTTAGTTTTAAAATAAAAATGTTTTGGGCTTTAGAATATCTGACAAGTATAGTAGATTAAAAGATTTTTTGTTGTAATTGAAAGGTTATGTTTGTCAGTTATAAGTTGATTTCTGAATTTCTGGTAAAATTGATTGAATATGTTAATTTTTGGATTTTTGATTGAAAATAATAATGAATGGTTTTGAATAACGTATTTGGAATTGTGAAATTTAAAGGCTAGTTTTGGTTGTGTTGAGGATTGAAAAGAGGGAATCCGTGATGGGTTGTAAACTCTAGTTTTAGGGGAGGTGCTGCTGAAATTTTTTTAAGAAGTTAAAGTAGTTTTGGTTATAATTTCAAAAATGAGTTTGATTTGAAATAATAATCAGAATAGATAAGTTTTGGATACTTTTATGGATTTTAAGGAGAGTTAGATTCCCTTAATTTGGTCAAATGGTGATTTTCATTTTTTTTATTTTTAATAATAACGAAAAAGGGATTTGATCAACTAGTTAAAGACTTTAAAATAGTAATTTAATCATAATTTCAAGAGTTTGGGGACATGTGAGTAACTTTGAAGGTTATGTTTGAATTAAGATGTAATTAGTAACAATTGGTTTGATGAAGGTTGATGAGCGGATATTTTATACGCTTTTTGGCATCATTTTCATATAGTTTTCATTATGTTTTGTTTAAGTTTTATGATGTTTTCATAGGTTTTTGTGAAAAATTCATATTTTTGGATTCTACTTTGAGTTTGTGTGTTTATGGTGATTTCAGGTATTTTCTGGCTGAAATTGAAGAGCTTTGGAAAAAGTCTGATTCAGAGACAGAGAAAAGAATGTAGATGCTGTCAAGATCTGACCTCCGTGCACGCTAAGAAGCTTTTCTGGAGTTACAAAAGTCCAAATGGCGCACTCCCAACGGCTATGGAAAGCTAACATCTAGGGATTTCCAGAAATATATAATAGTTTATACTTTGCTATGGAAATAAAGGTCCAAAATTGGTGTTCAACGCTAGCCACCTATCCTATTCCTGGTGTTGGATGCCCAAAAGGGAGCAGCTGGCTGATGAGCGGATATTTTATACACTTTTTAGGGGTAATTTCATGTAGTTTTTAGTATGTTTTAGTTAGTTTTTAATATATTTTTATTAGTTTTTAGGCAAAATCCATATTTCTGGACTTTACTATGAGTTTGTGTATTTTTTTGTGATTTCAGGTATTTTCTGGCTGAAATTGAGGGAGCTGAGCAAAAATCTGATTCAGGCATAAAAAGGACTGCTGATGTTGTTGGATTCTGACCTCCTTGCACTCAGAATGGATTTTTTTGAGCTACAAGAGTCCAATTGGCGCGCTCTCAATTGGGTTGGAAAGTAGACAACCAGGGCTTTCCAGAAATATGTAATAGTCCATACTTTGCTCGAAGATAAATGACGTAAACTGGCGTTTAACGCCAGTTCCATGTTCCATTCTGGCGTTAAACGCCAGAAACAGGTTGCAAATTGGAGTTAAACGCCCAAAACAGGTTACAACCTGACGTTTAACTCTAGAAACAGCCAGGCGCGTGAAAAGCTCAAGTCTCAGCCCCAGCACACACCAAGTGGGCCCCAGAAGTGGATTTCTGCACTATCTATCTCAGTGTACTCATTTTCTGTAAACCTAGGTTACTAGTTTAGTATTTAAACAACTTTTAGAGATTTATTCTGTATCTCATGACATTTTAGATCTGAACTTTGTATCTTAGACGGCATGAGTCTCTAAACTCCATTGTTGGGGGTGAGGAGCTCTGCTGTGTCTCGATGAATTAATGCAATTCTGTTTTTCATTCAAACACGCTTGTTTCCATCTAAGATATTCATTCGCACTTCAATATGATGAATGTGATGATCCGTGACACTCATCACCATTTTCAACCTATGAACGTGTGCCTGACAACCACCTCCGTTTTACATTAGACTGAATGAGTATCTCTTGCATTCCTTAATCAGAGTCTTCGTGGTCTAAGCTAGAATCCATTGGTAGCATCCTTGAGAATCCGGAAAGTCTAAACCGTATCTGTGGTATTCCGAGTAGGATTCAGGGATTGGATGAATGTGACGAGCTTTAAACTCACAAAGGTTGGGCGTAGTGACAGACGCAAAAGGATCAATGGATCCTATTCCAGCATGAATGAGAACCGACAGATGATTAACCGTGTGGTGACAGCGCACTTGGACCATTTTCACCGAGAGGACGGATGGTAGCCATTGACAACGGTGATCCACCAACACACAGCTTGCCATAGGAGGAACCTTGCGTGCATGAAGAAGAAAACAGGGGGAAAGCAGAGATTCAGAAGACAAAGCATCTCCAAAACTCCAACATATTCTCCATTACTGCGTAACAAGTATTATTTAATCCATGCTTTTTATTTACTACCAATTAAAACTAAAGAACCCTATTGTTATACTGACTAAGAATAATAAGATAACCATAGCTTTCTTCAAGCCGGCAATCTCCGTGGGATCGACCCTTACTCACGTAAGGTATTACTTGGATGACCCAGTGCACTTGCTGGTTAGTTGTGCGAAATTACATAGTATGAGTGTAATTTTCGTGTACCAAGTTTTTGGAGCCGTTGCCGGGGATTGTTTGAGTTTGAACAACTGACGGTGAATCTTGTTGCTTAGATTAGGAAAATTTTGTCTTTTGGGTTAGAGTCTTTTATTTTCTTTTCAAAAAATTCTTTCAAAAATATTATTTTTCCTTATTAGTTTTTAATTTTTCTTGGAATCTTTTTGTTTGAGATTAGTTTCATATCTTAAGTTTGGTTTCAATTGCATGTTTTTATTTTCCTTTAAAAATACCTTTTTAAAACACGTTAAATTTATAGCTCAGTTGGCTAGAACATTGTGCTTGTGTTCTTGGTAATTGGGTATCTTCTTTTTAAAATTTTTTCAAAAATAATTTTTCTTTGATTAAATCTTGTTCCAAATTTTAAGTTTGGTGTTCTTTCATTTGTTCTTGTTGTTTTTGAGTCTTCTTTGTGTTTTGATCTTAAAATTTTTAAGTTTGGTGTGCCTTGGTGTTTTCCCTCCAAAATTTTCGAAACCAAGGAGCATTGGATCTGAAAATTTTAAATCTTGTGTCTTTTATGTGTTCTTCTCTTTCATAATAAAATTCAAAAATAAAAAATATCTTTTCCTTTAATTGCTCATAATTTTTGAATCCCTTGGGTTGACTTGGTCAAAATTTTTCAAATCATATCCTTTTAAGATTTTTTTAAAATCATATCTTTTTCAAAAATATCCTAACCACTTTCTCTCTCCTCACTTTTTCGAAAATCTTCATAAAATATTTTCAAATTTTTTTATTTTTAATTTAGTTTTTATTTTATTTTATTTTATTATTTCAAAAATTTTTTAAATATAATAAAATAAATAAAATAAATCCACGTCATCTCCCTTTCTCCATCATGGACCTATGTGGAAATGAACAGTCTAGAAGGACTCTGGGGTCATATGCTAACCCCACTACTGCTTCATATGGGAGTAGTATCTGTATACCCTCCATCGGAGTCAGTAGTTTTGAGTTGAATCCTCAGCTCATTATCATGGTGCAGCAAAGTTGCTAGTATTTTGGTTTTCCACAGGAAGAACCTACAGAGTTTCTGGCACATTTTTTACAAATTGCTGACACAGTACGTGATAAGGAAGTAGATCAGGATTTCTACAGATTATTACTGTTTCCATTTGCTGTAAAAGACCAAGCTAAGAGGTGGTTAAATAACCAACCTAAGGCCAGCATAAGGACATGGAAACAGCTGTCAGAAAAATTCCTGAATCAATATTTCCCTCCAAAACGGATGTCACAGCTAAGGCTGAACATCCAAGGCTTTAAATAAGGAGATAATGAATCTCTTTATGATGCCTGGGAGAGATATAGAGAGATGCTAAAAAAATGCCCCTCTGAAATGTTTTCAGAGTGGGTGCAGTTAGATATCTTCTATTATGGGCTTACAGAGAAAGCTCAGATGTCTTTGGACCACTCAGCTGGTGGATCTATACACATGAGAAAGACAATTGAAGAAGCTCAAGAGCTCATTGATACAGTTGCCAGAAACCAGCATCTGTACCTAAGTAGTGAACCTTCCATGAAAGAAGAGGCTAAAATAGTAACTGCTGAACCCAGTCTTGTAGAACAAGGTACTGAATTCAATCAGCAATTAGATTTTCTAACAAAACAGCTAGCCGAATTCAAGGAGGTACTACAAGACACAAGAATGGCTAATATGAATATGGAAGTACAGTAGAAGCAAACAGAACAGTAGTTATCAAAATAAATAATAGAAGAGTGCCAAGCAGTTCAATTAAGAAGTGGGAAAACATTAAATACCTCACTTCAAGGCAGTAGGAAGCCAAGAAATGAACAAACTGCTACCCAAAATCCCTTTGAGGACAATAAGAGCCCAGAGAGGAATAATTCTGGTGCTCAAACGCCAGAAAAGGGTGGAGAACTGGCGTTAAACGCCCAACCCATGCTCAGTTCTGGCGTTCAAACGCTACAAACAGGAAAGGAATTGGCGTTAAACGCCCAAGGGAAGCTCAGTTCTGGCGTTCAAACGCCAAAAACAGGTAAGAAGTTGGCGTCCAATGCCAATCCAGCTTCCAACCCTGGCATCCAAACGCTAGTGAGGGATCAAACACATACAAGTGCTGATAGCAACCCCTCTAAAAAGGCTTCTCAAACTACATCTGTAGGCAATAAAACTGCAGCAACTAAGGTTGAGGAATACAAAGCCAAAATGCCTTATCCTCAGAAACTCCGCCAATCAGAACAGGATAAGCAATTTGCCCGCTTTGCAGACTATCTCAGGACTCTTGAAATAAAGATTCTGTTTGCAGAGGCACTTGAGCAAATACCCTCTTATGCTAAGTTCATGAAAGAGATCTTAAGTCATAAGAAGGATTGGAGAGAAACTAAAAAAGTTTACCTAACTGAAGAATGCAGTGCAGTCATTCTAAAAATCTTACCAGAAAAGCTTAAAAATCCCGGAAGCTTCATGATACCATGCACATTAGAGGGTACTTGTACCAAGAAAGCTCTATGTGATATTGGAGCAAGTATCAACCTAAAACCTGCATCTACTATCAAAAAGCTTGGTTTGACTGAAGAAGTCAAACCAACCCGGATATGTCTCCAACTTGCTGATGGCTCCATTAAATACCCATCTGGCGTGATTGAAGACAAGATTATCAAAGTTGGGCCATTTGCCTTTTCCACTGACTTTGTGGTGCTGGAAATGGAGGAGCACAAGAGTGCAACTCTCATTCTAGGAAGGTCTTTCCTTGCAACTTGACGAACCCTCATTGACGTCCAAAAAGGGGAATTAACCCTGAGAGTCAATGAAGACGAGTTTAAGTTGAATGTTGTCAAAGCTATGCAGCATCTAGACACCTCAAACGACTGCATGAGCATTGATATTATTGACTCTCTGGTGGAAGAGGTCAATATGACTGAGAGTCTCAAATCAAAGCTAGAGGATATTTTTAAAGATGTTCAGCCTTATCTAGAGGAACCACAGAGAATAATAGAACCTCTGAAAATCCCTCCGGAAGAGGTGAAACCTCCTAAACCCGAGCTCAAACCATTACCACCATCCCTCAAATATGCATTTTTAGGAGAAGGTGACACTTTTCCTGTAATCATAAGCTCTACCTTAGAGCCACAGGAAGAAGAAGCACTAATTCAAGTGCTGAGGACACACAAGACAGCTCTTGGGTGGTCCATAAGTGATCTTAAGGGCATTAGCCCAGCCAGATGCATGCACAAGATCCTATTGGAGGATAATGCTAAGCCAGTGGTTCAACCACAAAGGCGGCTAAATCCAGCCATGAAGGAAGTGGTGCAGAAGGAGGTCACTAAATTACTAGAGGCTGGGATCATTTATCTTATTTCTGATAGCCCCTGGGTGAGCCCTGTCCAAGTCGTCCCTAAGAAGGGTGGCATGACAGTGGTTCATAATGAAAAAAATGAACTGGTTCCTACAAGAACAGTTACAGGGTGGCGTATGTGTATTGATTATAGAAGGCTTAATACAGCTACTAGAAAGGATCATTTTCCTTTACCATTCATAGACCAGATGCTAGAAAGACTAGCAGGTCATGATTACTACTGCTTTTTAGATAGATATTCAGGTTATAATCACATTGTAGTAGATCCCCAGGATCAAGAGAAAATAGCATTCACATGTCCATCTGGAGTATTTGCATACAGAAGGATGCCATTTGGTCTATGTAATGCACCGGCAACCTTTCAAAGGTGCATACTCTCTATTTTCTCAGATATGGTGGAAAAATTTCTGGAAGTCTTCATGGATGACTTTTCAGTATTTGGAGACTCATTCAGCTCCTATCTTGACCATCTAGCACTTATTCTGAAGAAGTGCCAAGAGACTAACCTGGTTTTAAACTGGGAGAAATGTCACTTTATGGTGACTGAAGGAATTGTCCTTAGGCACAAAATTTCGAACAAGGGAATAGAGGTGGATCAAGCTAAGGTAGAGGTAATTGAAAAATTACCACCACCTACCAATATTAAGGCAATCAGAAGCTTTCTGGGGAATGCAGGATTCTATAGGAGGTTTATAAAAGATTTTTCAAAAATTGCAAAACGTCTGAGTAATTTGCTAGTTGCTGACATGCCATTTATCTTTGATAAGGAGTGTCTGCAGGTGTTTGAGACTCTAAAAGCCAAGCTGGTCACAACATCAGTCATCTTTGCACCAGACTGGACACTACCATTTGAACTAATGTGTGATGCCAGTGACCATGCCATTGGTGCAGTGTTGGGACAAAGGCATGACAAGCTTCTGCACGTTATTTATTATGCCAGTCATGTTTTAAATGACACACAGAAGAACTATACAACCACAGAAAAAGAGTTACTTGCAGTGGTTTACGCCATTGACAAGTTCAGATCTTATTTAGTAGGATCAAAAGTGATTGTGTACACTGACCATGCTGCTCTTAAATATTTACTCACAAAGTAGAATTCAAAACCCAGTCTCATAAGATGGGTGTTGCTTCTGCAAGAGTTTGATATAGAAATAAGAAACAGAAAAGGGACAGAGAACCAAGTAGCAGATCACCTGTCTCGAATATAACCAGTAGAAGGGGCGTCTGACGTTGAGATTTTTGCTAGTAAAGAATTTATAAAAATATTCGCGTTGTAGATATAGCTTCTAAACTAACGGAAATCCCTTCGTGCAAATGTTTTGGTTGTCACAAGTAACAAACCCCTTTAAAATTGATAACCGAGTATTTAAACCTCGGGTCGTCTTCTCAAGGAATTGCAGGGAGGTATGGTCTTATTATTGGTTATGAAAAAGTGTGTTTTGTGGTTTTGGAATTTGGGCAATGGGCACAGACATGTTTTCAAAGCAATAAAAATAAATAAATAATTGTAAAATAAAATCTTGGCAAAGTATAAGAACTGGAAGTCCTATCCTAGTTATCCTTATCAATTGTGATGAGAATTGGATTTTTCTCTCACTTCGTTAACCTCTAACTATGAAGGTAAGTTAAATGGATGAATTAATTCGAATCCTCAAGTCCTAGTCTTTCCTTGGGAAAGGCTAGAGTTATTGGAATATGAATTAATGAAATGAAGAAATCCAATTTTCAATCGACAATGAGTTTGATAACTCTAGAGTCATCAATTATTTAACCAAAGCCAAAAGGGAAACTATCTAAATTAAATAAAAAGCATTCATAAATAAAACAATCATAAACTGAAATACCTCAAATAACATTAATTAAGAAAATCAATCCAAACACAGAACATTGAAAATAAATAAATACAAAGAACATTGAACCTGGATCGAGAGTCACTCTTGAAAGCTAAGAGAAATCCTAAATCCTAAGAAAAGAGAGGAGAGAACCTCTCTCCAAACTAGATCTAAATCATCCCCCAAAAGTAACAGAAATTTTTCTTTCTCTTTTAATGGATGCATTCCCCCACTTCATAACCTCTGGTCTATGACTTCTGGACTTGGATTTGGGCCAAAAAGGCTTCAGAATTCGCTATGAGCGTTTTCTGCAATTTCTGGTGCATGGCCTCTGTCACGCACCCGCGTGGGTCACGCGGTCGTGTCATTCGGAGTTCTCCTTGTCACGCGGTAGCATCGGTCACGCGTCTGCGTCGTATGCGATTTGTCAAGTCGCGCGGTGGCGTCAATTATGCGGCTGCGTCGTTGCCTTTCTGGCACGCGATCGCGTCGTCCATGCGATCGCGTGGATGCCATTTCCTTCAGAAACTCCATTTTGCGCTTTCCTTCCATTTTTGTATGTTTCCTTTTCCATTCTCTAAGTCATTCCTGCTTTAGAAGATCTGAAAATACTCAACACACTAATCACGTCATCGAATGGAATTAAAGGTGATTAAAATAATTAATTTAAAAGCATAGGAAACATGTTTTTCACATACATCACATAATAAGGAAGGAGAAGTAAAACCATACAATTAATATGAATAAGTGGGTGAAGGATTGAATAAATCACTCAGATTAAGCATAAAATATATCATAAAATATGGGTTTATCAGTGTCCCTCCCTCTTACTGAGATCTCTGAAAACTTTTCGGATGAGCAACTCTTTGCCATCCATGAAGTACCATGGTTTGCAGACATTGCAAACTACAAGGCCGTGAGATTCATACCCAAAGAGTATAGTAGGCAGCAATCAAAGAAATTGATCTCGGATGCCAAGTACTATCTGTAGGATGAATCATATCTCTTTAAGAGATGCGCAGACGGAGTAATCCGTAGATGTGTGTCTAAAGAAGAAGCACAGAAGATCCTCTGGCATTGCCATGGATCACAGTATGGAGGACATTTTGGAAGTGAGCGGACAACCACAAGAATCCTTCAATGTGGCTTCTACTGGCCTACTCTCTATAAAGACTCCCGAGAGTTTGTACGTAATTGTGACAGTTGCCAAAGATCTGGCAATCTGCCTCATGGTTATGCCATGCCTCAACAAGGGATCTTGGAGATTGAGTTGTTTGATGTATGGGGTATTGACTTCATGGGGCCTTTCCCACCATCATACTCAAACACTTATATTCTGGTGGCAGTGGATTATGTATCCAAATGGGTGAAGACTATTGCAACACCCACTAATGATACTAAGGTAGTGCTAAAATTCCACCAAAAATATATCTTCAGCAGATTTGGTGTCCCTAGAGTACTAATCAGTGATGGGGGCGCTCATTTCTGCAATAAACAGCTTTACTCTGCTATGGTTCGATATGGAGTTAGCCACAGGGTGGCAACTTCATATCATCCACAGACAAATGGGCAAGCTAAAGTCTCTAATAGAGATCTAAACAGAATCCTAGAATGGACTGTGATTAACCGTAGAAGGGATTAGGCAAGAAGCTTGGATGATGCTTTGTGGGCATACAGAACAGCATTCAAGACTCCTATAGGGACCTCTCTATACCAGCTTGTGTATGGAAAAGCCTGTCACTTGCCAGTGGAACTGGAACACAAGGCCTACTGGGCAACCAGATTCCTAAACCTTGATGCCACGTTAGCTGGAGAAAAACGATTGCTCCAGTTAAATGAGCTAGAGGAATTCAGACTCAATGCTTTCGAAAATGCAAAAATTTACAAAGAGAAAGCAAAAAGATGGCATGATAAGAAGCTGTCATCCAGAGTCTTTGAGCTAGGGCAGAAAGTTCTGCTGTTTAACTCTAGGCTCAGATTATTCCCCGGAAAGTTAAAATCCCGGTGGAGAGGACCATATGTGATTACAAGTGTGTCACCATATGGATATATAGAGCTTTAGGATAATGACTCTAACAAAAAATTCATTGTTAATGGACAGAGAGTCAAACATTATCTTGAAGGCAATTTTGAGCAAGAGTGCTCAAAACTGAGACTTGATTAAAGCTCAGTAATAGTCCAGCTAAAGACAATAAAGAAGCGCTTGCTGGGAGGCAACCCAGCCATTAACGAAGCTTATTTGTTAATTAAATGATAAATTTACAGGTTCATATTAATTATCTTCAAGGTAAAGTATCAATTGCATGAGTTCACAGAGTTACAGAAGGATTCAGAGGATAAAATAGCAAAAAGAAGCTCACTGGTGCGAAAACGCCAGTAAAAGCTATTTTGGGCGTTAAACGCTAATAAACCACTATTTGAAGATTCATATTATGTTTAATTGTGTGGTTTTATCAAATCTTCACCCATTTATTCACATGATTTGCATATATTTAAAATTCCTTCCTAAAAATATTCTATGATTGAAAACTTGCTTCCTAAAGATCTTTTAGTTGTATATTTTTATTTTTCCTTCATACCATTCGATGCCGTGATCTGTGTGTTAAGTGTTTCAGGCTTCATAGGGCAAGGATCGCATAAAGAATAAAGATGAAGCATGCAAAAGTGGAAGGAACACAAGGAAGTGAGGAGATAACCAGCGAGAAGTCACGCGGTTGCATGGCTCACGCGACCGCGCGAAATGGAAGAAATAACAGTGATGCGTTCACGTGCCTGACGCGACCGCGCAGATTGGAAGCTGCACGAACGACGCGAAAGCGTGGACGATGTGCACGCGTGGTACGAAGAACGCTGAGTGACGCGAATGCGTGGACGACGTGGCTGCGTGACATGCACGATCTGTAGAATTATGGAAGTCACTGGCACAGATTCTGGGGCGCATTTCAACCCAGTTTTTGGCCCAGAAACACAGATTAGAGCCAGGAAACATGCAGAGACAAAGGCAACAATTCATTCCGCATAATTTCAAGTTTTTAGATCTAAATTTACTCCTCCCCTAGGTTTCTCTGTCTACATTCATAAAGTAGGATTTGAAGATTTTTGGCATTAGCTTTTGAGAAGAGCTACCTCCAGAACTGGTCATTATAGTTTGTTATTTATTTTTCATTTACTCTTCCATATTCTTAATTTGCCCAGAGTTGATATTGGATTATTTTCAGAGTTTATTAATACAAAAACTATTTTTACTTTTAATTAATCTCTTTCATTATTGTTTATTATGTCTCTTCTTATTTCCCCCATTAATTTTGTGAAGTCTATATTTATGATGATGGAGTAGTTCCCCAACTTGATTGGGAGTTGATTAAACGGAGAACCTTGAGTTGGAATACTCAAGAGTTCAATTGTAATTGGTTCATTGTTGGTTGGCTTGTTAGTCACTAACTCTAATTCTTCCCAAGGGAGAGGATTAGGACTTGTGAATAGAAGTTGACTTTTAATTTAACTTTCCTTCATACGTTGAGGGTTAACTAAATGAAAATAATGAATAATTACTAATTGATCTTGACAAAATTCTAACAAGAATAGAACTTCCAATTAATCTTCTCCTGGTCAAGATTTTATTTAAATCATACAATTTTTCTAGTTTAATCTTCTGTTCATTAAACTCAAAACCCATTTGAAAAATCTCTGATTGATAAAATAGCACATCTTCCTGCAACTCGTTGGGAGACGACCTGGGACTCATACTCCCAGTATTTTATTTCTAAAATTTGTGACAACTCTTTTCTAAATTGATAAGTGGATTTTCGCCAGTTAAGAACTATACTCGCAATGCCATTTCTTTAATTAATTATTAATCTGCCAATTTATGCTCGCATCAATTTTTGGCGCCGTTGCCGGGGAGTTGCAATAGTGTGCTAATTTATTGATTGAAATTTATTTAATTGCAATTTTTCTTTTTTTTCTTTGTTACTATGAGCTTCACGTTTCTTTCATTGAATGACGCGTTCACTTCCTGACTAAGCTTGCCAGTATTTGACCCGGAGATTGAAAGAACTATTTCACGTATAAGGTAAGCTCAGCGTCGGTTAATCATCTTCGAGGACGAATTTGAAACATTATTTAATGAAGAAACAGGCCCTTTTTCTGCTGATACAGTTGATTTACGTGCAGGTGACATGGCAGCACCTAGGAGAATCACTATCCAGGAGGCTGGAGCCCCTGATTTTACACTACAACCATACCAGGCACACTACCTAACAGTGGCTATGGACTTTGAAATAAAGACTGCACTACTCAACTTGATGCCCAAGTTTCATGGCTTACCTGCTCAAGAGCCTATTAAGCACCTTAGGGATTTTCAGACAGCTTGTTCTACTGTTAAGCATGATGGTACTGATGAAACTTCTATTCTGTTAAAAGCCTTCCCATTCTCTCTTGAGGGAAAGGCAAGAGAGTGGTATTACACTCAACCCGGAGCAACTGTTTCTAATTGGGATACGCTTAGAAGAGAATTTTCGGAGAAATTCTTTCCAGCTGAGGTTACCGATAAACTGAGGAAAGACATTTCCATGATCGTTCAAGACGAATCTGAGACTCTCTATGAATATTGAGAGTGATTCAATAATCTTCTGGAAGCATGTCCCCACCACATGATTGACAAGATAGTTTTGCTCGGCTACTTTACACAGGGCATGAAATCTCAAGATAAGACCACATTGGATGGTGCTAGCAATGGGTCTATGAAGAAGTACAAGACTACGGATGAAGCATGGCAATTGATCAGTGACTTAGCTGAATTTACTAGGAATAACATGCAGAAACAAGGTCGGTCAAGAGCTGTTGTAGAGGTATCCTCTAGCAAAGAGACTGCTGCTCTAACTCAGAGCTTATGTGAAATGACCAACTTACTGAAGCAGATGCAACTAAGTCAACAACAAGCTCAGCAAGTTCATCCTTCTCCACCACAGCAGAGCCAATAGTTGGTTCCACAAAGAGTATGCGGGATCTGTGCTGATTACAGTCATTATACTGATGAGTGTCCGCAACTCCAACAGGAAGACCACACTGTGGCAGCCTCTCATAACTTCTATGACAGACCCAATCGAGGGTACAATCAAGGTGGCAGCTACAACCATGGATGGTAGGATAACCCCAACCAAGGTTGGAGAGACAATTCTAACCAAGGTTGGAGGGACAATCATAATAGAGGAGGCAGAGATAACAATGGAAACCAGAGGTGGAATAACAATAACAACTTCAGGCAGCAGAATCAAAATCAGGCCTACAGAGCACCTCATCTAAGGCAGCCTCAAGCATCTCAGCAGACCCCTCAGATCACTTATCCCTCTTCATTTCCTAATGACGAGTTACTACAATCTATTGATCGGAGGCAGCAGGCCATGGAAAATAACCTCACTTCTATTCTAAATGGTCTGAACTCTACCTTACAAGCCCTTGTCTCAAAGATTGGATCACTTAATAACTCTAACAATCAGTCCTCAAGCTCTGGTGGACTCCCCTCTCAACCATTACCCAACCCCAAGGGTGGCATCAATGCCATTACCCTGAGATCTAGAACCACACTGCAAGAGAGGAATCCAGAGGAATCAAGCCCGCCAGAACACGCCCCAGCTGCAGACACGGGTGAGGTAGAGGATGTTGAAGAAGAAGATAAAGCACAAGGCATGGCTGAAGCAGAAGCAGCCCAACCAAGGAAGGCAGAACCCCAGCAAGCTGAAGCTATAACAGACGCCACTCCTATTCCATTTCCACACCTCGCTAAGAAGCCCAGAAAGCAGATGGAACTTGATCCCAAAATGGTAGAGATTTTCAAAAAGGTTGACGTAACTGTTCCCCTTTTTGATGTTATTCAGCAAGTGCCTAAATATGTAAAGTTTCTAAAAGAGTTATGCATACATAAAGATAAAATTAATGAATTAGAAACTATTCCTTTAGGTAGTTCTATATCTGCTTTAATGGGAAATATACCTGAAAAATGTAGTGACCCAGGCCCATGCATGGTTAACTGTACCATTGGGGGTGTGATATTTTCTGACTGTATGTGTGATTTAGGAGCATGCGTGAGTATTATTCCCTTGTCTATATATAATGCTTTAAGGCTCCCTCCCTTAAAAAGGTCGGCAGCTCATTTTGTGTTAGCAGATAAAAGCATTATCACAGTGGTTAGAATTGCTGAAGATGTATTAGTGAGCATTAAGGTGCTCATGTTTCCTATTGACTTTTATATCCTGGAGATGCCCCAAAATGACTCAGGAAGACCTTCGTCCATCCTGCTTGGTAGACCATTTTTGAAGACTTCAAAATTCAAGCTGGATGCCTTTTCGGGAACCTATTTCTTTGAGGTAGATGGCAGAACAGTGAGCTTCAATCTAGATGAAGCTATGAAGCATCCCTCAGAAGATCACTCCATATTCCAATGTGACCTCATTGATGAAATCATAGCAGCAACTCACCAGGATGACATGGAAAGAAATCACATAGAACAAGATCCAAGTGTGGGGACACCCTATGAACATACTGAAGATTCATTACCATTTTCACCAGTCCCAGAAAACCCAGAACCAAACCATGAGCGGAAAATGGAATGAAAGCCTCTTCCTCCACACCTCAAGTATGCATACCTTGAGAACAAGCAGAAGTTTCCAATTATCATTGCAAGGGAGTTCACTTCCCAACAAGAAGAACAACTGCTTAGTGTATTGAGGATGCATAAGAAAGCAATTGAATGGAGCTTGGCAGATATAGTAGGCATCAGCCTTCAAGTTTGTGAACATAGAATATTTTTAGAGGAAGGAGCAAAGCCTGTCCGTCAACCTCAGATAAGGATGAATCCCACCATCTTAGAAGATGTCAAGAAGGAAATAACCAAACTACTCGAAGCAGATATCATTTACCCCATTTCGGATAGCGAATGGGTTAGCCCAGTACAAGTGGTGCCCAAGAAGTCTGGAGTCACAACAATAAGGAATGAGCAAGGAGAACTTCTGACAACCAGAGTGCAGAACGCATGGAGAGTTTGCATTGACTACAGGCGTCTCAACCAGGCCACTCGCAAGGACCATTATCCTTTGCCATTCATTGATCAGATGCTTGATCACCTGTCAGGTAAATCTCACTACTGCTTTCTTGATGGTTATACAGGTTATTTTCAAATCTATATAGCTCCTGAAGATCAGAAAAAGACTACTTTTTACATGTCCTTTTGGGACCTATGCTTATAAAAGAATGCCCTTTGGCTTGTGCAATGCACCAGCCACTTTCCAAAGGTGTATGATGAGTCTTTTCTCTGATCTCATTGAGACTTGTATGGAAGTTTTTATGGATGACTTTAGCGTTTATGGTGATTTATTTACCCTTTGCTTGGATAGTTTATCTAAGGTATTGGACAGGTGTGTTAGTTTAAACCTTGTTTTAAATTTTAAAAAGTGTCATTTTATGGTAAAACAAGGTATTGTTCTAGGACATGTTGTCTCTGATACTGGTATCTCTGTGGACCCAGCAAAGGTGGATGTTATTTCTAGTTTACCTTACCCCTCCTCCGTGAGGGAAGTCCGTTCGTTCCTTGGCCATGCAGGTTTTTACAGGAGATTCATTAAGGACTTCAGTAAGGTAGCCCTACCCTTATCTAGACTACTGCAGAAAGACATTGAGTTCAAGTTCAGTGAGGATTGGAAACAAGCATTTGATAAGCTAAAGACCGCCTTGACTCAAGCTCCGATTGTGAGGGGACCAGGCTGGAGTCAACCATTTGAAATCATGTGTGACGCCTCCAATCATGTAGTAGGAGTAGCACTGGCTCAACATGACGGTAACGACCCTTTTGTAATTGCTTATGCATCTAAAACTTTAGATGCTTCTCAATCTAATTACACTACTACTGAAAAAGAGCTCCTAGCTATTGTTTTTGCTCTGGATAAATTCTGAGCCTATTTACTTGGTACTAAGGTAGTAGTGTACTCAGATCATTCAGCTTTAAAATATTTATTAGCTAAAAAGGAGTCCAAACCAAGGCTAATACATTGGATGCTATTACTGCAAGAATTTGATCTGGAAATTAAAGATAGGAGTGGTAACCAAAATTTAGGGGCTGACCACTTGAGTCGCCTTGAGAACATTAAAGATGACTCCATTCCTATTAATGATAATTTCCCATTTGATAGCTTAATGGCAGTATCTGATGTAGCCCCTTGGTATGCACCTGTAGCTAATTATCTAGTTAGCCATACTTTTCCTCCCAATTTTACTAAGCATCAGAGAGAAAAGCTGAAAAGCGAGTCCAATACTATGTATGGGATGAGCCATATCTATGGAGGTGTGATGCTGACCAGGTAATTAGACGGTGTAACCTCAATCAGAATTCTAGTCCATTTTAGAGGCCTGCGACTTATCTGAGAGTGGAGGACATTTTGGCCCTCAACGAACTGCGAGAAAGGTTTTAGACTGCGGATTCTGGTGGCCTACTCTTTTTAAAGATGCTGCTAACCATTGTAAATCTTGTCCTCCATGCCAAAGGTTTGGTAATATATCCCTGACGGATGAAATGCCTCAACAAATTATGCTCTTCTGTTAAATTTTTGATGTTTGGGGCATTGACTTCATGGGTCCATTTCCAAATTCTAATGGCCACCTTTATATACTGTTAGCTGTGGATTATGTTTCTAAATGGGTGGAAGCAATTCCTACCTGTACTGATGATGCTAACACTGTTGTTTTCTTTGTTAGAAACCATATTATTTGTCACTTTGGATCACCACGAGCAATCGTGAGCGATCAAGGCACTCACTTTTGTAACAGAAGACTAACAGGTTTACTAAAGAGGCATGGTATAATTCATAAAGTATCAACAGCCTATCACCCCCAGACTCACTTTTGTGCACTATTTTTTTGGATTTCTTTTCATCTACTATTCTATATGCTTGCTTTTCACAAAACCCTTATTATATTTTATTAATTAAATATAATTGTTATTACAAACATATTGTTAGTTTGAATGACTTGGTAATCTAACTTGGACATTGACTGCTTGATCTATACTACTCATGCCCTTGCCGGCATGCCAATAAACACCTAGCATTTAACTGTCATCACATGCACTTGGTATATTTCAGTTGTTGATTTGCCACATGTAGTCATGACCATGTGTTCACATCATTATCCCTTATTGTGCATTGATTACCACCTTTCCTATTCTTTTCCTAGCTATATCCCTTAAAATATTCATGTCGTTCCTCGTTTCCTTTCAGGATGGCCACCAAGAAAGGCAAGGAGAAAGCTATCCCCAAATCCACAACAAGGAGAGGAACAAAAAGAGCATTAGTGGCAGAGCCATCTTCAACTGCAGTTAAACCCTCAACAAAAAGACTTTAAAGGATTATAAAGGTCGATGAAAAGGAAAAAGCATTCCCAGCAAAGGACACTGCACGATTTCCCAATCGCTACTGTGAGTAGATGTTCCCCATTCTGGCAGGTCAGAATTACAACAACGAACACCTTCTTATCCTTCCACCTCGTATTGCCGAATTTGTTGTGCCAAAAATTGCATAGAGACAGTGGGGATTCCTACAGAGACAGCCACGACAGGTTAATCTTTCTTGGGTAGTTGAGTTCTACTCCAATTTCCACCTATCGTCCTTGCAGTTTGTTTATGTCCGTCAGAAGCAAGTCCCCATTACAGAAGAGGCCGTTCAACGAGCCTTAGATCTTCCCCCTGCTCCAGAAGGACTGGACGTATTTCAAGAAGCCGCACTCAAGCGCCAGGCGTACAAATTTGATTGGGACGCTGTTCTTAGCATTATCGCACAACCTGGCAGCAGATGGATTTTTGGATACCATCATTCCTGTCCTAAGGAAATATCGGCTTCCGCACTCACCTTGGAGGCTCATGTATGGGCATAGATTTTGTCCCATTACATCTTTCTGAGCACTCATGAGTCCTCCTTCATTGCAGACATGGACGTTCTACTATGGTGCATCCTCACAGACCAGCCTCTAAATCTACCAAGACACATCCCGAATGCTATGGGACACGTGCAAATCGCGGGCAACCTACCTTTTCCCGCCTTGGTCTCTGCGTTTGTCTCAGCAGCTGGAGTCTCCTACAGAGCTGGGGACACCAAGGCCATACTTCCACGGGATGATCAATACGTCCCTAACGGGAGATATCTCAGGCCACCACTAGCCACTACCAGCCAGTCTGCAGAACATGCTGTAGACATTCCACCTTCTACTAGTCAGCTGCTGCAACAAATACTGGAGAGGTTAGACCGGCAAGACCAGAAAGTGAAGCTACGAGAGCGCCGCAACCACCGCCGATTCAAATACCTCAAAGAGCTACTCACAGGCAACCACATACCTGACGAGGACCCAGGCAGTCTGGACTCTACTTCCTTTACCAGCACAGGGAGTCATGACGGTTCCGACTATGGAGATACTGCCATTAGCCCACCCTTGTTCCTGACAGATGGCACCGAGGACGGTGTAAAGCCTTAAGTGTGGGGAGGTCGGTCAGTACCTGACTTCCGGAGGTAATTCTTCTCCCTAACACCAATTTCTTTTTCTTTAGAATAGGATAGATTGCATAGTAGTAGATTAATTGCATGAATGTTCTACCTGATTGAAAAGATAATAAGTTTCTTTTAAGACCATATATCTTTTTAAGAATTTCACTAATTTAAATCAAAACAATTATGTTAAATTTGTTTGAAGTTGAAATTGGAACAGGATTTCTGAGCTAAAAGAACACATAACCTGTGAGACTTTGATCCTAAATACATGGTTATACTGTTTAACCATAAACATTTTTATTTCCTGTGTGTTTACTTCTCTATGATTGTAATCTGAATTTTGTTTTATCCTATATGTCCAATGTTAATGTGTTATGTGCATGCATTGATTGAGGCCATTGTTTGTTTAGCTCACATATCCCAAATAAGCCGACCCTTTTAATTACCCTTGTTAACCACTTTGACCCATTTCTAATCCCATTTGTTCTATATTTTACCACATTACTAGCCTTAAGCAGAAAAACAATTGAAAATCCCAATTGAATCTTTGGTTAGCTTAAGATAGAATTTGTGTGTTAACTGAATATGGGAAAATTGTGGGAATAAAAGGTAATAGGAAAATATGTCATGATAAAATAAAGGGAATTTGGGTACCTATTCATGCGAAACTTTAAAAGAAAAATTACAAATCTATGTGCATTGATAAGCTATAAAAAAATTTCTTTATTTTAGTGAATAAGGGGACAAAAATCACCCCAATGATAAGTCAGAATTTAATAATCAATGCAGATGTGATAAAATTAAAATAAAGGTTGATGCATGGGTATGGAATCTGAAAAAGAACTTTGGGTAGCTAAGTATGAATGTTGAGATTATATAGAGTGTATGTATGTTAGGTGAGAGCTTAGGTTAGTTAAAGATTCAATGTATGAGCTCACTTAGCCATATGTATACCCTCACCCTTACCTTAGCCCCATTACAACCATGAAAAGACCTCATGATATTTGCATTGGCATTTTAAAATTGTTGATTGATTAGGTGAAAAACAAAATTTTTGAAAGCATGATTAAAGAAGGATAGAGTGATTACCCCATATGCTAGAGATGATTAGAGTGCACACACACCAATAGTAAGAGCTCAATACTCAATCCTGTATCCCCTGCTTTCACGAGCTATCTTCTTACAAATTTACCTGCTTTTACTGCATGATTTGAAATAGTGAAATCTACCCCATATTTTGTCTTACAGAACATATCTGTTTTTAATCATGTAGACAAAATCATATAGTTGCATTCATATGTATATAGGTTGCATTACATTGCATGAGTCTTGCATGTCCCTATTCATTCATATTTATCTCCTTCAACTTAGCATGAGGACATGCTAATGTTTAAGTGTGGGGAGGTTGATAAACCACTATTTGAAGATTCATATTGTGTTTAATTGTGTGGTTTTATCAAGTCTTCACCCACTTATTCACATGATTTACATATATTTACAATTCCTTCCTAAAAATATTCTATGATTGAAAACTTACTTCCTAAAGATCTTTTATTTGTATATTTTTATTTTTCCTTCATACCATTCGATGCCGTGATTTGTGTGTTAAGTGTTTCAGGGTTCATAGGGCAAGGATGGCGTAAAGAATGAAGAGAAAGCGTGCAAAAGTGGAAGGAACACAAGGAATTGAGGAGATGACCAGCGAGAAGTCACGCGGTCGCATGGCTCACGCGACCGCACGAAATGAAAGAAATGACAGTGACGCGCTCGCGTGCCTGACGCGACCGCGTGGATTGGAAGATGCACGAATGACGCGAATGCGTGGACGACGCGCACGCGTGGTACGAAGAACACTGAGTGACGCGAACGCGTGGACGACGCGGCCACGTGACGTGCGCGATCTGCAGAATTATAGAAGTCGCTGGCACAGATTCTGGGGCGCATTTCAACCCAGTTTTTGGCCCAGAAACACAGATTAGAGCTAGGGAACATGCAGAGACAAAGGTAATAATTCATTCTGCATAATTTCAAGTTTTTAGATCTGAATTTACTCCTCCCCTAGGTTTCTCTGTTTACATTCATAAATTAGGATTTAAAGATTTTTGGCATTAGCTTTTGAGAAGAATCTACCTCCGGAACTGGTTATTATAGTTTGTTATTTATTTTTCATTTACTCTTTCATATTCTTAATTTGCCTAGAGTTGATATTGGATTATTTTCAGAGTTTATTAATACAAAAACTATTTTTACTTTTAATTAATCTCTTTCATTATTGTTTTTTATGTCTCTTCTTATTTCACCCATTGATTTTGTGAAGTCTATATTTATGATGATAGAGTAGTTCCCTAACTTGATTGGGAGTTGATTAAAAGGAGAACCTTGAGTTGGAATACTCAAGAGTTCAATTGTAATTGGTTCATTGTTGGTTGGCTTGTTAGTCACTAACTCTAATTCTTCCCAAGGGAGAGGATTAGGACTCGTGAATAGAAGTTGACTTTTAATTTGACTTTCCTTCATACGTTGAGGGTTAACTAAATGAAAATAATGAATAATTACTAATTGATCTTGACAAAATTCCAACAAGGATAGAACTTCTAATTAATCTTCTCCCGGTCAAGATTTTATTTAAATCATATAATTTTTCTAGTTTAATCTTCTGTTCATTAAACTCAAAACCCATTTGAAAAACCTCTGATTGATAAAATAGCACATCTTCCTGCAACTCGTTGGGAGAGGACCTAGGACTCATACTCCCAGTATTTTATTTCTAAAATTTGTGACAACTCTTTTCTAAATTGATAAGTTGATTTTTGCCGGTTAAGAACTGTACTCGCAACGCCATTTCTTTAATTAATTCTTAATCTGCCAATTTCTGCTCGCATCAAACGCCCAAAAGAAGCATCTACTGGGCGTTTAACGCTATTAGTGATAGCCATTTGGGCGTTAAACACCAGAATGTATACCATTCTGGGCGTTTAATGCCAGAATGGATACCATTCTAGGCGTTTAATGCCAGATTTGTAGCATCCTGGGCGTTCAGAAAAACGCCCGATGATAAAGGATTTTCTGGCGTTTAACGCCAGCCAGATGCTATAGCTGGGATTAAACGCCCAGGAGAAGCTACAAATGAGCGTTAAACGCCCAAAACATGTAGCAGTTGGGCGTTTAACGCCAGGATTATAGGTTTCAATTCAAGATTTCTTGCATAAATATGTTACAAACTCTCATCTTTCAACTTCAATTTCGAAAAATTTTTAATCATAAACATATTTCTTAATTTTTCTTCAATATCTTTTTAAATTCCTCTAAAATCTTTTTAAACTCATCATATCTTCTTTTCAAAATTCAGATTTATCTTTTTCAAATATCTTTCATATCTTTTCAATTTTAAATTACATCTTTTTCCTATCATACTTATCTTTTACAAATCATATCTTTTTCAAAAATTTTCGAAAACCCACCCCCTTCCCTTTAAATCCACGTTCGGCCTCCCTCCTCTCCTCCATAATTCGAACTTGGCTCTCCCTCTATCCCTCTCCTTTCCTTTCTTTTGCTTGAGGACAAGCAAACCTCTAAGTTTGGTGTGTTTATCCGTGATCACTAAACCAATACCCACTAAGATCATGGCTCCTAAGGGAAAATAAACCACTCCAAGAGGCAAGAAAGAGAAAATTCGAAAACCACTTTGGAATCAAGGGAAGTTCTTAATCAAAGAACATTCAGACCATTACTACAAAATAATGGGTCTAAGGTCAGTGATCCTGGAAGTTAAATTCGATTTAAAAAAAGACGAATATCGAGAGATCCAAGAGCAAATTCAAAACAGGAGCTGGGAAATCCTAGCTAATCCTGAAACAAAGGTGGGAAGAAACATGGTTCAGGAATTCTACTATAATCTGTGGCAAATAGACAGGTAGAGAATAGCTGGAACTGTCTTCTATGACTATGGTAAGAGGGAATATTGTTCACCTCCACCCTGACAAAATAAGTGAGATCTTCAAGCTGCCTCAATTGAAAGATGACCCAGACTCCTTTAATAGGAGAATGATGAGAACAAATAAGGGCTTGGACGAAATTCTAGAGGACATATGCCTCCCTGGAACCAAGTGGACAACCAACACAAAGGGTGTCCCAAACCAACTCAAGAGAGGAGATCTTAAACCAGTTGCCAGAGGCTGGCTGGACTTCATTGGGCATTCTATACTGCCCACTAGCAACCGCTCTGAAGTCACCATCAAAAGAGCAGTAATGATCCATTGCATTATGTTGGGAAAAGAAGTGGAAGTTCATCAGCTGATCTTTTGTGAACTTTACACCATTGCAAACAAGAACTCCAAAGATGCCAAATTGGCTTATCCAAGCTTAATCTCTATGCTATGTAAAGATGCTGGGATAAAGATGGGAGTAAATGAGTATATGTCAGTTGAGCAACCAATCACCAAAAAGTCAATGGAAGGACAACAAGTGCAGGACGACCCCATCAAGAGGAAAGCACAGGAGTTCCTCCTGGAAATCCCTCAAATTGAATACTAGGAGCGTCTTGAAGCATCTATTACCAAGTTACAAGAAGCTATGGACCAACTAAAGAAAGAATAGAAAAATCAAAATAGCATGCTTTGCAAACTGCTTGGGGAACAAGAAGAGCAAGGGCGTGAACTGAAGCAACTGAAGCGTCAGAAGCTATCTCTTGAAGGGCCAAGCACCCCACAGACTAAAGGAGCATCCACTTCCCAAAATAAAGGTTGTTGAGTCCTAATCTTAGCCTTAACTCTGTGATAATTGTTCTTATTAGGAATTTACCTTAGAAGTTATATATGAGTAGTAGTAATTAGTATCTCTATTTTGAGTTTATCTCCAAATAAGCTATAATTTATTTTTCTCATCATCATCAAACATGAATAAAATAGCAGATTTTTAGAATAAGGAGGCAATATTTTTTTCGAGTTTTAATAAGGAAAATTCTAATTATTTATATATGGTGGCAATACTTTTTGTCTTATGAATAAATGCCTGAATAGTGCATATTTTTTATATTAAATTTTATAAATGTTAAAATTTTTGGCTCTTGAAAGAATGATGAACAAGAGAAATGTTATTGATGATCTGAAAAATCATGAAATTGATTCTTGAAGCAAGAAAAAGCAGTGAAAAAAAAAGGAGCAGCAGAAAAAGCCAATAGCCCTTTAAACCAAAAGGCAAGGGCAAAAAGGGTCCAAGGCTTTGAGCATCAATGGAAAGGAGGGCCTAAAGGAATAAAATCCTGGCCTAAGCGGCTAAATCAAGCTGCCCCTAACCATGTGCTTGTGTCATGAAGGTCCAGGTGAAAAGCTTGAGACTGAGTGGTTAAAGTCGTGATCCAAAGCAAAAGAGTGTGCTTAATAAATCTGGACACCTCTAATTGGGGACTTTAGCAAAGCTAAGTCACAATCTAAAAAGGTTCACCTTGTTATGTGTCTGTGGCATTTATGTATCCGGTGGTAATACTGGAAAACAAAGTGCTTAGGGCCACGGCCAAGACTCATAAAGTAGCTGTGTTCAAGAATAAACATACTAAACTGGGAGAATCAATAATACTATCTGAATTTTGAATTCCTATGGATGCCAATCATTCTGAATTTCAAAGGATAAAGTGAGATGCCAAAACTGTTCGGAAGCAAAAAGCTACTAGTCCCGCTCATCTAATTAGAATCTGAGCTTCACTTAAAACTAAGATATTATTGCTTCTTGATTTCTTTTTATCCTATTTTATTTATCTAGTTGCTTGGGGATAAGCAACAGTTTAAGTTTGGTGTTGTGATGAGCGGATATTTTATACGCTTTTTGGGGGTAATTTCATGTAGTGTTTAGTATGTTTTAGTTAGTTTTTAGTATATTTTTATTAGTTTTTAGGAAAAATTCATATTTCTAGACTTTACTATGAGTTTGTGTATTTTTCTGTGATTTCAGGTATTTTCTGGCTGAAATTGAGGGAGCTGAGCAAAAATCTGATTCAGGCTGAAAAAGGACTGCTGATGTTGTTGGATTCTGACCTCCCTGCACTCGGAATGGATTTTTTTGAGCTACAGAAGTCCAATTGGTGCGCTCTCAATTGTTTTGGAAAGTAGACATCTAGGGCTTTCCAAAAATATATAATATTCCATACTTTTCTCGAAGATAAACGACGTAAACTGGGTTTAACGTCAGTTCCATGTTCCATTCAGGCGTTAAACACCAGAAACAGGTTGCAAATTGGAGTTAAACGCCCAATACAGGTTACAACCTGACATTTAACTCCAGAAACAGCCCAACCACGTAAAAAGCTAAAGTCTCAGCCCCAACACACACCAAGTGGGCCCCAGAAGTGGATTTCTGCACTATCTATCTCAGTTTACTTATTTTCTGTAAACCTAGGTTACTAGTTTAGTATTTAAACAACTTTTAAGGATTTATTCTGTATCTCATGACATTTTAGATCTGAACTTTGTATCTTAGACAACATGAGTCTCTAAACTCCATTGTTGGGGTGAGGAGCTCTTCTGTGTCTCGATAAATTAATGCAACTATTTCTATTTTTCATTCAAATACGCTTGTTTCCATCTAAGATATTTATTCGCACTTCAATATGATTAATGTGATGATTCGTGACACTCATCACCATTCTCAACCTATGAACGTTTGCCTGACAACCACATCTGTTCTACATTAGACTGAATGAGTATCTCTTGGATTCCTTAATCAGAGTCTTCCTAGCATAAGCTAGAATCCATTGGCAGCATCATTGAGAATCTAGAAAGTCTAAACCTTGTCTGTGGTATTCTGAGTAGGATTCAGGGATTGGATGACTGTGACAAGCTTCAAACTCACAAAGGTTGGGCATAGTGACAAACGCAAAAGGATCAATGGATCCTATTCCAGCATGAATTAGAACTGACAGATGATTAGCCGTGCGGTGACAGCGCACTTGGACCATTTTTACTGAGAGGACGGATAGTAGCCATTGACAACGGTGATCCACCAACACACAACTTGCCATAGGAGGAACCTTGCGTGCGTGAAGAAGAAGACAGGGAAATGATGCATGCGAATTTGTCTCTCGACAAATTTCCTTCGGCAAGTATACCGAATTGTCGTCAAGTAAAAACTCACAATAGAGTGAGGTCAAATCCCACAGGGATTGATTGGTCAAGCAATTTTAATTGAAAGAATGCTCTAGTTGAGCTAAGCAGATAGTGGATATAGAATTGCAGAAAATTAAATGGCAGAAAAGTAAATGATAGCAAATAAAGTGCAGAATCTTAAATGGGGAATTAGGGTGATTAGCATGAAAGTAAATGACAGAAAGTAAAGAGAATGGGTAAGATCAGAAATGGGGAAATCATTGGGTTCAGGAGGTATTGCATTCTCCGGATCAAGTTCATTCTCATCTCTTCCTCAATCAATGCATTCATTGATCTCCTTGGCAATCTTAAGTGATTGGATCCCAATTCCTTGGCAATCTAATCTCTCTAAACTTGAACAATTGCCCAATTCCTTAATTTAATTGCTCATGAGAAGAGATGAGGCATGGTCACTGATTATACCACATGTATTTCCAAATCAAAGTGTTGGTAAGGTTAAATGTCACAATACCCATCCAAACCCCAATTTGGTCCAACATGAGAAAACATTTCTAGCATGATCTCCTCATCCATTTTCCAAGGCTCAGAGGAGATCCAATTATGGAGAGTTTCTTTCCCAAGATAACAATCCAATTAGATAAAGATCGAAAGCTTTCTAGTAAGACCAAGAGAAAAGAAAGAAGAAGAATAATGAAAACTATGATTGATCCATCAAATTACAACAGAGCTCCCTAACCCAATGAAAGGGTTTTAGTTGTTCAAAGCTCTGGAAAATGGAAATGAGGAAGAAGAAAGATACATTCTAACTCTAGAAGTTACAGAAAAGTAAAATATACAGAGTGTGGTTTTCTCCAATGTGCCAATCTCCTTTCTAGTTCAAAACTACTCCTATATATACTACTCTTCTTGGTCTTCTAGTCAATTCTGCAAGTCTTGGATATGGGCCTTTGATCTTAAGTTGAAGCAGTTGGGAATCTTCAGTGGGCTCAGCTTTAGTTGCAGAGAGAAAGTAATGTAAGCCTAGACTTTGGCTTGGGGCGTTAGTGGCGTTAACGCTGAGTGACATTATGGGTTCGAGAACGTTAGTGGCAATCACTTTTCTCACTAACGTTCCCACCACATGACCCATGTTAACTCCAACGTTAGTGGTACTAACGTGACCACTAACGTTGCCTTACAAACCTTCGCAAGCGTTATTAGGACTCACCTTTCCCAATAACGTTGCCTTGTGCCCCTAGTCCTCACGTTAGAGCTCACGTTAACTAAGTTAACGTGGCTCTTAATGTGGTTATGAATCATCTTCGCAAGCGTTATTGGGACTCACCTTTTCCAATAACGTTGCCTTGTGCCCCTAGTCCTCACGTTAGAGCTCACGTTAACTAAGTTAACGTGGCTTTTAACGTGGTTATGAATCATCTTCGCAAGCGTTATTGGGACTCACCTTTCCCAATAACGTTGCCTTGTGCCCCTAGTCGTCACGTTAGAGCTCACGTTAACTAAGTTAACGTGGCTCTTAACGTGGTTATGAATGCCATCCCAACGTTAGTGACAAAGGTGAGTGTCACTAACATTGGCTCATCAACTCCAACTCCACATTAACTTTCACGTTAGTGGTCTTAACGTGAGCCCTAACGTGGGCAATGCAAGCTTGATCCAACGTTAGTGACAAAGGTGAGTGTCACTAACGTTGGCATTGTTCCTCTCTTCCATGATAGAGTCCACGTTAACTTAGTTAACGTGGCTCTTAACGTGGTTCATTGCCACATCTTGGAGTGTTAGTGGTGATCACAATTACCACTAACATTGGAGTCTTTTTTTGTCTCCACGTTAACTACCACGTTAATGTAGTTAACGTGGCAATTAACGTGGCTCATGATGGCTTCGAAGGCGTTATTGGTGTCCACTTTTCTCATTAATGCTGTAGGCTTATCCCTATTCCACGTTAGTACCTACGTTAACTAGGTTAACATGGATGCTAACATGGCTCTTCCTTGCTTCTTTTGTCCTGAAATTACACAAATACAGTGCATCAAAGCTCTAATCCAAGTCATGAAATCATGCATTATCCAATTTAACATTCCTTCCTTGCATAATTCTCATGAAATAATGTAAAATTCACAATATTTGTCTAAATCAAGATGTAAGTGTTCTTTTATCTAAAACTTGCTTATTTCCTAAGAAAATGCATGAAACTACACTAAAACAGTAAAGGAAAGGTCAGTGAAACTGGCCTAGATTCCCTGGCATCACAACACCAAACTTAAAGCTTGCTTGTCCCTAAGCAAGTACTGAAACATGAATGATGAATGAAAGGGCAAGAGGAATGAATCATTATTGTGGAAGTTAAATCCTTAGTTTTATGGAGTTTCATGCATAGCAACTTAGGTTCGTTCCTTTACCAGGTTTCAGACCTTTATCATGTCCTTCAACACTTGCTTGTTTACATCCCTGAGACTTTCTAGTTATTGATCCTTTCTTCTTTTGTTTTCTCAAGATTTATTGCATTCTTCGTTTGGCTAAGTGCTCTGTAAGAGGGCGACTCTTTATGATAAGCTTTCAGTCAACACTCCCGAACCAGTTGGTTCAAGGTGCTAGGTGTTGAGACACCCGTTACTCCCTCAAGTCTCTTTCCCTCATACATACACACCACAAGCACATGGTTTGTTATTTTTCTTTCTTGAGACCTTGGTGTCCATCACCTCTTTGGGTTACTAAGTGTTTTATAGCAAGGGTTACTCTTGACGGTGGACATTCAGCTGATAATCCCGAGTTAGTTAACCCAAGTTACCAAGTGATAAGGCACTCCTGAGAGCTTATTCATCCAAGTAAATCCCCTATACATGAACACCACAGACACATGCTTCCATCTTAAACCCTTGGTGCCTAGCATTGTTTCTTATTGTGTTTCTTTCCTTTTTCACTTTTATTGCTCTTTCTCTTTTTTTATTGGGATCTTATTATTTAGTTAGTCTCAAAGGATGTGTTTCAAGCATAGGATTCAGGGTAGATTGTTGCCTTCTTTTCTTGTTTGGTGAACCAACTTAGCTTACTAATCTTCCTACCACAAACATATAAAATTTACTTCACAAAATAACTCCACTCTTGTTTTTCATAACATTTCTTTTCATTTGGCTTAAGGGACAAACATACAAGTAAGCAAGATAAAGTTGAAAACCAGGGACATTAGACAAGTAACCATAGACTTGAGCAATGAAACTTAAATGCAGAATTGAAAATCCTAAACTACTATGGAAGCATGTTCTATTTCATACATGATTTTCCTTATTTAAAACTCTGAAAAGGTAGAGAACAAGGGAGAGCTCCTACTTCCACTCTAAACATTATAATGCAGCAGAGTTTAGTGCAATACAACCTCTTATTGATATCTTATTTCTTTTCCGTCAGCATCCTTCCTGCCTTTTAGATGTAGATGTTTTAAGAGATTGATTGAATTCTTGAGAGAATTTAAGTAGAAGTTGTTTGTCCTCCTAAACACTTGAGATCTCGTTCGCCTGCATGTATGCTTAAAAGTTCTTGGAATTCAATTGGTGTGTGAACACCAAACTTAGTTTCCTGCCTACTGAAATAGGTTAAATTCATGCAAGGAACCTCATGTGCTTTTATTGAGCAATTGACTACAAAACAGACATTAAACTATTGTTAGGTGGTTTCCTGATTGGTTGGAGCTAGTAACTAGTCAATCCAAGGGTTCAGATATGTTCCTTAACACACTCCTTGATGGAGTACCAGCTTAGAATCACACATTCACCATTGGATTGCTATGGTGTGGAACACCAAACTTAGCTCCTTGCAATACAGAGAAGCCACTTCACCCTTTTATTAAACTATTAGGAAGAGAAAATTATCTTTGGTTGGGTTGCCTCCCAACAAAGCGCTTTTTTTAATGTCGCTAGCTCGACAGTTGCTTCCTTAGTTGAGATGGTACTTCAGTTTGGGGCCCTCCCCTATGTTGCCTAGGTAGTGTTTAAGTCTTTGTCCATTCACTGTGAACGTTCTCTTTGAATCTTCCTCCATGATATCTATGTGTCCATAAGGTGAGACTTTTGTGACGAGAAAGGGTCCTGACCACCTTGATTTATGTTTTCCAGGGAATAGCCTTAGTTTGGAGTTGTAGAGGAGTACTTGTTGCCCTTCTTCGAAGCTCCTTGAAGCCAGTTTGAGGTCATGCCTCTTCTTTGCTTTTTCCTTATAGATCTTGGTGTTTTCATAGGCTTGAGACCTAAATTTCTCCAGTTCTTGCAACTGCAGATTCTTTTCTCACCAGCAGCAATGCTATCAAGGTTCAGCAGTTTGAGAGTCCAAAAGGCTTTGTGCTCCAACTCCAGAGGTAAATGACATGCTTTTCTATATACCAGTTGATATGGGGACATTCCTATTGGTATTTTGAAGGCTGTCCTGTATTCCCAAAGATAGTCATCCAGTTTTTTTTTTTTTTTTTAATATGATCTTCATGAAGACAAAACAACTGACTTCTTTGATGCTCATATATGCACATTGGTGACACCAAACTTAGTTTGTGATCATGTGGTGTTTAAGGGTTTAATCAAGACTCTTAGCCCAAAATGACATAAGTTGTGTTCATGCCATCTTAATGTGCCTTGAACACCAAACTTGTTATTCACTATATGTTGCATATAAGGGTTCTGTTAAATGTTTGTCAAAGTTGTTTTGAAATTCATGATCTTACTTCATTAACTAACACTAAAGAATTTAAAAGAAGGGATAAGAATCATGGGTTGCCTCCCATGAAGCGCTTCTTTATCGTCATTAGCGTAACGGTTGACCCTTGTCATGGTGGTTGGTGGTGCTTCAAATCCTCTCCTCTTGCAGTGTGTTTGTCTCCAGTGGCTTTGTTGAGAAGCTCCACATGTTCCAAGGATAAGACTTTGTTGATGATGTACACTGGAGGTAGCTGAGATGGGATGGTAGGAAGATGAGGTGGGATGGTTGGATAGTGAGCAGAGATCACTTCATCTCATGGAGAGAAATCCTCTGTAGGGATCTTCTTGTTTCTCCATCTTCTGGATACTTTCCTCCTTGTTTCTCTTGATTCTGTCTTGCTTTCTATAGATTCTTTCTTTAAGGGATCCTTGTTTCTAGCTTTGCATGACTCTGGTGGGCTCAGCTCCCTTTGAGTTACCTTTGAATGTGGTTCTTCCTGAATATATGGCTTTCCAACCAATGGGGTTTCCAATAGTGTTGTTTGTGCTTCACTGCTTGTTTCTTGCATCAATGCTTCATTATGCTCTTCTCTTGATTCTTTGTTTTCTTGACTTGCTTCTTGCCATGATTTGCAGACATTGATGGTGAGTTGTTCATCATGTATCCTTAAGATTAGCTCTCCCCGTTCCACATCTATAAGTGCCTAGCAGTGGCTAAGAATGGCCTCCCTAAGATGATTGGATGGAGATGACTTTCTTCCATCTCTAGGATAACAAAGTCTGTGGGGAGATAGTAGCTCCCAACCTTCACCAACACATTTTCAACTACTCCTATTGCCTGTTTTTGAGTTTTGTCAGCCAATCTGATAATTACATCAGTAGGAGTTAGTTCATTGATTTGGAGCTTCTTCATGAGGGAGAGGGGCATTAAGTTGATGCTTGCTCCCAAGTCACAAAGCCCTTTGTCAATTTTTGTTTCGCCTATAGCACAAGGGATGTGGAAGCTCCATGGGTCTTTTCTTTTTATAGGTAGCTGTGGTTGAATAAGAGCACTGCACTCCTTGTTCATCAGTATTGTTTGCGCACCTTTCAATGAACTCTTCCTGGTCAGCAGCTCTTTTATGTACTTAATGTATAAGGGCATCTGTTGGAGAGCTTTAATGAATTGTATGTTTATATGAAGAGATGCAAACATATCAAGGAACCTTGAGTATATTCTTCTTGCTTCACCACCTTTTAGTCTTTGAGGAAAAGGTGCATATGGGTTCAGACCCTCTCTTTTAGCTTCTCCTTCTGTGGAGGGTTGGGTTCCTAATTTCTCTCCTCATGCTTATCTTTCGGACTGTCTTGAAGATGTTTTGCTTGTGTGACTGCTTCCCCCACACTCACTTCATCACTAGTGGTGATCACCTTGCACTCTTCCCATCTTACTTTCTTAGCTTCTCCTCTTGGGTTCTTCTCTGTGTCACTTGGGAAGCTGTCAGTGGACTTAGGAATTTGATGGGATAGATACCCTACTTGGGATTCCAACCTTTTGATGGTATCTCCTTAGTTCTTAATGTTGGTTCGCACCTCATCCTTGAATGCATTGTTGTCCTGGACTTCCTTGCATAAACCTTCAAGTAAGGTTTCAATTCTAGAGAGTCTATCCTCAAAGTATGATGGTGGGTTTGGGTTATAAGAGTGAGGGTGATCATGCTGGTTTTGATATGGGTGTTGAGGAGTGTGGTTAGGTGGTTGTTGATATGATCTTTGTGATGAATGTTGGTGGATAGCATGGTTGTTAGGATTATGATTTTGACGTCTCTGATCTTGGCCTTGGTCTTGTTCGTTTCTCCATCCAAAGTTGGGGTGGTTCTTCCATCCTGGATTGTAAGTTTTGGAGTATGGATCATGATTTTGCCTTGGTGAATTACCAACATAGTTGGCTTGCTCCCATTCACCTCATTCCTCTGTGTTTACTCCTTCTTAGGTTGATGATTGTGTGGTGACTGCTGCAACTTGGTTCTTCTCCATTTGCTTTGTAAGGTCAGCTAGTTGCTTGGCAATCATCTTGTTCTGAGCTAGTAGTGCATCAACATGGTTCAGTTCCAGTACACCTCGGGTGTTGCTCCTCCAAGAAGCATAGAAGTAGTCATTCTCAGCTATAGTCTCAATGACATCTATGGCTTCTTCAATGGTCTTCTTCTTGTTCAAAGATCCTCTAGATGAGTGGTCTACTGCCTTCTTCGATTCATACAGAGTCCCTCATAGAAAATATGCAGCTGTACCCATTCATTGAACATGTCTGGTGGGCACCTTCTTGTCAAATCATTAAACCTCTCCCACGCTTCGTAGAGAGTCTTACCATCTTGTTGCCTGAAAGTTTGTACCTCAGCTCTCAGCCTGTTGATCCTTTGAGGAAGGTAGAACCTTGCCAAGAATTTGTTCACTACATCTTCCCATGCTGTTAAACTCTCCTTTGGAAAAGACTCCAACCATTTAGACGCCTTGTCCCTGAGTGAAAAGGGAAACAAGAGCAATCTGTAAACATCTGGGTGGACGCCATTAGACTTCACGGTGTCACATATTCTTAGGAAGGCGGTTAAATGTTGATTTGGGTCTTCTTGGGCACTTCCTTCGAATGAACGGTTGTTCTGAACAAGGGTGATGAGCTGGGTTTTAGCTCAACGTTGTTAGCATGTATGGTTGGCTTTTGGATGCTGCTTCTACAGTTGCCTGGGTCTGGGTTGATGTAAGATCCTAGAACCCTTCTTCCTGGCTTAGCATGATTCACATGGCCATCTCTGGCATGGTTATGAGCTTCTCCTTCATGGTTATTGTTCATACCCTGACCGAGCTCCCCAAACTCGGGAAGTTCAAAGAAGGTCCGACCTCGTCCCAAGGCCCACGCCTGAGGTCGGACCTCGGACAAATAAGCTAAGAAGGCCCATCAAAAGGAACGAAGCCCAAAACCTAAAGGCCGAAAAGGCCTAGGAAAGGCGGTTCCACAAAGATAGAGATAAAACTCCCAAAAGATAAGATAAGATAAGAATATCTTATCCAGGGATGATCACGACCAACTACTATAAATACACTGGAGCACCCAGGTATAACTCATACTCTAATTCTACTCAATATCTGCTTGGACCCATGCTAACTTAAGCATCGGAGTGTCATTGCAGGTACAACCACCAACCACTCCACATATCAAGCTCGGGTCCCTGACCCCCACCTCGGGCCTCACCAAGACGTCCGAGCTACTCGTTTCAGGTAACCCCCGGAACATTGGCGCCGTTGCCGGGGACCTGGAAGTCATCCCTCTACCATGGCGGACGACCCCTCCAACAATGACCGCGCGGCATCAGAACAAGAGGAGGAAGTTGACACCGGAGAACGACCGGACAGCCCTCTATCACCACGCACTCCAGGAGGAAACAAACAGAATCGCCCAAAGACGTCACTCCCAAACAAAGATCCACGAAATCCCGAAAAAGAAAAGAGCTCGGAAATTCTAGAAGCAGTCCGGGCACAACAAAACCGACTAAAACAACTCGAAGAGGACATAAAGAAGCAAAAAGAAACTGAACAAGATCTGAGAAGGGAAGCTCGCAAGCGCAGAGAATTAGAAGAAAAACTGCGGAAAATAGAGGCCAACCTGAAAGATCGGTCAGACCGCGGCCCCACCCCCGAAGGCAACCATGATCCCTTCACGCAAGAGATCATGAAGGAGAAGGTACCGCGAAACTTTAAACCACCCGATATGGATCTCTACGACGGCACCACCGACCCAAGTCACCACCTCAGCAACTTCAGAAGCAGAATGTACCTAGTCGACGCCTCCGACGCGATTCGGTGCAAAGCCTTCCCCACCACTCTCACCAAATCAGCCATGAAGTGGTTCGACCACCTGCCACCTAGATCAATCACCAGCTTCGAAGACCTAACCAAAAAATTCCTAACAAGATTCTCCATTCAAAAGGACAAGGCAAAACATGCCCCCAGTCTACTCGGGATCAAACAAGGTAACCAAGAAACTCTCCGAGAGTACATGGAGCGATTCAACAAAGCCTGCCTGGACATACAACACTTGCCCACTGAAGCAGCCATCATGGGACTAGCAAACGGCCTAAAAGAGGGACCGTTTAGCCAATCCCTATCCAAACGATACCCGACCTCCCTATACGAGGTGCAGGAACGGGCAGAAAAATATATCAACATGGAGGAAACCTCCCAGCTAAGAGACTCTTCTAGGAAGGAATCAACCTACCCGTTCCGAGATCGAGATCGGGAACAGAAGAAGAAAGAAGAATCCAACTCGGACAAGCCACGGAAGTATCATAGCTACACTCCCCTCCGAGTTTCCCTGGTAGACGTCTACAGAGAAGTATGCCACACCGAAAAAATCCCACCGCCCCGACCTCTAAAACACAAGAGAGCAGGGAGAGATCGGTCCGAATACTGTGAATACCACAAGCTCTACGGTCATTCTACTAACGACTGCCACGACCTAAAAAATGTTATAGAAAAGCTAGCCAGAGAAGGAAAACTCGACAGATACATAGCAGAGAAGGGAGAAGAGACCAAAAAGAGAAGGAGGGGAGATAACGAAGATCGGGCTGAGCAAACCCCGCGAACCCCTGAAAGGCACGTTCACATGATAAATGGAGGTTTTGCAGGCGGAGGAACATCCAGATCCTCGCGAAAAAGACACCTCAAAGACGTCTATCATGTCCGAGAAGACAGCCCCCTGCCCGAATTACCTACTATCTCGTTTACCCGAGAAGATGCTCAAGGGGTAATACCCGGGCACGACGATCCAATGGTAATCACCATCATCCTAGCAAACGCCAACCTACATCGAACCCTGGTTGACCAGGGAAGCTCAGCAGATATCCTGTTCAAAACAGCCTTCGACAAACTCGGACTTGAAGAAAAAGAGCTAAAGGCCTATCCCACCGACTTATTTGGACTAGGGGACACCCCGATCCATCCCTTAGGATACATCTCGCTACATACTACCTTTGGAAGAGGCGAACAATCTAGAACATTAAGCATCGACTACATTATAGTCGACGTCACTTCAGCATACAATGCCCTCATTGGGCGACCAACCCTAAACAGACTAGCAGCTATAGTCTCAACCCCACACCTCTGTATGAAGTTCCCTACCACAAAGGGAATCGCTACCCTAAAAGGCGACCAAAAACTAGCACGGCGATGCTACAACGAAAGCCTGAGCCTAAAAGGGAAAGAGGTCAATACAATAGAACTCGGACGAGTTCAAACCCGAGAAGACCTCCAGCCACAACCAAAGGGAGAAACCGAAAAAATCCAAATCGGGAACACACCTGAAAAAATAACAAACGTAGGAGCGAACCTCGAAGCAGGCCTAAAAGAGGAACTCATAACCCTCTTAAAAGAGAATTCCGACCTCTTCGCCTGGAAAGCCTCCGACATGCCAGGCATAAGCCCCGACCTGATGTGCCATAAGCTACCAGTATACCCGGGGTCCAGACCTGTCCAACAAAGACGCCGGAAACTCGGGCCTGAGCGCGTGCAAGCAATAGAAGAACAAGTACAAGCATTACTAGATGCAGGGTTCATTCGAGAAGTAAAATACCCCCTATGGCTCGCAAATGTGGTCCTGGTAAAGAAGCCCAACGGAAAATGGAGGATGTGCGTCGATTACACGGATCTCAACAAAGCCTGCCCCAAGGACCCATATCCACTACCAAACATCGACGCCTTAGTAGACGCAGCCTCAGGCTATAGATATCTCTCCTTCATGGACGCATACTCGGGATACAATCAAATCCCGATGTACGGACCCGACCAAGAAAAGACCTCGTTCATAACCCCAAGGGCAAACTACTGCTACGTAGTAATGCCCTTCGGGCTGAAGAACGCAGGGGCAACCTACTAGAGGCTAATGAACAAAGTGTTCTCAGAGCACATCGGACTACAACTAGAGGTGTACGTCGACGACATGCTGGTAAAGACACAAGAAGACGGAAACTTGCTGACCGACCTCACCAGTGTCTTCGGCACCCTCAGAAAACACAACATGAGGCTCAACCCGACAAAGTGCACCTTCGCCGCAGAAGCCGGAAAATTCTTAGGCTTCATGTTGACTCAAAGGGGCATCGAAGCAAACCCGGACAAATGCCAAGCGATACTCAATATGAAAAGTCCGACCTGTGTCAAAGAAGTACAACAGCTGAATGGAAGGCTGGCCGCCCTATCAAGATTTTTGGCAGGATCAGCGATAAAATCACTACCTCTCTACTCACTCCTAAAGAAAGGGAAACCCTTCTCATGGACCCCGGAGTGCGAAAAAGCCTTTCAAGAATTCAAGGAATTCCTCGGGCAGCCACCAATCCTAACCCGACCTTTGAAAGGGGAAGAGCTCGTATTATACCTCTCGGTCGGACATCGGGCAGTTGCTTCAGCATTAATACGGGAAAACGACCAAGGACAACACCCCGTATACTTTGTGAGCAAGGCACTGCAAGGGGCCGAATTAAACTATCAGAAAATAGAAAAATTCGCCTACGCCCTAATATTCACAGCTCGGAGGCTCCGTCCCTACTTTCAAGCCCACACCATCAAAGTCCGGACAAACCAACCCATGAGACACATCCTGCAAAAAACAGACCTGGCAGGACGAATACTACAATGGGCGGTGGAACTGTCCGAGTTCGACCTCCACTATGAAGCCCGGACTGCCATAAAATCTCAGTATCTAGCCGACTTCATCGCAGAATATACTGAGACCCCTGGAACCCCACTCTCGTGGAATCTGTATGTCGACGGGTCCTCAAACAAAACAGGAAGCGGAGCCGGGGTTATACTCGAAAGCGACCAAGGAACACGGATAGAACTATCCCTAAAATTCGAGTTCCAGGCCTCGAACAACCAAGCCGAATACGAGGCCCTACTAGCAGGTCTAAAGCTAGCCGAAGAGGTCGGAGCCCAGAGAATCACGATCTTCAGCGACTCCCAGGTCGTCACATCTCAAGTAAATGGAAGCTACCAGGCCAAAGACCCAACTATGAAAAAATACCTGGATCAAACACAGGCACAATTACGCCACTTTTCAGAAATACAAATCCAGCACATACCTCGGGAACAAAACGCCCGGGCAGACGCCCTCTCAAAGCTCGCCAGCACCAAGCCCGGAGGCAACAACAGAAGTCTCCTCCAGGAAACTTTACAATCCCCCTCCGTGCTAAGAGAGGAAGAAACGCTGAATATATCCAACCAACAGCAAGGATGGATGACCCCCATACTCAGCTACCTGAAGTCGGGAACTCTTCCCGCCGAAAGAAAGGGAGCTAAAAGACTCACGAAAGATGCCCAAAATTATACACTAATTCACGGCATATTATACAGAAGAGGATTCACAAATCCCCTCCTTCGGTGCGTCCCGACCTCAGAAACAAAGAACGTCCTCGAAGAAGTCCACGGAGGCATGTGTGGGAACCATCTCGGAGCTCGGGCATTATCTAAAAAGGTAGTCCGAGCCGGCTTCTACTGGCCGACCTTGCAGAAAGACGCAACGGAATTCGTGAAAATATGCCCCCTGCCAAAAACACGCCAATTTCCACAAGGCACCGCCCGAAGACCTTATCAGCATCACTGCGCCATGGCCCTTCGCAAAATGGGGACTCGACCTACTCGGCCCGTTTCCACAAGGACCGGGGCAAGTCAAATACCTCATAGTAGGGGTCGACTACTTCACAAAGTGGATCGAAGCTGAACCCTTAGCCACTATTACGGCTCAGAAAAGCCGTAGATTCCTATACAAAAACATTGTCACGAGGTTCGGAGTCCCCTACTCCATCACAACAGACAATGGAACACAGTTCACGGACACGAGTTTTCAGAACTTGGTGGCCGAACTAAAAATCAAACAGCAATTCACATCGGTCGAGCACCCACAAACCAATGGACAAGCAGAGGCTGCAAATAAAGTCATCTTGGCCGGGTTAAAACGAAGACTCCAAGAGGCCAAAGGGGCATGGGCCGAAGAACTCCCCCAGGTACTATGGGCATATCGGACAACCCCGCACTCTACAACGGGAGAATCCCCATTCCGACTAGCTTACGGGATGGAGGCAATGATTCCTATCGAAGTAGATGAAGGGTCGCCCAGAGTCATCTTCTACAACGAAGGAGGCAACCCACAGGCACAAAGGGAAGAACTCGACCTCCTCCCCGAGGTCCGAGAAAGAGCCCGAATCCGAGAAGAAGCCTTAAAACGGTGAACGGCCCTCAGATACAATAAAAAGGTAATAAAGTGAAGTTTCTCCATTCACGACCTGATTCTAATCCGAAATGACATCGGAACACAAAAGTCGGGAGAAGGAAAGCTAGCCGCAAATTGGAAAGGGCCCTACAAGGTAACAGAAGTCTTAGGGACAGGCTACTACAAAATATCCGACCTAGAAGGCAATGAGCTGCCCAGGGCCTGGCACGCCTGTAATCTAAGACGGTACTACAGCTAGAAAAACTTAACCCGAGGTGTACTCTTTTTCCCTACAAGGGTTTTTTAATGAGACACCCGGTTAAGTAGGATACCCGACCTAGTCAAAGGGTAAACATTCTGTAAATATTCTTTCTTTTTCAATACTAATCAAATTTCTCTATTTTCTCTTCCCCATAATGAAGCAAATCCTAGAAAGTACCCCACCAAGGCGCATTAATTTATGCTCGGCAAAACGCAAAAAATCATTTGCCAAGAGACCATACAAGGTCGGCAAAGATAAAGCGACGAGGTTCAAATTAATGTGAGAAGTTATAAAGTAACTCTGAAATGGCTCGAAAAGCCAAATAAAAAAGAGGTTACAAAAATAACTTAAAAAGGCCGACCAACGACGAAGTCGGACCCGACAAAGGGAAAGTTATATAGTAACTCTGAAATGGCTCGAAAAGCCAAATAAAAAGAGATTACAGAAATAACTTGAAAAGGGCCGACCAACGACAAAGTCGGACCTAACAAAAAGGAGGTACTCGAGCACCCGAGATCCGAGAAAAAGCTCGGACCCAAGAAAGAAGCCTTAAAACGGCGAGAACCAAGATTTCGAAAAAACGCTTACTAAAAAGTTGCTTTACAAAAGCAACTAAAAAGTACAAAGCGGAAGAACGAAATCGAAGGAAGCTCCGAAAACGCTTACTAAAAAGTTGCTTTACAAAAGCAACAAAAAAGTACAAGCGAAAGAACGAAATCAAAGGAAGTTCCGAAAACGCTAGCTAAAAAGTTGTTATCCGAAAACAACTAAAAAGCACAAAAGCGGAAACAAAAGGTCAAAACGCTAGCTAAAAAGTTGTTATCCGAAAACAACTAAAAAGCACAAAAGCGGAAACAAAAGGTCAAAACGCTAGCTAAAAAGTTGTTATCCGAAAACAACTAAAAAGCACAAAAGCGGAAACAAAAGGTCAAAACGCGAACAAAAACGCCGCATAATAAAGTTACCACAAGTAGCTAAATAAAGCAAAAGGTGTCCAAAAGCGTTCACAGAAACCATCCAACAAAAAACCCACAGGCCGGGCAAACCACTAAAAAAGATTACAGAGGATCAAGGTCCTTTCCAGACTCCACATCAACAGCAGGCTGCGGAGGAAACATAGATATCGGGACTGCATCAACGGCAACATCATCCCGACCAGATCTATCCCCGACCAAAGGTGAAGTCGGGTTCTCAACCGAAACTTTGGGGTCGGACATCGGGACCTCATCCTCAGTAGGAGCAGGAACAATCTGGCCATCCACAACGACGTTATCCGTACTGAATAAGCTCAGATCTAGGTCGGGAGCAAGAACTCGGACCTGAGCCTTCAAATTCTCGAACATGGCATCCATGCCCTTGGCCACATGACCTTCCAGCTCGTAAAACTTGTCCTGCGCGGATTGCAACTCCTCCCTTGTCTCCACAAGCTCGGTATATAGCTTGGTATAATTTTCTGTAGCCGCCTTCGCCATCTCCTCCGATGTCTTCGCTGCCGCCACAGCCGCGGTAGCTTTAGTTTTCTCTTTCTCCAAAGAGGCCTCCAGCTCAGTAATCCTGGCAGCCTTCATCTGACTAATCCTATCAAGCTCGGACTGAGTCCTCTCAAGTCGGGAGCTGGTCGCCCCAAGGGGGGATTTCTTGAACTCCCGGGCAATAGCGGCATGAAGACTAGCCATCCGGACACAGCTCCGCGCCATATATTGAAAATGATGCTCCATAGACACATCATCAATAGAAATGAAAGTCTGAGGGAGAATGTGCTGCTCGATCCAACCAAGAGCATCGAAGTCCTTATCATTGAAACCAGCAAGCTCTTGAGAGGTCTTCTGCTTCTTGGGAGGAGGACCCGAGAACGGAGGAGGAGAAGAAGTAGCAGGCCCAGAGGTCGGAGGATCCTGACTTATAGCTCGGAACTGGGGAGTCGGAATAGTCTTCGACCGAGTCTGAACACCCACAGTAGCCTTCGGCGGAGAAGATCGGGCAGAAGCCTCCCCGGCCTCGATATTTCGAGCAGCCACCGACTTCTTCGTCCGACGTAAGAATTTCATGGAATCAGCCTGAGAAGACATCTCTGCAAGAAATGAAGAAAAGGATTACCACAACAGAAATTCCACCAAAAACAAGCAAAACCAAAATACTAAAAAAGAAGAATTTCGGAAGAGGTCGGGAACTACCTAACTCGGAACGGAGAAGGCTTCGATCTCCCAACATTTTCTTCGTGTCCAAGTGAGGTGCCCGACCCCATAAACTGCTCACCACACCCACAAAAGCCTGCTCCACCTCATCTAGACTCTCAAAGGTATACTTAACAGACACTACATTCTCCTGCCAACAAAGAGGAAAGGAAGGCTCCCCACTCTCATCTAAAAAGAAAGGTCGGACGTCCCCAGTTGCCCGGACCTTGAAATAAAAGTTCTTAAAATCGTGAAAGGACTCATCATACAGGGTACAAAACTTTCTCCCCTGGTTAGCCCTAAAGGAGACCCAGGACACCTTCCCTCCACCCGAACCCGGCTTCGTCAACACAAACAAATAGGAAAAAAGAGAAATAGAGGGGGAGACACCCAAAAACTGACACAAAAGTTGGAACAGCTTTAAAAATGCCCAGGAATTTGGATGGAGCTGCGTAGGGGCAAGGTTACAAGACCACAACACCTCGGACTCCAGGTCGGTAAAAGGAAGTCGGACACTCAGCTTAGAAAAAAAGCAATCATAAGCGTAAAAAAAGAGCTTCTCGGAACTATCTAAAGGCGGGAAGCACACTCTCTCCTCGGAATCTGGGGCTACTAACTCATAATCCCTCTCAGACTCTCTATCTTCACATATGCTACATTGCCTACGAAACCTAGCTAAATACTCAGAATCTACCACAGACAGGACTCTTAGAGGAACAGGATCTACCCAACCAAGACCACTCGGAATCTTGGTCGACATCGCTTGCAGAACCTTTCGAGACATAAAAATCTTGCCTACAAAGAAGAATACAACAGCAAGGCAAAAATCACATAAAGGCAGACAGCAAAAACCCATTCAGCAAAGCGAGAAAACCAAGTTCTTTTAGAAGAAAATACACCCGAAAACAAAATACCAAGAGAAAAGAGCCCCCCCCCCCACACAACCAAAGCAATGGCGGCGCCTCTTTTCGGGGCAACCCAGGCATAGAAGAAAAAGAAACAGAAGCATATGTGCGCAAAGAAAATGAAGACGAGAACAAACCTGGAAGAAAGGAAGAAGACGACGAGCTCCGATGCAAGGAGAACGAAAACGGCGGCGCAGAGGAAACCCCGGAAAAACGCACAGAAAAAATCGGAGAAGAAGAACAAAGAAGGAGCGGCGCTCGAAGGAGAGGTGGCGAAAACTCAGAAAATGGAAAGGGAACAGAATAAACGAAGAAAATGAGGAAAGGGGCAAATAAATAATGCCATCACAGAGCCCGAACGGAAATCGAGGAGAAACGGTAAAAAGCAATAAATGCTGAAACGGCCGTTTTCAAATTTTGAAAAAACTACTATGCCCGAGCTCGACCTCTCAAAAAGGACGAACTCGGGCAGGGGCACTGTTCATACCCTGACCGAGCTCCCCAAACTCGGGAAGTTCAAAGAAGGTCCGACCTCGTCCCAAGGCCCACGCCTGAGGTCGGACCTCGGACAAATAAGCTAAGAAGGCCCATCAAAAGGAACGAAGCCCAAAACCTAAAGGCCGAAAAGGCCTAGGAAAGGCGGTTCCACAAAGATAGAGATAAAACTCCCAAAAGATAAGATAAGATAAGAATATCTTATCCAGGGATGATCACGACCAACTACTATAAATACACTGGAGCACCCAGGTATAACTCATACTCTAATTCTACTCAATATCTGCTTGGACCCATGCTAACTTAAGCATCGGAGTGTCATTGCAGGTACAACCACCAACCACTCCACATATCAAGCTCGGGTCCCTGACCCCCACCTCGGGCCTCACCAAGACGTCCGAGCTACTCGTTTCAGGTAACCCCCGGAACAGTTATCCTCCATGATTGTTTCAAAGAATTCCTCCTCTTCCTCTGCTCTAACAACTCTTTTGCCTCTTGCTTCCCTCCTTTTTCTAAGGAGAGTCCTCTCAGGTTCAGAATCAAAGGGTGTTAAAGCTCCGCTTCTTCTACCTGTCATACAACCAGCACAGCTCACAGCAAGAAAGAAATTGCAGAAATTATAATGGTTAAAGTGATTGTTAGTGTGAGTGGTGCAAATTGTCAAACAGTTAGTGGGTTAGTGAACATAATTGTAAATAATGCGGGAAAATAAAAGGGAAGATAAGGAAAGGGAAGAAGTAACTATAACTGAAAGTAAACAGCTAAACAAAATGAACAAAAGAAAAAAATGCTCAATCTAGTGATCTTCCAACTTAATCATTGTTGATTCAAAATCAATCCTCAACAACGGCGCCATAAACTTGATGCATGGGAATTTGTCTCTCAACAGATTTCCTTCGGCAAGTATACCGAATTGCCGTCAAGTAAAAACTCACAATAGAGTGAGGTCGAATCCCACAGGGATTGATTGGTCAAGCAATTTTAATTGGAAGAATGCTTTAGTTGAGCTAAGCAGATAGTGGATATAGAATTGCAGAAAATTAAATGGCGGGAAAGTAAATGATAGAAAATAAAGTACAGAATCTTAAATAGGGAATTAGGGTGATTAGCATGAAAGTAAATGACAGAAAGTAAAGAGAATGGGTAAGATCAGAAATGGGGAAATCATTGGGTTCAGGAGGTATTGCATTCTCTGGATCAAGTTCATTCTCATCTCTTCCTCAATCAATGCATTCATTGATCTCCTTGGCAATCTTAAGTGATTGGATCCCAATTCCTTGGCAATCCAATCTCTCTAAACTTGAACAATTGCCCAATTTCTTGATTTAATTGCTCATGAGAAGAGATGAGGCATGATCACTGATTATACCATATGTATTTCCAAATCAAAGTGTTGGTAAGGTTAAATGTCACAATACCCATCCAAACCCTAATTTGGTCCAACATAAGAAAGCATATCTAGCATGATCTCCTCATCCCTTTTCCAAGGCTCAGAGGAAATCCAATTATGGAGAGTTTCTTTCACAAGATAATAATCCAATTAGATGAAGATTGAAATCTTTCTAGTAAGATCAAGAGAAAAGAAAGAAGAAGAATAATGAAAACTATGATTGATCCATCAAATTACAACAGATCTCCCTAACCCAATGAAAGGGTTTTAGTTGTTCATAGCTCTGGAAAATGGAAATGAGGAAGAAGAAAGATACATTCTAACTCTAGAAGTTGCAGAAAAGTAAAATATACAGAGTGTGGTTTTCTCCAATGTGCCAATCTCCTTTCTAGTTCAAAACTACTCCTATATATACTACTCTTCTTGGTCTTCTAGTCAATTCTGCAAGTCTTGGATATGGGCCTTTGATCTTAAGTTGAAGCAGTTGGAAATCTTCAGTGGGCTCAGCTTTAGTTGCAGAGAGAAAGGGATGTAAGCCTGGACTTTAGCTTGGGGCGTTAGTGGCGTTAACGCTGAGTGACATTATGGGTTCGAGAACGTTAGTGGCAATCACTTTTCTCACTAACGTTCCCACCACATGGCCCACGTTAACTCCAATGTTAGTGGTACTAACATGACCACTAACGTTGCCTTACAAACCTTCGCAATCATTATTGGGACTAACCTTTCCCAATAACGTTGCCTTGTGCCCCTAGTCCTCACGTTAGAGCTCACGTTAACTAAGTTAACGTGGCTCTTAACGTGGTTGTGAATCATCTTCGCAAGCGTTATTAGGACTCACCTTTCCCAATAACGTTGTCTTGTGCCCCTAGTCCTCACGTTAGAGATCACGTTAACTAAGTTAACGTGGCTCTTAACGTGGTTATGAATCATCTTTGCATGTGTTATTGGGACTCACCTTTCCCAATAACGTTGCCTTGTGCCCCTAGTATTCACGTTTGAGCTCACGTTAACTAATTTAACGTGGCTCTTAATGTGGTTATGAATGCCATCCCAACGTTGGTGACAAAGGTGAGTGTCACTAACGTTGGCTCATCAACTCCAACTCTATGTTAACTTTCACGTTAGTGGTCTTAATGTGACCCCTAACGTGGGTAATGCAAGCTTGATCCAATATTAGTGACAAAGGTGAGTGTCACTAATGTTGGCATTGTTCCTCTCTTCCACGTTAGAGTCCACGTTAACTTAGTTAACGTGGCTCTTAACGTGGTTCATTGCCACATCTTGGAGCATTAGTGGTGATCACAATTCCCACTAACGTTGGAGTTTTTTTGTCTCCACGTTAATTACCACGTTAATGTAGTTAACGTGGCAATTAACGTGGCTCATGATGGCCTCGAGGGCGTTACTGGTGTCCACTTTTCTCATTAACGCTGTAGGCTTATCCCTATTCCACGTTAGTACCTACGTTAACTAGGTTAACATGGATGCTAACGTGGCTCTTCCTTGCTTCCTTTGTCCTGAAATTACATAAATACAGTGCATCAAAGCTCTAATCCAAGTCATGAAATCATGCATTATCCAATTTAACATTCATTCCTTGCATAATTTTCATGAAATAATGTAAAATTCACAATATTTGTCTAAATCAAGATGTAAGTGTTCTTTTATCTAAAACTTGCTTATTTCCTAAGAAAATGCATGAAACTACACTAAAACAGTAAAGAAAAGGTCAGTGAAACTGGCCTAGATGCCCTGGCATCAGGAAACCAGAGATTCAGAAGACAAAGCATCTCCAAAACTCCAACATATTCTCCATTACTGCGTAACAAGTATTATTTAATCCATGCTTTTTATTTACTACCAATTAAAACTAAAGAACCCTATTGATATCTGATGAGCGGATAATTTGTATACTTTTTGGCATTGTTTTTAGTATGTTTTTGATATGATATAGTTAGTTTTTGGTATATTTTTATTAGTTTTTAGTTAAAATTCACTTTTCTGGACTTTACTATGAGTTTGTGTGTTTTTCTGTGATTTCAGGTATTTTCTGGCTGAAATTGAGGGACCTGAGCAAAAATCTGATTCTGAGACCAAAAAGGACTGCAGATGCTGTTGGATTCTGACCTCCCTGCACTCGAAGTGGATTTTCTGGAGCTACAGAAGCTCAATTGGCGCGCTCTCAACGGCGTTGGAAAGTAGACATCCTGGGCTTTCCAGCAATATATGATAGTCCATACCTTGCCCAAGATTTGATGGCCCAAACCGGCGTTCAAAGTCACCTCAGGAAATTCCAGCGTTAAACGCTGGAACTGGCACCCAAATGGGAGTTAAACGCCCAAACTGGCACTAAAGCTGGCGTTTAACTCCAAGAAGAGTCTCTGCACGAAAAATGCTTCATTGCTCAGCCCAAGCACACACCAAGTGGGCCCGGAAGTGGATTTTTATGTCATTTACTCATTTCTGTACACCTTAGGTTACTAGTTTTCTATAAGTAGGACCTTTGACTATTGTATTAGAGATCTTTGGATCTTAAGTCTTTGGATCTTTATATCTTTTGATCACTTTAGATCTTAGATCATTGGGGGGCTGGCCATTCGGCCATGCCTAGACCTTATGCTTATGTATTTTCAACGGTGGAGTTTCTACACACCATAGATTAAGGTGTGGAGCTCTGCTGTACCTCGAGTATTAATGCAATTACTATTGTTCTTCCATTCAATTCCGCTTGTTCTTGTTCTAAGATATCACTTGTTCTTCAACTTGATGAATGTGATGATCCGTGACACTCATCATCATTCTCACCCATGAACAAAGTGACTGACAACCACTCTTGTTCTACAAGCATAAGAGGCTCTAGTGAATATCTCTTGGATTCTTTAACCGGAATCTTCGTGGTATAGGCAGGACCTGATGGCGGCATTCAAGAGAATCCGGAAGGTCTAAACCTTGTCTGTGGTATTCTGAGTAGGATTCAATGACTGAATGACTGTGACGTGCTTCAAACCTGTAACTTACTGGGCGTTAGTGACAGACGCAAAAGAATCACTGGATTCTATTCCAGTAGGGGAGGGAACCACACCGGTGATTGGCAGCACTGTGACAGAGTGTGTGCATTAGCTTTCACTGCGAGGATGGGAGGTAGCTGCTGACAACAGTGAGACCCTACACGAGCTTGCCATGGAAAGGAGTAAGAAGGATTGGATGAAGACAGTAGGAAAGCAGAGAGACGGAAGGGAAGGCATCTTCATACGCTTATCTGAAGTTCCTACCAATGAATTACATAAGTATCACTATCTTTATCTTTTATGTTATTTTCGTTCATCACCATATACATTTGAGTTTGCCTGACTAAGATTTACAAGATGACCATAGCTTGCTTCAATACTAACAATCTCCGTGGGATCGACCCTTACTCGCGTAAGGTTTATTACTTGGACGACCCAGTGCACTTGCTGGTTAGTTGTGCGAAGTTGTGTAATGCCATGGTATTGAGCCACCAAGTTCTTGGAGCCATTACCGGGGATTATGAGAGTTGTGAAAAAGTATAGTTCACAATTTCGCGCACCAATATCCTGACTAAGAATAATAAGATAACCATAGCTTGCTTCAAGCCGGCAATCTCCGTGGGATCGATCCTTACTCACGTAAGGTATTACTTAGACGACCCAGTGCACTTGCTGGTTAGTTGTGCGGAATTACATAGTGTGAGTGTAATTTTAGTGCACCACTGGCATCCAGCTCCCAAAAGGGAGTTCCAAGCCAGTGTTTAACGCCCATAAGGAGTTCTAGCACGTGGAGACACCCTTGACTCAGCCCGAACACTCACCAAGTGGATCCGGAAAGTGGATTTTCACACTACAAGACTAGTTTATCTTATTTCTATAATTCTTAGTCATTATATTAATCTATATAGGAGAAGATCATCCCTGTTTAGGATCTTCTACCTCATATTTGCCCTTTTACACATTTCATATCACTTTATGTACAGTATGAGTCACTAACCTCCTATGGTTAAGGTTAGGAGCTCTGCTAATTCTTATGAATTAATAATATCACTATTTTACTTCAATCTATGCTTGATTCTATTCTAATATGTATCTTTGTTCTTCATCCTAACAAATTGGGAGTGTAACTTGACCGTCATCCCTATTCACATGGGTTCTTGTGAGTCCTTGATGGGTGTAGAAACAAGATTTGGGATCCGGGAATATATGAGGATCAATTTTGGGGGCCCTTAGCACTTGTAGAACTTCCTCAAAGCTTGGAGCTATTAATTTTGAACTGTGGAGCTTATTGGAAGTCCAAGAATTGGTGGAAGTTTCAAGATGAGTTCAAGTACAAGCCACCATGACAGGGAGCTCACCAAATGTTCAACTTAAGGACTTTAACTAAAAGTGTTAGGTGGGAGACACCCCACCATGGTAACATCTTTTATTTTTCTCTTTTGTTTGTATTTGTAATAAGTTGATTTTCATTCTTAGTTAGGTTTATTTTGTTTAAGTTGTGATTTTGCTTACTTAGTAATATTTGGCATTACTTTGGTAGCTTGCCAAAAAATTTAAAAAACGCGTGACCCACGCGTGTGCGTTGACACCCATATTTCGATGCTTGGTACAAAAACCAAACAGTTGTGTTGAAACTGAGCGAGTGTTGTGCAAAGAGCACGATGCATCTCCACACGTACGCATCGCCTCCTCTTTCTGCTATCCACGCGTGCGCATGGACGATGCTTACGGTCGCATATCTTCTTCCATTTCTTTCTTCTTTGTTCTCTCCTTCTTCTTTCTTTCTACCTTTCTTCTTCTTCATTCCTTTGATTTCTCATCTTTATTCTCTTTCATTTTCTTTTGTCTATTACATTTACATACTTTCATTCATTGCATTTTAACTTTGTTTTTGTAGCTTGTTCTTATTTTCTTTTCTATGTTTGTTATTTTAATATTGGTGTTGAATTTTCCTACACAACTGTTGATAATTCTTGAATCATTTTGGTGCTTCCTGAATTTTTTAATATTTAGTTGACATGCCCTTTGCTTATATTGCTTTCTCACTTACATGTTGTAGCTATCATGTAGTTGAGAACCCCACTTTTATTTGGCATTAGCCCCCACCTATATTTTATTTGATTTGATACCTTTGTTTTTGGGCTTAACATTCTTCCTTTTTCTCTCCTTTCAGGCTGGCCACCAAGAGGGGAAAGGAAAAGCTTCTACATGGAGCGACCAACAAGTCCTTCCATACAATCCTTTGAAGAAGCTCACCAGTTGTGATAACCCACCTTGGACAACCCGACTTTCTATACCCACCCCTTGCTCATCTTTACATGCACAGGGGACTGTGCAATCTTTAAGTGTGGGGAGGTCGAGACCGACTTTCATGGGTAGCTACTTCCTTTTCCCAACACCAAATTTTAATTTTCTTTGTTAGTTACTATAAATTACCTTTTGTAGTTAGTCATTTGCATGATAGATTGCATTATAGTTAGAGTTTGGGCATATTTTACCACTACTTAGTTGAAGTAATAATTTCTTAGCCAAGAAACTATTTTAGGGCATTTCACTAATTTGAATTAAAATTTTTGAACTTGCTAGAAGAAATTTATTTTGGAATATGATTTTAAAGATCGAACACACAAGCCTAGTGAGATTTTGATCCAATTGATTGGTTGCATCTTATCAACCAATATTTTGTTTTGGTGTGTGTTGTTCTTTCTAAGATTGTGATCTTTGTCTTGCTTGATTCTATATTTCCAGTATTTGATGTATGCATGCACTTGCGTGATTGAGGCCTTGTTTACTTATACTGCATGCTATGTGTTTGATGAAATGTTTCTTTTAGCTATAGAGTAGATTTTTCTATTCTTGGCTTGGGTTGGTAACTTGGGTGACCTTGAGTTGTTAATGTCCAAGTGATGGATGATTGATGTCCATTGACACTAGCTTTCACTAACTCGATTAGTGAGTGGCTAGGACTTATGGATTAGGATTGATGAAGCACATTTGACTTTCCTTCAATTGTTAGAGGATGACTAAATGAGATTAATCCCTATAACTATCATATTGTAGTTAGTGACAAGGATAGAGATCCTTAACCATTAACCCTTGCTAAGATCTTTTTACCATTTGAGTTTTCTTTACCTTCTTGCTATTTACATTTCTTGTTTCTTATTTCAAAACCCCAAAAAGAAGTACATCATAACCAATAATAAAGACACTTCCCTATAATTCCTTGAGAGATGACCCGAGGTTTGAATACTTCAGTTTATTTTTATTGGGGTTTGTACTTGTGACAACCTAATTAAACGTTGATTGAGGTTTAATTGTCGGTTTAGATCTATACTTGCAACACGATTTTATTGAGAAATTCTTTACCGACGATTTTCCTCTATCAATCATGAGAGCTAGAGTTCCCAAAAACTTCAAAATCCCTGACATAAACTTGTACGACGAGATAACCGACCCAAAACACCACCTCAGCAATTTCAAAAGCCGGATGTACTTAGCAAATGTCTCGGATGCTACTCACAGCAAGGCCTTTCTGATAACATCGACTAAAGCTGCTATGAAGTGGTTTGATAGCCTGCCTCCGAGGTCGGTATCTAGTTTCGATGATCTCTCTCGCAAATTCCTTACCCGATTTTCGATCTAGAAAGACAAGGTCAAGCATGCTCCTAGCCTATTCAGAGTGAAACAGGAGGTCGGAGAACCCCTAAGAGACTACATGGAGAGATTTAACAATGCTTGCTTGGAAATTCAAGACCTACCTACTGAGGCGGCAATAATGGGACTTGTCAGTGGTCTCCGTGAAGGACCCTTGTCCCTGTCCATATTAAAGATGCATCTGACTTCTTTAAATGATGTATATGAGCGAGCTGAAAAGTACATCAATGTGGATTAAAATGGCAGGTTACGAGAATCGAGTTGGCGATCAGGGCATCCTCAATAGCCAAAGGAGAAGGGGGGAGAGGGAGCCCAAGAGAAAAGAAGAAGTCAGATCCGAGAAGCCCAGAAGATACCATACGTATACCCCGCTACGAGTTTCTTTAGTGGATGTCTACATGGAAATCTGTCACACTGAGAAGTTTCCTCCTCTGCGTCCCATTAAAAATAAAAAAGGTGGAAGTCGTAACGAATATTGTGAATACCACAAGTTGTACGGCATTCCACAAATGATTGCTACGACCTAAAAAATGTGATAGAAAAGTTGGCTACGGAAGGTTGGCTAGATAGATATCTGATGGAAAGGTCGGACAATCAGGGAAAAAGGAAGATAGATGAGGAATACCATGAGCAGAGAGGTCTGCTCCCACAGACTCTGGAACAACACATTCATATGATATCAGGAGGATTCATTGGAGGGGGCTGACCAAATCGTCTCGGAAGAGACATTTGAAGGAAGTCTACTAGGTTGGAGATAATGAACCCGACCTTCCCACAATCTCATTTACAAAAGAAGATGGACAGGGGATCATACCCGGCCACGACGACCCGGTGGTAATTACCATGATCCTTGCAGATGCTCATCTACATAGAAACTTGGTAGACCAAGGAAGTTCCACCGATATATTGTTCAAACCGCTATTTGAGAAGTTAGGATTAGATTAGAAAGAACTAAAAGCCTACCAGGATACACTCTTTGGGATAGGAGACGCTCCTATCATGTTGCTAGGTTTCATCTCCCTACACACAACTTTTAGAAGAGGGTTGAAGTCCAAAACCTTAAGTATAGAATTCATTATTGTCAATTTAGTCTCCGTGACGTTAGGATTTTTGCTAGTAAAGAATTTATAAAAATATTCGCATTGTAGATATAGCTTCGAAACTAACAGAAATCCCTTTGTACAAAAGTTTTGGTTGTCACAAGTAACAAACCCCTAAATAAATTGATAACCGAAGTATTTAAACCTTGGGTCGTCTTCTCAAGGAATTGCAGGGAGGTATGTTCTTATTATTGGTTATGAGTTTGTAAATTGGGGGTTTTAAGTATGAGGAACAATTATGATGAATGACAAGTAAAATAAATAATTGACTGTAAAGCAAACCCTTTGGCAAGGTATGAGAAATTGGAAGTCCATACTTAGCTATTCTTATCAATAATAATGAAAGTTGAATCTTAATTCCACTTAGTTAACCTTTGCTAAAGCAAAGGAAAGTCAAGGGACTAATTAGTTTGACCTTCGAATCCTATTTATTTCCTAAGAAAAGGTTAGGATTATTGAAGTTCAATTCAATTAGCAAAGATAATAGTTATCAATTATGTTGAGCTAAGATAACTCCTGAGTTACTGATTTCTTAACCAAGACCAAAAGTGTGGAAAGCTGAATTGAAATCATAAATCTAAAAACATCTCAATAATGTATAATCCTAACATGAAAGGTTCATAAGCCAATTGGGCAACACAAATCACATACCAATAAAAGCATTAAAGTATCTAAGATAAGAGATAAATATAAAGTAAAGAAAATATTGAACCTGATGAAGAGTCGAATTAAATCCTAATTTCTAAAAATCCTACCTAAATCCTAAGAGAGAGGAGAGAACCTCTCTCTTTAAAAACTACATCTAAAACTAAAATTATGAATTATGAGGGCATCCCGAGTCTCTGCAAGTTCCCTGACTTTAATCTGTGTTTCTGGGCCGAAATCTGGGTTGAACTGCGGCCCAGAATCTCTACCAGCGACTTTCGTAATTCTGCAGATTGCGCACGTCACGTGATCGCGTCATCTATGCGGACGCATCATTCGCGTTTTTCCTGCCACGCGTTCGCGTCGTCCACGCTTCCGCGTCACTTGTGCTTTTCCAATCTGCGCGGTCGCGTGAGCCATGCGACCGCGTCACTGCTGATTCCTTTCTTCCGCGCGGTCGCGTCGCTAATGCGTACGCGTCACTTCTCGCTGGTCATCTCCTCAATTTCTTGTGTTCCTTCCATTTTTGCAAACTTCCTTCCCAATCTCTCACTCATTCATGCCCTATAAAGCCTGAAACACTTAACACATAGATCAAGGCATCGAATGGTAATAAGAGAGGATTAAGATTAGCTAAATTAAGACCAAAGAAGCATGTTTTCAATCATGTAATAATTTTAGGAAGGAAATATAAATGCATGCTAATTATATGAATAAGTGGGTAAAGACCATGATAAAACCACACAATTAAACACATTGTAAACCATAAAATTGTGGTTTATCAACCTCCCCACACTTAAACATTAGTATGACCTCATGCTAAACTCAAGGAGACCAAATGAATGAGTAGGGAAAGGCAAGACTCATGCACTGCAACCTATGAATGTGAATGCAACTACATGCTAAAATGATTCTACCTACTTGGTGAAAAAGTAAATAAATCTTTCAAGAATAAATATGAACTGGATTTCACTAATTCAAATCACAAAATACAATATAACTAACTTGCAAGAAGAAGATAGCTCACAAAAGCAGGGAACATAGAATTAAGCACTGAACCCTTACTAGTAGTGTATATCATTCTAACTCTCAAGTGTCTAGGGTCAATTCTCTCAATTCTCTACTAATCTTTCTTTCTATAGCTTGCTCTTCATCTAACAATCAACAAAAATTTTATGCACCAATACACAAATCAAAAGGTCTTTTAAGGGTTGTAATGGGGTTAGGGCCAAGGTAGGATTGTATTTGGCCAAGTGGACTAAAATCTGAATCCTTAATTAACATAAACTTTCCACCTAACTCAAGACAATCCATTTAATTAAAATACAAAATCTAACTTCCCATCAACTGTGTTTACTACATATTTATGCATTCTATGTTTTGAGTACAGCTCATATGCATTGATTTCACTTATTTATTTTGGGGCATTTTGTCCCCTTTTATTAATTGCTCTTTTCTTTTTCTTTTTCACTTTTTTTTTGCATATAATTAAAGTATTGAATGCAATAACATGTGCTCAACCATTATTTTGCACATTTTCACTAAAATATACAACACCCAATTATTCAAACCAAATATTTTCAAACCCAACTTCCTCACACTTAATTCATAAGCACTTTACTAGTCTAAGCTAACCAAGGATTCAAATTAAGGACATTATTGTTTTCCGCTTAGAGTCAGTAATGAGCTAGAGTAAAGAACAAATGGGTATATTAGGCTCAAATTGGTTTGCAAAGGATAATGAAAGGGTAAGGCCATATGGGTATGTAAGCTTAGTGAAACAAAGGCCTCAATCATATCAGTGCATGCATACATCAAACAATGAAAATATAGAATTAAGCAAGACAAAGATCACAATTTTAGTGAGAAAAACACACACCAAAAATAAAATATTGGTTGATAAAATGCAACCAATCAAATAGGCTCAAAATCTCACTGGTTTTGTGTGTTCGAGCTCTAAACTATGTTCCAAAATAATATTTCTTCAAACAAGTTTTTCAAAAAGTTTTATTCAAATTAGTGAAATACTCTAAAAATTTCTTGAAGAAGAAAATATTACTTTAACCAAGTGGTAAAATATGCAAAAATCAAACAAATATGCAATCAATCATGCAAATGCAACAATGAACAAGGAAAATAAACCATTGGTGTTGAGATAGAAGAGTAACTAACCCATGGAGATCGGTATCGACCTCCCCACACTTAAAGATTGCACCGTCCTCGGTGCATGCTGAGATGTGCAAGTAGACTGGTTTCTTCAACTGATGCGTTTCTCCAAAGATTGTGCAGATGGACTTTTTTTTTCTTTTAGAAGTGTCTCTTTTTCCCTTCCTCGGTGGCCATCCTGAAAGAAGAGGAAAAGGAAGAAAAAGTAACCCAGAAATAAAGATAAGAAAATAAATAAGGTATGGGTGTTAATGCCAGATAATAAGGGTCTCAATTACATGGTAGCTACAACATGCAAGTGAGAAAATAATAGAAGTCATGGTATGACAGTTGCATAGGAGAAGAGAGTGTGGGTAATGAAAGATAGTATAAGCTCATGTCAATGCAAAAAGGAATACAAATATCATAAAAGAATAGCATTGATTTAAATAATATTACCCAACAGTGTAAACAAGTCACTAAGCACCAGATAATACCAGAAAAGTTGTAACAGTTGAATAAGAAAGTTTAACACCAATGAAAATAATGCAATGAATGAAAGTATGCAATTAAGTAAGAGAAAATGAAAGATAAAAAGAATGAGAAGGGAAAGAAGGGAAGAGGAAGTAAGTAAGAAAGGAGGGGGAAAAATTAGGATGGGGAAGAAAAGATAAAATATTTTGGCATATAGGTGTGCGACGCTGGTGACGCGGTTGTGTGGGTGACACGGCCGCGTGGAGCGCAATAAGGTCAGGCAACGGATGTGTGGGTCACGCGATCGCGTCATTGAATTTGTGCTAGCGGCGCGAGTGCAGCCTCACTTTCGCACAACTCTCTGTTCGAATTGCAATTTACCAAAAATCTGGGTGACGCGATCGCGTGAGTGGGCTTCAGAAAACAATGACGCGGATGCGTCGGTGACGCGGTCGCGTGATAGGGATTGTGCGTCCAGCACCAATCCAACACCACTCTCGCACAATAATTCGTTGTGCACCCTTTTTTACGTCAAAAATCAAGGCACGCGGTCGCGTGGGAGGCCATTATTCCTGATGAGCGGATAATTTGTACGCTTTTTGGCATTGTTTTTAGTATGTTTTTAGTATGATCTAGTTAGTTTTTAGTATATTTTTATTAGTTTTTAGTTAAAATTCACTTTTCTGGACTTTACTATAAGTTTGTGTATTTTTCTGTGATTTCAGGTATTTTCTGGCTGAAATTGAGGGACCTGAGCAAAAATCTGATTCAGAGACTAAAAAGGACTGCAGATGCTGTTGGATTCTGACCTCCCTGCACTCGAAGTGGATTTTCTGGAGCTACAAAGTCTCAATTGGCGCGCTCTCAACGGCGTTGGAAAGTAGACATTCTGGGCTTTCCAGCAATATATGATAGTTCATACTTTGCCCAAGATTGGATGGCCCAAACCGGCGTTCAAAGTCACCCTCAGAATTCCCAGCGTTAAACGCCGGAACTGGCACTAAAATGGGAGTTAAACGCCCAAACTGGCACTAAAGCTGGCGTTTAACTCCAAGAAGAGTCTCTACACGAAAATGCTTCATTGCTAAGCCCAAGCACACACCAAGTGGGCCCGGAAGTGGATTTTTATGTCATTTACTCATCTCTGTAAACCTTAGGCTACTAGTTTTCTATAAGTAGGACCTTTTACTATTGTATTTTAATCTTCTGATCTTTGGAATCGTTTGATCTTTAGATCTTTTGATCACTTTGGGAGGCTGGCCATTCGGCCATGCCTAGACCTTGTTCTTGTGTATTTTCAACGGTGGAGTTTCTACACACCATAGATTAAGGTGTGGAGCTCTGCTGTACCTCGAGTATTAATGCAATTACTACTGTTCTTCTATTCAATTCTGCTTGTTCTTGTTCTAAGATATCACTTGTTCTTCAACTTGATGAATGTGATGATCCATGACACTCATCATCATTCTCACCTATGAACGTGTGACTGACAACCACCTCTGTTCTACCTTAGATTGGGTGGATATCTCTTGGATTCCTGATACACGATGCATGGTTGATCGCCTGACAAACGAGCGCTCGCCTGACAACCGAGCCAGCCCTTCCGTGAGATCAGAGTCTTCGTGGTATAGGCTAGAACTGATGGCGGCATTCAAGAGAATCTGGAAGGTCTAACCTTGTCTGTGGTATTCTGAGTAGGATTCAATGATTGAATGACTGTGACGTGCTTCAAACTCCTGAGGGTGGGGCGTTAGTGACAGACGCAAAAGAATCACTGGATTCTATTCCGGCCTGATCGAGAACCGACAGATGAATAGCCGTGCCGTGACAGGGTGCGTTGAACATTTCCACTGAGAGGATGGGAGGTAGCCACTGACAACGGTGAAACCCTTGCTTAAGCTTGCCATGGAAAGGAGTAGGAAGGATTGGATGAAGACAGTAGGAAAGCAGAGAGACGGAAGGGAAGGCATCTTCATACGCTTATCTGAAATTCCTACCAGTGAATTACATAAGTATCTCTATCTTTATCTTTATGTTTTATTCGTTTATCACCATACCCATTTGAGTTTGCCTGACTGAGATTTACAAGGTGACCATAGCTTGCTTCATACCAACAATCTCTGTGGGATCGACCCTTACTCGCGTAAGGTTTATTACTTGGACGACCCAGTACACTTGCTGGTTAGTTGTGCGAAGTTGTGTGATCACAATTTCGTCCACCAAGTTTTTGGCGCCGTTGCCGGGGATTGTTCGAGTATGGACAACTGACGGTTCATCTTGTTGCTTAGATTAGGTATTTTTTTCTTCAGAGTTCTTGAGAATGAATTCTAGAGTTTCATGATGATCTGTTGAAATCTGGCTGGCTGTGAAGCCATGTCTAATTTCATTGGACCGAGGTTTCAACTTATCATCACAAGAGCTTGTTGATTTCTATCAATCTTGCTATTGGAGCTGTGATCTGCTAAGGCTTGGCTGGCCTTTGGCCATGTCTAGTGTTTTGGACCGAAGCTTTCTTTGAAAGCTTGGCTGGCTGTGAAGCCATGTCTAATTCCTGGACCGGAGTCTTAGACTAAACATTGCATGATTCCTGGAATTCTCATTAAGAATTTTGATACCTTTATTTTCTTTTTCCACTTAATTTTCGAAAAAGCACAAAAAAAATTACAAAATCATAAAAACAAAAAAATATTCTATGTTTCTTGTTGAGACACTAGTCTCATGTTAAGTTTGGTGTCAATTGCATGCATTCATTCATGTGTCTTAGTGATCTTCAAGATGTTCTTGATGATTTCTTACTCTAATCTTTAAATTCTCTTGACTTGAGTGTTTTGTGTGTCTCATATGCATTCTCATTAGTGTCGGTAGTATACAAACTGCTAAGTTTGGTGTCTTGCATGCATTGTTATTTGATTTTAGTTGCATTTTGATTATTCCTTATTATTAAAAATCCAAAAATATTTTTAATTTGTGTCTTCTCAAGTCAATAATACAGAAAATTGAAGATTCAGAACATACAGCAGAGGAATTACACAGAAAAAGCTGGGCGTTCAAAACGCCCAGTGAAGAAGGACAGACTGGCGTTTAAACGCCAGCCAGGGTACCTGGTTGGGCGTTTAACGCCCAAAAGGGTATAATTTTGGGCGTTAAACGCCAGAATGTGCACCATTCTGGGCGTTTAACGCCAGGATGGCACAAGAGGGAAGATTCTGTTTTCAATGCAATTTTTTTTTTTCAAGTTTTCAAAATCTTTTCAAAATCAAATCTTTTTCAAATCATATCTTTTCAATCATATGTTTTCAAAATCAATTTCTTTCTATTTTTAAAAATACTTGCTATCAATCAATGATTTGATTCAACATTTCAAGTATGTTGCCTTTTCTGTTGAGAAAGGTTTAATGTTTGAATCATATCTTTTCTTGTTAGCCAAGTCATTAATTTTCAAAATCAAATCTTTTTAAAATGTTTTTCAAATCATATCTTCTCAATCACATCTTTTTAAACTAATCATATCTTCTTAACCACATCTTTTTCAAAATAGTTTTCAATCAAATCTTTTTGATTTCTAATTTCAAATTCTTTTTCAAAAATCACTTGATTTCTTTCCCACTTTTGTTTTCGAAAATTATCAATCAAAGTTTTTCAAAAATGTTTTCAAAATCTTTTACTTGATTTTCGAAAATTACTTCCCTTCTTCTCACATCCTTCTATTTATGGACTAACACTATTCCTTAATGCAAAATTCAAACTCCATCTTCTTTGATAAGTTCAAATTTTCTACTTCTGTCTTCTATTTTTATTTTCCTCTGACACCTCAAGGAATCTATATACTGTGACATAGAGGATTCCACATTTTCTTGTTCTCTTCTCTTTCTTATGAGCAAGAGCAAGGACAAAAGCATTCTTGTTGAGGCTGATCCTGAACCCGAAAAGGACCTTGAAGCGAAAGCTAAGAGAAGCCAAGGCACAACTCTCTGTAGAGGACCTAACCGAATTATTCAAAGAAGAAGAACACATGGCAGCCAAAAACAACAACAATGCCAACAATGCAAGGAAGGTGCTGGGGGACTTTACTGCACCTACTCCCGACTTTTATGGGAGAAGCATCTCTATCCCTGCCATTGCAGCAAACAACTTTGAGCTTAAGCCTCAATTAGTTTCTCTAATGCAACAGAATTGCAAGTTCCATGGACTTCCATTGGAAGATCCTCATCAGTTCTTAGCTGAATTCTTGCAAATCTGTGACACTGTCAAGACTAATGGGGTTGACCCTGAGGTCTACAGACTTATGCTATTCCCTTTTGCTGTAAGAGACAGAGCTAGAATATGGTTGGACTCACAACCTAAAGAAAGCCTGGACTCTTGGGAAAAGCTAGTCAATGCCTTCTTGGCAAAGTTCTTTCCACCTCAAAAATTGAGTAAGCTTAGAGTGGAAGTCCAAACCTTCAGACAGAAGGAAGGAGAATCCCTCTATGAAGCTTGGGAAAGATACAAACAATTAATCAGAAAGTGTCCCTCTGACATGCTTTCTGAATGGAGCATCATAGGTATTTTCTATGATGGTCTATCTGAACTGTCCAAGATGTCTTTGGATAGCTCTGCTGGAGGATCTCTTCATCTGAAGAAGACGCCTACAGAAGCTCAAGAGCTGATTGAAATGGTTGCAAATAACCAATTCATGTACACTTCTGAAAGAAATCCTGTGAACAATGGGACTAGTCAGAAGAAAGGAGTTCTTGAGATTGACACTCTGAATGCCATATTGGCTCAGAACAAAATATTGACTCAACAAGTCAATATGATTTCTCAAAGTCTGTCTGGAATGCAAAATGTACCAAGCAGTACTAAGGAGGCTTCATCTGAGGAAGAAGCTTATGATCCTGAGAACCCTTCAATGGAAGAGGTGAATTACATGGGAGAACCCTATGGGAACACCTATAATTCTTCATGGAGAAATCATCCAAATTTCTCATGGAAGGATCAACAGAGACCTCAACAAGGTTTCAACAATAATAATGGTAGAAGAAACAGGTTTAGCAATAGCAAGCATTTCCTATCATCTTCTCAGCAACAGACAGAGAGTTCTAAGCAGAATATCTCTGACTTAGCAACCATGGTCTCTGATCTAATCAAAACCACTCAAAGTTTCATGAATGAAACAAGGTCTTCCATTAGAAACTTGGAGGGACAAGTGGGTCAGCTGAGCAAGAAAATTACTGAACTCCCTCCTAGTACTCTCCCAAGCAATACAGAAGAAAGTCCAAAAGGAGAGTGCAAGGCCATCAACATGGCCGAATTTTGGGAGGAAGGAGAGGCAGTGAACGCCACTGAGGAAGACCTCAATGGACGTCCACTGGCCTCCAATGAGTTCCTCAATGAGGAACCATGGGAATCTGAGGCTCAAAAGGAGACCATAGAGATTCCCTTGGACTTACTTCTGCCATTCATGAGCTCTGATGAGTATTCTTCCCCTGAAGAGGATGGGTATGTCACTGAAGAGCAAGTTTCTAAATACCTTGGAGCAATCATGAAGCTAAATGACAAGTTATTTGGAAATGAGACTTGGGAGGATGAACCCCCTTTGCTCACCAAAGAACTGGATGACTTGTCTAGACAGAAACTGCCTCAAAAGAGACAGGATCCTGGGAAGTTTTCAATACCTTGTACCATAGGCACCATGACCTTCAAGAAGGCCTTGTGTGACTTAGGGTCAAGTGTAAACCTCATGCCTCTCTCTGTAATGGAGAAGCTAGGGATCTTTGAGGTACAAGCTGCAAAAATCTCACTAGAGATGGCAGACAATTCACGAAAACAAGCTCATGGACTTGTAGAGGATGTTCTGGTAAAAGTTGAAGACCATTACATCCCTGTTGATTTTATAGTCCTAGAGACTGGGAAGTGCATGGATGAATCCATCATCCTTGGCAGACCCTTCCTAGCCACAGCAAGGGCTGTGATTGATGTTGATAGAGGAGAATTGATCATTCAAGTGAATGAAGAATCCTTTGTGTTTAAGGCTCAAGGATATCCCTCTGTCATCATGGAGAGGAAGCATGAAGAACTTCTCTCAAAACAGAGCCAAACAGAGCCCCCACAGTCAAACTCTAAGTTTGGTGTAGGGAGGCCATAACCAAATTCTAAGTTTGGTGTTGAATCCCCACATTCAAACTCTAAGTTTGGTGTTGGGAGGTTCCAACATTGCTCTGAGTATTTCTGAGGCTCCATGAGAGCACTCTGTCAAGCTACTGACTTTAAAGAAGCGCTTGTTGGGAGGCAACCCAATGTTATATTTTATCTATTCTCTTTTGTTATTTCATATTTTTTGTAGGTTGATGATCATGAGAAGTCACAAAATCAATGAAAAAGGCAAAAACAGAATGAAAAACAGAAAGAAAAACAACACACCCTAGAGGAGAGCACACTGGCGTTTAAACGCCAGTGAGGCTAGTAGATGGGCGTTTAACGCCCAGTCTGGCACCATTCTGGGCGTTTAACGCTAGAAAGGGGCACCAGACTGGCGTTAAACGCCAGAAAAGGGCAAGAAGCTGGCGTTAAATGCCAGAAATGGGCACCAGCCCGGCGTTTAACGCCAGAAATGGCTAAAAACGCATTTTTGCATGCCATTTGGTGCAGGGATGACTTTTCCTTGACACCTCAGGATCTGTGGACCCCACAGGATCCCCACCTACCCCTCCACTCTTTCTCTTCTTCACCCATTCACCAATCACCTCAACACCTCTTCCCTAAAAACCCTTCACCTATCAAATCCCATCTTTCTCTTCACCACTCACATCCATCCTTCATAAAACCCCACCTACCTCACCATTCAAATTCAAACCACTTTCCCACCCAAACCCACCCTCAATTGACCGAACCCTACCCTTCCCCCTCTCCTATATAAACCCATCTTCACTCCTTCATTTTCACACAACCTAAACACCACTTCTCCCCCTTTTGGCCGAACACAAAGCCATTCCTTTCTTCCTCATTTCTTCTTCTTTTACTCTCTTCTTTCTTTTTTTGCTCGAGGATGAGCAAACATTTTAAGTTTGGTGTGGTAAAAGCATTGCTTTTTGTTTTTCCATAACCATTTATGGCATCCAAGGCCGGAGAAACCTCTAGAAAGAGGAAAGGGAAGGCAAAAGCTTCCACCTCCGAGTCATGGGAGATGGAGAGATTCATCTCAAGGGTGCATCAAGACCACTTCTATGAAGTTGTGGCCTTGAAGAAGGTGATCCCCGAGGTCCCTTTTTTCACTCAAAAAGGGTGAATATCCGGAGATCCGACATGAGATCCGAAGAAGAGGTTGGGAAGTTCTTACCAACCCCATTCAACAAGTCGGAATCTTAATGGTTCAAGAGCTCTATGCCAATGCATGGATCACCAAGAACCATGATCAAAGTGTAAACCCGGATCCAAAGAATTATCTTACTATGGTTCGGGGGAAATACTTGGATTTTAGTCCGGAAAGTGTAAGGTTGGCATTCAATTTGCCCATGATGCAAGGAGATGAACATCCTTACACTAGAAGGGTCAACTTTGATCAAAGGTTGGACCAAGTCCTCACAGTTATTTGTGAAGAGGGCGCCCAATGGAATAGAGATTCAAGAGGGAAGCCGGTTCAATTGAGAAGGCATGACCTCAAACCCGTGGCTAGAGGATGGTTGGAGTTTATCCAACGCTCAATCATTCCCACTAGCAACCGGTCCGAAGTTACTATAGACCGGGCTATCATGATTCATAGCATCATGATTGGAGAAGAAATAGAAGTTCATGAGGTTATATCTCAAGAACTTTATAAGGTGGCGGACAAGTCTTCTACCTTGGCAAGGTTAGCCTTTCCTCATCTCATTTGTCACCTCTGTTATTCGGTTGGAGTTGACATAGAGGGAGACATCCCTATTGATGAGGACAAGCCCATCACTAAGAAGAGGATGGAGCACACAAGAGACCCCACTCATCATGAGATCCCTGAGATACCTCAAGGGATGCACTTTCCTCCACAAAACTATTGGGAGCAACTAAACACCTCCCTAGGAGAATTGAGTTCCAACATGGGACAACTAAGGGTGGAGCATCAAGAACACTCCATCATCCTCCATGAAATTAGAGAAGATCAAAGAATCATGAGAGAGGAGCAACAAAGACAAGGAAGAGACATTGAGGAGCTCAAGCACTCCATAGGATCTTCAAGAGGAAGAAAGAGCCGACATCACTAAGGTGGACCCGTTCTTTAATTTCCTTGTTCTTTATTTTCCTGTTTTTTGAATTTTAGTGCTTATGTTTGTCTATGTTTGTGTCTTGTGATCATTAGTGTTTTAGTTTCTATGCCTTAAAGTTATGAATATCCTATGAATCCATCACCTTTCTTAAATGAAAAATGTTCTTAATTGAAAAAGAAAGAATTGCATGAATTTTGAATTTTATAACAGTTTAATTATTTTGATGTGGTGGCAATATTTTTGTTTTCTGAGTGTATGCTTAAACAGTGCATATGTCTTTTGAATTTGTGGTTCATGAATGTTGGCTCTTGAAAGAATGATGAAAAAGGAGACATGTTACTAAGGATCTGAAAAATCATAAAAATGATTCTTGAAGTAAGAAAAAGCAGTGAATACAAGAAAAAAGAAAAAAAAAGAAAAGAAAGAAAAAGAAAAGAAATAAGGTTGTGATCCAAGGCAAAAAGAGTGTGCTTAAGAACCTTGGACACCTCTAATTGGGGACTCTAGCAAAGCTGAGTCACAATCTGAAAAGGTTCACCCAATTATGTGTCTGTGGCATGTATGTATCCGGTGGTAATACTGGAAGACAGAGTGCTTTGGGCCACGGCCAAGACTCAATAAGTAGCTATGTTCAAGAATCATCATACTTTACTAGGAGAATCAATAACACTATCTGGATTCTAAGTTCCTAAAGAAGCCAATCATTCTGAATTTCAAAGGATAGAGTGAGATGCCAAAACTATTCAGAGGCAAAAAGCTAAAAGCCCCGCTCATCTAATTAATACTGATCTTCATAGATGTTTTTGGAATTCATTGCATATTCTCTTCTTTTTATCATATTTGATTTTCAGTTGCTTGAGGACAAGCAACAATTTAAGTTTGGTGTTGTGATGAGCGGATAATTTGTACGCTTTTTGGCATTGTTTTTAGTATGTTTTTAGTATGATCTAGTTAGTTTTTAGTATATTTTTATTAGTTTTTAGTTAAAATTCACTTTTCTGGAATTTACTATGAGTTTGTGTGTTTTTCTGTGATTTCAGGTATTTTCTGGCTGAAATTGAGGGACCTGAGCAAAAATCTGATTCAGAGACTAAAAAGGACTGCAGATGCTGTTGGATTCTGACCTCCCTGCACTCAAAGTGGATTTTCTGGAGCTACAGAAGCCCAATTGGCGCGTTCTCAACGGCGTTGGAAAGTAGATATCCTGGGCGTTCCAGAAATATATGATAGTCCATACTTTGCCCAAGATTTGATGGCCCAAACCGGCGTTCAAAGTCACCCTCAGAATTCCCAGCGTTAAACGCCGGAACTGGCACCAAAATGGGAGTTAAACGCCCAAACTGGCACTAAAGCTGGCGTTTAACTCCAAGAAGAGTCTCTACACGAAAATGCTTCATTGTTCATCCCAAGCACACACCAAGTGGACCCGGATGTGGATTTTTATGTCATTTACTCATCTCTGTAAACCTTAGGCTACTAGTTTTCTATAAGTAGGACCTTTTACTATTGTATTTTAACCTTCTGATCTTTGGAATCGTTTGATCTTTAGATCTTTTGATCACTTTGGGAGGCTGGCCATTCGGCCATGCCTAGACCTTGTTCTTGTGTATTTTCAACGGTGGAGTTTCTACACACCATAGATTAACGTGTGGAGCTCTGCTGTACCTCGAGTATTAATGCAATTACTACTGTTCTTCTATTCAATTCCGCTTGTTCTTGTTCTAAGATATCACTTGTTCTTCAACTTGATGAATGTGATGATCCGTGACACTCATCATCATTCTCACCTATGAACGTGTGACTGACAACCACCTCCGTTCTACCTTAGATTGGGTGGATATCTCTTGGATTCCTGATACACGATGCATGGTTGATCGCCTGACAAACGAGCGCTCGCCTGACAACCGAGCCAGCCATTCCGTGAGATCAGAGTCTTCGTGGTATAGGCTAGAACTGATGGCGGCATTCAAGAGAATCCGGAAGGTCTAACCTTGTCTGTGGTATTCTGAGTAGGATTCAATGATTGAATGACTGTGACTTGCTTCAAACTCCTGAGGGCGGGGCGTTAGTGACAGACGCAAAAGAATCACTGGATTCTATTCCGGCCTGATCGAGAACCGACAGATGGATAGCCGTGCCGTGACAGGGTGCGTTGAACATTTCCACTGAGAGGATGGGAGGTAGCCACTGACAACGGTGAAACCCTTGCTTAAGCTTGCCATGGAAAGGAGTAGGAAGGATTGGATGAAGACAGTAGGAAAGCAGAGAGACGGAAGGGAAGGCATCTTCATACGCTTATCTGAAATTCCTACCAGTGAATTACATAAGTATCTCTATCTTTATCTTTATGTTTTATTCGTTTATCACCATACCCATTTTAGTTTGCCTGACTGAGATTTACAAGGTGACCATAGCTTGCTTCATACCAACAATCTCTGTGGGATCGACCCTTACTCGCGTAAGGTTTATTACTTGGACGACCCAGTACACTTGCTGGTTAGTTGTGCGAAGTTGTGTGATCACAATTTCGTCCACCAATTCCCATGTGACCCGGACGCGTCAGCGACGCGGTCGCGTGGGACAATTTGTGCCACTGGCACGCCTCCAGCCACGCTCCAGCGTGACCCTCTGTTCAACTTTCTTTTCTTCATAACGCACTGGTGATGCGGACGCGTCAGCGACGCTGCTGCGTCGTGTGCGTAATTTTTTTCTTGATTATGCAGTATGCAGAGTGCAATGCTTAATATGAATGTTATGCATGATTCCAGGTTCAGTAAAAATTCAAAAACAAAAAAAAAACATACTAGAATTAAAACTGAAAAGGGAACGATCATACCATGATGGGTTGTCTCCCACCAAGCACTTTTAGTTAAAGTCCTTAAGTTGGATATTTGAGGAGCTTCTTGTTATGGCGGCTTGTGCTTGAACTCATCCAGAAATCTCCACCAATGTTTGGAGTTCTAGTAGCCTCCGGGGCCCCAAACTAGGCACAGAAAGCCTTCAAGTAAGTTAAAGCAAGTGACAAGGCCCCAAGAGTGTTGATTTCTAGATTGAATTATGGGGTCCCAAATCTTGCTTTTGCACCCGTCTTCTTGTTGAGCAATATTGTTCCAGCCGGGTGGCAAACAGTCTGAATTCTCACTGAAGCAGCCAGACAACTTCCTAGACCCATTCAGTTGAGCTCTACACCAACCTTTGCGTTTAAATGTTGAGCACACAACCATGTTGAACCTTGCAGGATAAATCTTATCACTGACCATCTTCTTCTTACTCTTAATGCCACAAAGGGCTCTAAGTTGACCATCCGTCTCCAGTAGCCCATATTCAAGTGGGGTTAGAAAGTTAAGGGATATGAATTTTACCCACTTGAATGTTGTGAAGGATGATGGCAACTTAGGGGGAGGTATTTTTAATGAAATTGCAAGCTCCACTCCCTTGTGCTCTTTTTACAACTTCCACCTCTTTACAAACTTCTTTGATTTCAACCTCTTCCTCTTGGTAGTTTTCTTCTAATTAAAACTCTTCTTCATTGCGTACCAAGGGCATGGGAGATTGTGCTTTTTCTTCTTGAATCTCCATCTCTTGATCAACCTCTTCCAAGTCTTCAACCATAGCATGCCTTGGGGGTTGTACACCCTCCTCAACAACAAATTCAAACTCCTTAGAAGAGGGTTCTATGACTTGAGGCTCCCGTGGAGGTTCTGCATCTCCTAAATCTTCAACCACTTCTTCCTCTGCAACTATTATGGCTTTCTCCACTTGTTCCAGTACAAGGTCATGCTCCTTATTGTCCACTGGAGTCTCTAGTGTCTCCTTCATGCTACGTTCTTTATTAGATTCTCCACATGAAGCCATAGGGGTCCCTTGAGTATCCGAACATCCGAAAGGTAATTGACTTATTGCTTGCTCCAATTGATGAAGGGTTGCATGAAATTGATCTACTGTTTCCTTGAAATGATCCCTTGACTCCTGCTCATCCTTGATGATTACCTTTCCATGACAACTCCCTTCAATTACTCCTTCACCTTCAAGGGTCTCTTCTACCTTCACCTTTAGTGCCTCCTCTAGCTCCTTATGAAGTATGGGTTCGCGAAGATGATCCATTCTCTCTTATTCCATATCAATAGCATCATTGGGATCATCTTGCTTTTGGATTGATGGATGTAGGTGCTCTTCCATGGATGGTGGTGATGGGATAGGTGGATCATTATGTGGTTGAAAAGAAAGTGCACTAGAGCTTGAGGGTTGATTGTTGAAGGTATTTGGTGGTCTGATTCGCGCGGCGAGAGCTTGTATAGTAGAGTTTAGATCGGTAAATGCTTTCTCCATGGAGGGTTGGGGTGGATAGGAGGGTTCATTTGTTGGGAGAAGGGGTTCATGGTAGGAAGGTGGTTCATCTCGATAATGATAAGGAGATGGTGTATATTGAGGTGGTGGTTCTGGGTATGGTTCATATGGTGGTTGGTGTGGTGAATAAGGATTGGGGTCATATGGAGGTGAATGGTGGAAAAGGGCTGGTGAGTGTGCTGGTTCAAAGTTATGTTGTGAGGTGGTGGACGAAATTGTGATCACATCAATGTAGTATTCTTTGTTGTTGTATGTAATCATTATTATGGCACTTATGTGTGGACACAACTCCGTTCAACTAACCAGCAAGTGTACTCGGTCGTCCAAGTAATACCTTACGTGAGTAAGGGTCGATCCCACAGAGATTGTTGGTATGAAGCAAGCTATGGTCACCTTGTAAATCTCAGTCAGGCGGATTCAAGTATAATTGGATTATTGGTTTAAATTTGATTAACAGAATAAATAGAAAATAAAAAGGGATAGAAATACTTATGTAAATCAATAGTGGGAATTTCAGATAGGCGTGTGGAGATGCTAGAATCCTTTCGAATCTCTACTTTCTTATTGCTCTCATCCAATCCTTCTTACTCCTTTCCATGGCAAGTTGTATGTAGGGCATCACCATCATCAATGGCTACTTTTAATCCTCTCGGGAAAATGGTCCTATGCACTGTCACTACACAACTAATCGTCTGGAGGCATCACCCTTGTTGATAGCTACATCCCATCCTCTCAGTGAAAATGGTCCAAATGCTCTGTCACAGCACGGCTAATCATCTGTCGGTTCTCAATCAGGTTCGAGTAGAATCCATTGATTCTTTTGCGTTTATCATCACGCCCAGCCTTCAGGAGTTTGAAGCTCGTCACAGTCATTCAATACCGGAATCCTACTCGGAATACCACAGACAAGGTTAGACTTTCCGGATTCCCGGGATCTTTCTTAGAATACCACAGAAAAGGTTAGACTTTCCGGATCCCCATGAATGCCGCCATCTATCTAGCTTATACCATGAAGATTCTGTTGGGGAATTTAAGAGATATGCGCCCGGCCTAGAGTAGAATGGAAGTGGTTGTCAATCACGCGCGTTCATAAGTGAGAATGATGATGAGTGTCACGGATCATCACATTCATCAAAGTGTTGTGCAACGTATATCTTGGAATAAGAATAAAAGAGAATTGAATAGAAAGTAATAGTAATTGTATTGAAACTTGAGGTACAGCAGAGCTCCACACCCTTAATCTATGGTGTGTAGAAACTCCACCGTTGAAAATACATAAGTGAAAGGTTCAGGCATGGCCGAATGGCCAGCCCCCATGAAGGTGATCAAAAGACCGAATGATCAAAAGATGACTAATACACTAGTAAAAAGTTTTATTTATACTAAACTAGCTACTAGGGTTTACATGAGTAAGTAATTGATGCATAAATCCACTTCCGGGGCCCACTTGGTGTATGTTTGGGCTGAGCTTGATCTATCCACGAGCTGAGGCTTCTCTTGGAATTGAACGCCAAGTTATAACGTGTTTTGGGCGTTCAACTCCGGGTTGTGACGTGTTTCTGGCGTTTAACTCCAGACAGCAGCATGTACTTGGCGTTGAGCGCCACTTTACGTCGTCAATTCCCGAATAAAGTACTGAGGCTTCTCTTGGAGTTTAAAGTATGCTGGAAAGCTCTAGATGTCTACTTTCCAACGCCGTTAAGAGTGCGCCATTTGAAGTTCTGTAGCTCTAGAAAATCCATTTTGAGTGCAGGGAGGTCAAATTCCGACAGCATCAGCAGTCCTTTGTCAGCCTCCTACCAGAGTTTTGCTCAAGTCCCTCAATTTCAGCCAGAAATTACCTGAAATCATAGAAAAACACACAAACTCATAGTAAAGTCCAGAAATGTGAATTTAACATAAAAACTAATGAAAACATCCCTGAAAATAGCTTAAACTTACTAAAAACTACCTAAAAACAACGCCAAAAAGCGTATAAATTATCCGCTCATCATGAGGATAGTCTATAGGCACGGGGTGGGGCTTGTTGGTAGTTACAAGGTTGTCCACCATATCTTTCAGCTGGGTATGCATTGTAGAATGGTCGTTGTCCATGATATCTTGGAGGGTGTTGTTGCCTAAAGGGTTGATTAGATCCTCTTGGCTCCATCCATCCTTGATTGGTCTGACCTTGATGCATATTCCTGCTGTAGTTTCTATTTCCTTCAACAAAGTTAGAACCAAACTCAAAGCGAGAGGGGTGAGAATTCATAGTAGTTATCAGAAATAAGAGGGAAGAGAGAAAACAAATAAACAAGTAAAAGAAAAATATTTTTTTAAATATTTACAATAACCAATAATAAGGCACACGTTTGCAATTCCCCGGCAACGGCGCCATTTTGACGTTAGAATTTTTGCTACTAAAGAATTTATAAAAATATTCGCGTTGTAGATATAGCTTCTAAACTAACAGAAATCCCTTCGTACAAAAGTTTTGGTTGTCATAAGTAACAAACCCCTAAATAAATTGATAACCGAAGTATTTAAACCTCGGGTCGTCTTCTCAAGGAATTGCAGGGAGGTATGTTCTTATTATTGGTTATGAGTTTGTAAATTGGGGGTTTTAAGAATGAGGAACAATTATGATGAATGACAAGTAAAATAAATAATTGACTGTAAAGCAAACCCTTTGGCAAGGTATGAGAAATTGGAAGTCCAGACTTAGTTATTCTTATCAATAATAATGAAAGTTGAATCTTAATTCCACTTAGTTAACCTTTGCTAAAGCAAAGGAAAGTCAAGGGACTAATTAGTTTGACCTTTGAATCCTATTTATTTCCTAAGAAAAGGTTGGGATTATTGAAGTTCAATTCAATTAGCAAAGATAACAGTTATCAATTATGTTGAGCTAAGATAACTCCTGAGTTACTGATTTCTTAACCAAGACCAAAAGTGTGGAAAGCTGAATTGAAATCATAAATCTAAAAACATCTCAATAATGTATAATCCAAACATGAAAGGTTCATAAGCCAATTGGGCAACACAAATCACATACCAATAAAAGCATTAAAGTATCTAAGATAAGAGATAAATATAAAGTAAAGGAAATATTGAACCTGATGAAGAGTCGAATTAAATCCTAATTTCTAAAAATCCTACCTAAATCCTAAGAGAGAGGAGAGAACCTCTCTCTCTAAAAACTACATCTAAAACTGAAATTATGAATTATGAGAGCATCCCGAGTCTCTGCAAGTTTCCTGACTTTAATCTGTGTTTTTGGGCCAAAAATTGGGTTGAAATGCGTCCCAGAATCTCTGCCAGCAACTTTTGTAATTCTGCAGATCGTGCACGTCACGCGATCGCGTCATCCGTGCGAACGCGTCATTCGCGTTTTTTCCTGCCACGCGTTTGCGTCGTCCATGCTTCCGCGTCACTTGTGCTTTTCCAATCCGCGCGGTCACGTGAGCCATGCGACCGCATCACTACGGATTCCTTTCTTCCGCGCGGTTGTGTCGCTGACGCGTACGCGTCACTTCTCGCTGGTCATCTCCTCAATTTCTTGTGTTCCTTCCATTTTTGCAAGTTTCCTTCCCAATCTCTCACTCATTCGTGCCCTATAAAGCCTGAAACACTTAACACACAGATCAAGGCATCGAATGGTAATAAGAGAGGATTAAGATTAGCTAAATTAAGACCAAAGAAGCATGTTTTCAATCATGTAATAATTTTAGGAAGGAAATATAAATGCATGCTAATTATATGAATAAGTGGGTAAAGACCATGATAAAACCACACAATTAAACACATTGTAAACCATAAAATAGTGGTTTATCACTCCGCCTACAATGCTCTGATAGGTCAGACGACGCTAAAACGGCATGGGGAGTCCAAAACCGGCATGGGGAGTCTACAATTTAGTCTCCTCACCCCTGTATGAAGTTCCTAACACAAGAAGGGATTGCTACCATCAGGGGAGTCTAGAAGCTAGCGAGGAGGTATTATAATGAGAGCCTAAACCTAAAGGGTAAAGGAAAAGAAGTCAATACAATTTAACTCAGCGGAGTCCAAGTAAGAGAAGAATTACGACGAGAACCCGGACGAAAAACTGAAGAAGTCTAGATCGGGAAAGAAGTCGGGAGAAATATCAACATATGAGCTAATTTAGCAGAAGATCTGAAGCAAAAACTTGTAAAGCTCCTACAAGAAAACTCCGAGCTCTTCTCCTGGAAAGCCTCCAACATGCTCGGGATCAATCCCAAGCTTATGTTGCACAGGTTATCCGTCTACCCCAGATCCCAACTTGTCCAACAAAAAGGCAAAAGCTCATACAAGAACGGGCCCAAGTGGTCAAAGAGCAAGTACAAGGCTTGCTAGAAGCCGGGTTCATCAGGGAAGTCAAGTACCCGGCGGGGCTGGCAAATGTGGTATTGGTAAAAAAACAGAACGGAAATTGGAGGATCTGTGTCGATTATACCAACCTCAACAAAGCATGTCCAAAAGACCCATATCCTCTGTCCAACATTGACTCCCTGGTAGATTCTAGCTCAGGGCACTAGTATCTATCATTCATGGATGCTTACTTGAGTTACAACCAGATACCGATGTACAAGTCATCTAAGAAGAAGACATCTTTCATCACACCTAGAGCAAACTATTGCAACGTGATCATGCCATTTGGATTAAAAAATACATGGGCCACCTATCAAAGGTTGATGAATGAAGTGTTCGCACCTCATCTCGAAAGCTTAATAGAAGTGTATGTGGATGACATGCTGGTAAAAACCAAGGATGAGGCTAGCCTCCTGGTCGACCTTTCACAAGCCTTTGATACTATAAGGAAGCATGGGATGAGGCTAAATCCTACCAAATGCACTTTTGTAGTGGAAGCAGGAAAATTTTTAGGATTCATGCTGACACAAAGGGGAATTGAGGCTAACCCTGATAAGTGCAGAGCAATCCTAGAAATGAAGAGTCCGACCTATTTAAAGGAAGTCCAGCAGCTAAATGGTCACCTCGCAGCACTATCTAAATTTTTGGCAAGATCAGCATTGAGATCCCTACCACTTTTTTTACTACTTAGAAAAGGATGCAAATTTGAGTGGCCCCTGAATGCGAAAAGGCTTTTCAAGAGTTCAAAAGGTTTCTGAGCCAGCCTTTTATCCTTACTCGACCAAAAATAGGGGAAGAACTCATATTATACTTAGATTTCACTGAGAAGGCTATGTCATTAGTATTAATACGAGAAGGTGAGGTCGGATAGCATCCCATTTATTTCACTAGCAAGGTGCTACAAAGTAGTGAATTAAGGTATCTAAAACTTGAAAAGTTTGCATATGCCTTAATTGTAGCATACATAAGGCTCCGACTTTACTTTCATACTCATACCATAAGAGTCCGAACGAACCAACCTATGAAGCAGATCCTTCAGAAAATTGATATTCCGGGCAGAATGGTTCAATGGACTATACAGCTATCCGAGTTTGTCTTGAAATACGAAACTCGGACAACAATCAAAGTCCAATGTCTCACCGACTTTTTTGCAGAATATACAGGCGATTAGAGTAAGACCTCTATAACCTGGGAGCTTTATGTAGACGGATCCTCTAACAAGGTCAGAAGTGGAGCCGGCATAATATTGGTCAATAAAGAAGGAACTCAGATAGAGGTATCCTTGAAATTTGAGTTCTACGCTTCCAACAACTAGGCCGAATATAAAGCTTTGATCGTAGGGCTAAAACTTGCTAAAAAAGAAGTCAGTGCTAATTAGATAATAATCTTTAGTGACTCCCAAGTAGTAACTTCTCAAATTAACGGAGAGTACCAGGAAAAAGATCCTAACATGAAAAGGTACTTGGAAAGAACGCTTGAGTATCTCAGACAATTCTTGGAAATCGAGGTTAGGCACAAAATGCGGGAGCTCAATAACTGAGCTGACGCTCTCTCCAAGCTAGCAAGTACCAAGCCGGGAAGAAATAATAGAAGCTTGATACGGAAAACTCTACAGGATCCCATAGTTACGAGGATAGACAGCAAATTGGACGTCCTACCTGTCTCAGGCCTAAACCTCGGATGGATTACTCCTCTAGTCGAATATCTAAAATTTAACATCCTTCCCGAGGAACAAAAGGAAGCCCAAAAACTCAGAAATGGAGCCGAAAACTATACTTTGGTGCGGAGTGTCCTTTATAGAAGAGGGATATCCACACAATTGCTGAAGTGCATCCCGCCTCTAAGACAGAGGAGGTCCTGAAGGAAGTACACAATGGCATTTGTGGGAATCACCTTAGAGCAAGATCTCTAGCCAGAAAGGTGATACGAGCTAGGTTCTTCTGGCCGACTTTGCAAAAGAATACCACTGACTTCATTAAAAAGTGCCAACCTTGTCAGATGCATGCCAATTTCCACGTTGCTCCTCCCGAAGAGCTCATTAGCGTGACCTCTCCCTGGCCCTTCGCGAAATGGGGATTAGACCTACTTGGACCTTTTCCCCAAGCTCCAGGATAGGTCAAATACATAATTGTGGGATTAGATTACTTCACCAAGTGGATAGAATCAGAACCACTGGCCACTATAATGGCACAAAGAAGTCGAAAATTCCACTATAGGAACATAATCACCTGGTTCAGGATTCCCCACTCTATCACCATAGATAATGGCACCTAATTGGCCGATTCCACATTCAGAAGCCTGGTATCTAGCATGAAGATTAAGCATCAGTTCACCTCGGTAGAGCATCCTCAAGCTAATAGACAGGCTAAAACTGCCAATAAAGTTATCCTGGCAGGATTAAAAAAGAGGCTACATGATACAAAGGGAGCATGGGCTGAAGAGCTCCCTCAAGTATTTTAGGCTTACAGAACAACACCTCACTCCACGATTGGCGAAACACCATTCAGATTTGCCTATGGAATAGAAACCATGATCCTAATAGAAATCAATGAGCAATGTCCAAGGGTGAGATTCTACGATGAGGTTGACAACATCCAAGCCCAAAAGAAGAACTCGAGCTACTCCCAGAGGTCTGAGAACAAGCGCAAATAAGACAAGCAGCGATAAAGCAAAGGATGATAATAAGGTATAACCAAAAAGTCATTTGAAGAAGTTTCGATACAAACGACTAAGTTCTCATTCGAAATGACATCAGAGTAAACAAGTCAGGAGAAGGGAATCTCACTACAAACTGGAAAGGACCTTTCAAGATAATTGAAGTCTTGGGAAAGGGTTACTATAAAGTGTCTGACTTGAATGGAGCTGAGTTCTTGAGGTCATGGCATGCTTGCAATTTGAAAAGATATTATAGCTAGAAGCATACTCCGTTCCCTAATGTACTCTTTTTCTCAACTTCATGGTTTTTTCTCGAGGAGGGTTTCCCTGAAGAGGGTTTTGACGAGGCATCAAAGCGGGGGAAGGGGGTGGTAGGGGCATGAAAATTATTCCCTTAGTAGCAAAAGCATCTTTGTAACATTAGATCTCATTAATGATGGTACTTCTCTTTCTTAAAATTTCCATTATTATTATTACTATGTTATGCACCGACTTAAGCTTGAATAAGAGCAAAAATCTATTGCCTGACCTAGGTGGCCGATAAGATAAAGCAACGAGGTACAAGTCGATGTAAAGAGGTTATAAAAAAATGATCATAACATCTCGGCCATGAAAAGGCAAATGACTTACAAGTCGGAAAGCCCCCAAACAGAGCAAAATGCATCACAAAAATAACCTAAGTTATGAAAACGATTCAAAAGCAAAAATAAATTGAACGTTTATGCCCAGTTAGTAAAAAATTGGAAAGTCTTCATAAAAGTTTTCATAAAAACTTTCTAAAACAAAATGCCCTTAGAAACTATTTGGCTAAAGGTTTTCATAAAAAGCTTTGCAAAATTCTTTCATAAGAAATTGTGGCCAAGAAAAAGGTGATTCCCGGGGTCCCCTTCAAGCTCAAAAAGAACAAATATCCGGAGATCCAACAAGAGATTCGAAGAAGAGGTTGGGAAGCTCTCACCAACCCCATCCAACAAGTCAGAATCTTAATGGTTCAAGAGTTCTATGCTAATGCATGGATCACTAAGAACCATGATCAAAGTGTGAACCCGAACCCAAAGAATTGGCTCACAGTAGTTCGGGGGAAATACTTGGATTTTAGTCCAGAAACCGTGAGGTTGGCATTCAACTTGCCAATGATGCAAGGAGATCTTCATCCTTTCACAAGAAGGGTCAACTTTGATCAAAGGTTGGACCAAGTCCTCATGGATATCTGTGTGGAAGGAGCCCAATGGAAGAGAGACTCTAAAGGCAAGCCAGTTCAACTGAGAAGGCTTGACCTCAAACCCATAGCTAGAGGATGGTTAGAGTTCATCCAATGCTCTATCATTCCTACTAGCAACCGGTCCGAAGTAACTGTGGATCGGGCTATCATGATCCATAGTATCATGATTGGAAAAGAAGTGGAAGTTCATAAGATCATACCTCTAGAACTATACAAGGTGGCTGACAAGCCTTCCACTTTGGCAAGGTTAGCCTTTCCTCATCTCATCTGTCACCTATGCAATTCAGCTGGAATTTGTCATAGAAGAAGACATCCTCATTGAAGAGGACAAGCCCATCACTAAAAAGAAGATGGAGCAAACAAGAGAGTCCACTCATGGACCTCAACAAGAGCATGAGAAAATTCCTCATCAAGAAATCCCTGAAATGCCTCAAGGGATGCATTTCCCTCCATACAACTATTGGGAGCAACTCAACACCTCTTTAGGAGATTTGAGTTCCAACATGGAGCAACTAAGGATGGAGCACCAAGAGCACTCCATTATCCTCCATGAAATTATAGAGGACCAAAGAGCCATGAGGGAAGAACAACAAAGGCAAAGAAGAGATATTAAGGAGCTCAAGCATTCCATAGGATCTTCAAGAGGAAGAACTAGCCGCCGTCACTAAGGTGGACCCATTCTTTAATTTTCTTGTTCTTATTTTTCTATTTTTTGGTTTTTATGCTTTATGTTTTGTCTATGTTTTTGTCTTTATTACATGATCATTGGTGTCTAGTGTCTATGTCTTAAGGCTATGAATGTTCCATGAATCCTTCACCTTTCTTAACAGAAAAATGTTTCTATTTGCAATAGAACAAGAAGTACATGAATTTCGAATTCTATCTTGAAATTAGTTTAATTATTTTGATGTGGTGGCAATACTTTTTGTTATCTGAATGAATGCTTGAACAGTGCATATTTTTTATAGTGAAGTTTATGAATGTTAAAATTGTTGGCTCTTGAAAGAATGATGCAAAAAGAGAAATGTTATTGATAATCTGAAAAAATCATAAAATTGATTCTTGAAGCAAGAAAAAGCAGTGAAAAACACAAAGCTTGCGAAAAAAAGAAAGGGGCAAAAAAAAAGAAAAAGAAAGAAAAAGAAAAAGCAAGCAAAAAAAGCCAATAACCCTTTTAAACTAAAAGGCAAGGGTAAAGAGGATCCAAGGCTTTGAGCATCAGTGGATAGGAGGGCCCAAAAGAACATAATCCTGGCCTAAGCGAATAAATCAAGCTGTTGATGATTGGATTTTTGACGGTTTAGAAATTCACAAATGAATTCTCGTTGCAAGTATAGTTCCTAAACCAACAATAATCCTTTCATACAAAAGATTGTTTGTCACAAGTAACAAATCCCTAAAATTAATAACCGAAGTATTCAAACCTCGGGTCGTTCTCCCTAGGAATTACAATAAAGTGTCTTGTTATTGGTTAGAAATGTGTTTTGGGGTTTTGGATAAGAAGCATGAAAGTAAATGGCAATGAAAATAAACTAACAACTATAAAAGGCTCTTGGCAAGGTATGAAAATTAGAAGTCCTATCCTAGTTATCCTTCTCAATTGTGATGAGAATTGTTCATTGCTACCACTTAGTTAACCCTTACTAAATAAAGGAAAGTCAAGTGGATGAATTGACTTGAGCCACAAGTCCTAGCCAACTCGTAAGGAAAGACTAGCTTTAGTGCACTCCAAACCAATTAGCAATCTCTCCAATGACCAATCAATAAAGGAATTAGATAACTCAAGTGTCACTAATTACTCTACCTAGGCGAAGAGGAACAAAATCTAACTAATAGCTATAAGAGACATTTCATCAAACACATAGAGTGCAATACAAGTAAACACATGAATTTGAAAGAATTAAAGAGAGATCTAACTACAAAGGCAAGAGGTCCACAATAGAAAACCAAATCAATCATGAAACAACAAAGAACTTACAAATTGCATTGAAGGAGAAATGTAGATCTACAAAAGAGAATTCACAAACTACAAACAAAGGAATTACATTAGAAGAAGAATTCTACAACTACAATAGAGGAGAGGAACGAAAATTGGAAGAGAGAAGAAGAAGAAATAGATCTAGATCTAAGAACTAACCTAATCCTAATTCTAGAGAGAAGAGAGAGCTTCTCTCTCTAGAAACTAACTAAAAGCTAAACTAAAACTAATTGGTAACTAACTTCCAAAGTATGAAAAGTATCCCATTCCCCCTTTAATCCCTGGCTTAAATAGCATCAGAAATGAGTTGGATTGGGCCCACAAGGCTTTAGAATTCGCTAGCCACGTTTTACCTTAAGTGAACCAGGTGGCAGCAACGGCGTGTGCGCGTACTATGCACGTACACGTCACCATGCGCGGTTCAACCATAGCAAATCTTATATCGTTTAGAAGCCACAGATGTTAGCTTTCCAACCCAATTAGAACCGCATCATTTGGACCTCTGTAGCTCAAGTTATGGTCGATTAAGTGCGAAGAGGTCGGCTTGACAGCTTTTGTGTTTCCTTTATTTCTTCATGAGTTCTCCATTTCTACATGCTTTTCCTTCATTCCCTTGGTCCAATCCTTGCCTCCTAAATCTGAAATCACTTAGCAAACATATCAAGGCATCTAATTGAATCAAGGAGAATTAGATTTAGCTATTTTAAGACCTAAAAAGCATGTTTTCACTCTTAAGCACAATTAAAGGAGAATATACAAAACCATGCTATTTCATTGAATAAATGTGGGTAAAAGGTGATAAAATCCCTTAAATGAAGCACAAGATAAACCCTACAAATGGGGTTTATCAGCTGTCCCTAACCATGTCCTTGTGTCATGAAGGTCCAAGTGAAAAGCTTGAGACTAAGTGGTTAAAGTCGTGATCCAAAACAAAAGAGTGTGCTTAAGAACTCCGGACACCTCTAACTGGGGACTCTAGTAAAGCTGAGTCACAATCTGAAAATGTTCACCCAGTTATGTGTCTGTGGCATTTATGTATCCGGTGGTAATACTGGAAAACAAGATGCTTAGGGTCACGACCACGACTCATAAGTAGCTGTGTTCAAGAATCAACATACTAAACTAGGAGAATCAATAACACTATCTGAATTCTGAGTTCCTATGGATGCCAATCATTCTGAACTTCAAAGGATAAAGTAAGAAGCCAAAACTGTTCAGAAGCAAAAAGCTACTAGTCCCGCTCATCTAATTGGAACTATGCTTCATTGATGTTTTGGAATTTATTGTATATTCTCTTCTTTTTATCCTATTTTTTTTTTGGTTGCTTGGGGACAAGCAACAATTTAAGTTTGGTGTTGTGATGAGCGGATAATTTATACACTTTTTGGCATTGTTTTTAGGTAGTTTTTAGTAAGTTTTAGTCACGTTTTAGTATATTTTTATTAGGTTTTATGCAAAAATCACATTTCTGGACTGTACTATGAGTTTGTGTGTTTTTCTGTGATTTCAGGTATTTTCTGGCTGAAATTAAGGGACTTAAGCAAACCTCTGACTCACTGGCTGAGAAAGGACTGCAGATGCTGTTGGATTCTGACCTCCCTGCACTTGAAGTGGATTTCCTAGAGCTACAGAAGCCCAATTGGTGCGATCTTAATTGCGTTGAAAAGTAGACATATTGGGCTTTCCAATAATGGATAATAGTCCATACTTTGCTCGAGATTTGATGGCCCAAACTGGCGTCCAAACGTCCACAAGAGACCCTTTTTTGGCGTAAAATGCCAGAACTGGCACCAGAACTGGAGTTAAACGCCCAAACTGGCATCCAAGCTCGTGTTTAACTCCAAGGTTGGCCTATCCACGTGAAATCTTCAAAGCTCAGCCCAAACACACACCAAGTCGGCCTCAGAAGTGGATTTATGTACTATCTACTCATTTTCTGTAAACATAGGTTACTAGTCTAGTATAAATAGCACTTTTTAGTATTATATTTGAAACTTTTTGGAATAACTCGAGATCATTTTGCACTTTTGGGAGGCTGGCTATTCGGCCATACCTAGACCTTCTTCTCTTATGTATTTTCTACGATAGAGTTTCTACAGCTCATAGATTAAAGTGAAGAGCTCTGCTGTTCCTCATGATTTAATGCAAGTACTATTGTTTTTCTTTCAATTCACGCCTACCTCTTCTCCAAGATATACTCTCGTACTTAATTTAGTTAAGTCAGAATGAAGGGGGTGACCCGTGATAATCACCCACTATCTTCGTTACTCGCTTAACCAAGATCTGCGTGCCTGACAACCACAAAGCGGTCTACATGATGTTCAACGTAGTCATTGGACGACAGCCGGAGTATATTCTCTTGGGTCTCTGATCCACGGATTCGCATTGCCTCTCCTGACAACAGAGCATCCGAATTCGTGATTAGAACCTTCGTGGTATAGGCTAGAACCAATAGATAGCATTCTTGAGATCCGAAAAGTCTAAACCTTGTATGTGGTATTTCGAGTAGGATCTGGGAAGGGATGACTGTGACGAGCTTCAAACTCACGACTGTTGGGCACAGTGACAGTGTGCAAAAGGATCAAGGGATCCTATTCTAACACAAGTGAGAACCGACAGATGATTAGCCCTGCGGTAGCTGTGCTTGGTATTTTTCATCCAAGACGAGAAATCTGACAGTTGATTAGCCGTACAGAAACCGTAGCCCGACCATTTTCACTGAGAGGATCCTACAGCTTGCCATGGAAGGTAGGACACATTATTGGATGAAGACAATAGGAAAGCAGAGGTTCAGAAGCAACAAAGCATCTTCAAATGCTTATCTGAAATTCCCACCAATGAATTACATAAGTATCTATATGTTATTTTCCGTTTTATTTATTTTTTAATTATCAAATCCTCATAACCATTTGAATCCGCCTGACTGAGATTTACAAGATGACCATACCTTGCTTAAGCCATCAATCTCCGTGGGATCGACCCTTACTCACATAAGGTATTACTTGGACGACCTAGTGCACTTGCTGGTTAGTTGTGCGGAGTTGTGAAAAGTGTGATCACAATTTTGTGCACCACTAGACCCCATCACCGTTGTTCTAATTGTTGCTTGAGGATGAGCAAGCATTCTAAGTTTGGTATGGGAAAGGGGAAGAATAGGAGGAAAAGGACAACAACAATGAAGAAGAACTACAAGATGGTAACGTTCTTTTTTCTCCCTACTTATTCCCAGCACTATAAAATACATGATTGTCTTAATTTTCTCTGTATGCACATGTGTGTATGAATAAGCATAGCCTGAATTTGGAATTGTAACATCTTGTTGTGACATTATGATTACCATCTTGAATCGTGTGAGTTCAAAAGCAATAAAGTATCATGATCATAAACAAACAAGGAATTAAAGAAGAATTTAGCATGGGCATACAAGTATTGGAAGGCTAGTATGATTAATTGTTGCTCAATTGCATCAGATTTTATTTAATTGAAGTTTTCATCTAGCACCTTTTTTGAAATCTTTTGAAATCTTGAAAACCTTTAAGAAGCAATTGCAAATTAGGGCAAGAAAAGAAAAGGGGAAAGAATGAGAAAGCTGAAGGCTCTAAGTACCAATGACAATTCATTTGTTAAGTACTTGTGGTGTTTATGTATCAGGAAAAAAGCTTGAAAACAAAATACTTAGACTCAAGGCTAGGCTTAAGTGCAAAAGCACTCCCTCAAAGCTCAAGGTTCTGAGCATCAATGATTAGAGAGTAAAGAAAAGAAACAAACGAGCTTAAAGAAGACCTCTAATTAAATGCTTGTGGTGCTTGTGTATCAAGTGGTAATACTTGAAAACAAAGCATTTAGAGTCGTAGCTTTGTTATCAACTCATGGGGCAAAACACCCAAAAGGAGAAGCTAATAAGAAAATCAAAAGCTTGTTTCAAGGAAGAAATATAAGGAAAAGATTTCATAAATTGAGCTAGATAGAAGCATCAATCATTTACATTTCTTTTGTGATTGTGGCATGCATAGAAAACTAGCCAACCATGAACATTGAGTTGCTATTCTTCTTACCTTGGATTGTCAATCTCTATTGCATGATTGTTTTCTTGCTTGGGGACAAGCAAGGTTTAAGTTTGGTGTTGTGATGACATGTCATCATGTCATGTTTTTCTATGCTTTTTCATATAAGAAATTGATGATTAGTGCTTAAATATTGAATGCTTTTGTGCTTAAATGGTATATTTCTTTGATCTTTTGATTTTATAAATCTTGTAGGAAATAAGTGGAAAAAAGAAGAAAAAAAGCACAAATTAAGCTCAAAAAGAGAAAAGAAGAATTTTGGGGCACACTTTGAAGTTTGAGCACTCTTTAGAACCTTAGACCACGTTTTTAAAAGCGTAGCCCATGACCATGAAGCCTTGGCATCAGTAACATGATATATTAGTATTAATATTTTATGCATGCATTACCATGAATTGATGATTAAAGCTTGCATGCGTGAAACATTTATTACTAATGCCAATTGGCAAATCATGCATTACTAAGTAATATAATAAAGTAAATGAAAGCTTGCATGCATGAAACATTTTATTATTAATGCCAATGAATGAACGCTAACGTTAAGTAATTGGAATTATTAATTAAAGTTAATGAAAGCATGCATTAGTAAAGCCATCAAAATTCATGAACAAGATAGCAAGCGTTCATTAAAGAGAGCGCTACGTCAAGGAACGCTGCAACAAACAATGAGCGTTCATCACTTTGAAGTAAGCGACACGTTCATGAAGCAAACGTTTTCATAAATTTAAAGCCTGGAGCGAAGGCTTTGCCATCCAACACCAAATGGTAGCGCTCAGATTTCGAACGCAGCATTCACTCAAAGAGCGCCAAGGGAAGGAGTGCGCACCAAAGCGCTCAACCAAGAAGCCAGCGCTCACTAAGGAAGTGCATCGTTCAATAAGTGAGTGCTAGTAGAAGAAAATTGGCAGGTGAGGAGGCACGCCAAGAAAGTGAACGTAGCGTTCATTTCGTCAACTGAACGCTCCACTGGGAGCATCAATTAAGCATGCACCCCTGACCCACTTCAAACAATCACCCAAGACCCATTTCATTGAAGCCCGAAAGTAAGAAAAGCCCGTTGACATGACTCAAAGGCACAAGAAACAGTTAGATTAGGAATTTCATTTGAATTATAATTTGTTTTCAATTTCAATTTCACTTTGTAAAACCTATATAAAGGCATTAGTTTCATTTTATTAGGGAGATCGGTTAGGCTCTAATGGAGAGCAGCAAGAGTAGGAGTAGAATAGAGAGCTATCTTTTAAATTTTCCTTTTTGAATTTGAGAATTGGAAATCAGATCTGGGTTTTCTTTTCTTTTCTGTTTCATCTTCTTTCCTCTCCAATTTCTTTTCTATTTTGATCGAGAGAGCAATTGAGCTCTTGGCTATCTTTTTGTTTTTGATATTTCATTGAAATTGTTAATTTCTCTTTAGGATTTCAAAATTGATCTAAGTATTCTTGTTGTTTTGATTCTTCTGCACTTTTACATTTCTGTTTTGGTACTGAATTGATCTGTTTCTGAATTTCCTCATCTAAGAGCTCTTTAGTTTACTACACTTCACATTTTTAAGTTATGTTTTAATTCCCAGCACCCAAATCCCTTTATTCTTCATGCAATTTAAGTTCCCTTGCAATTTATATTCAGCAATTTAAATTCCTTGCGCTTTAAGCCTCAGTCATTTACCTTTCTTGCAATTTAAATTTGAAACTTGCTAGTTGATTTGAATTTCACTAAAGCTAGTCTTTCCTTAGGAGTTGACTAGAAATTGAGGAATTAAATTGATTTATCCACTTGACTTTCCTTCATAGTTAGAGGTTAACTAAGTGAAAGTAAAAGGCAATTACCATCACAATAGATAATGACAATTAGGATAGGACTTCTAATTATCAATCATTGCTAAGAGCTTTTCTTAGTTTTAGTTTATTTTATTATCATTTTACATTTCTTGTTCAACATTTAAGTACCCCCAAAATTTACTTTTCCATAACCAATTATATTCAGCAATTTAAATTCCTTGCACTTTAAGCCTCTGTCATTTACCTTTCTTGCAATTTAAGTTTCAGCTCTTTTACCTTCTTGCACTTTAAGATTCAGCCAATTTACTTCTTCTGCACTTTTAATTCACTGCAATTTACTTTCTGTTGATCAATTTCACCCAATTCACCACTGTTAGCTTGACTAAACTAATCACCTCACTAAAGTTGCTTGATCCATCAATCCCTGTGGGATCGACCTCACTCTTATGAGTTATTACTACTTGATGCGACCCGGTACACTTGCCGGTGAGTTTGTGGGGAATCGTTTTTCCCTCATCACATTCTAGTTTATTTATTTCCCTTGTTGATTACTTTATGTTGCCAATTTAGTTTATGAATTCTCATGTTAGATTTGATTTCCCTTTTAATGCAATTTGAGGTATTTCATGTTTATTGCTTCTTCTTTTATTTGTTATCATTGATCTTGCAATTATTGGTTTTAGATATTTCATTCTCTTATTGCTTTCCTATGCTTTTATTTTGTGCCCACCAAGTGTTTGATAAAATTCTTCATTGGATTTTAAATTAGCTTTTTATGTTCTTAGCTTAGATTGAGTAATTGGAGACTCTTGAATTGTCAAGGTCTCTTGTTGGTTGGTGATTGAAACTTGCTAGTTGATTTGAATTCCACTAAAGCTAGTCTTTCCTTAGGAGTTGACTAGGACTTGAAAAATCAAATTGATTTATCTACTTGACTTTCTTTCATAGTTAGAGGTTAACTAAGTGAAAGCAAAAGGCAATTACCATAACAATTGATGATGACAATTAGGAGAGGACTTCTAATTATCAATCTTTGCTAAGAGCTTTTCTTAGTTTTGGTTTATTTTATTATCATTTTAGATTCCTTGTTCAACATTTAAAAACCCCAAAAATTTACTTTTCCATAACCAATTATAAGTACACCTCCGTGCAATTCCTTGAGAGACGACCCAAGGTTTAATACTTCGGTTAATTTTATTGGGTTTGCTTAAGTGACAAACAAATTAAATTTGATTGAGGTTTAATTGTCGGTTTAGATCTATACTTACAATGCGATTAATTTTGTGAAAATTCTTTACCGACATTTTTCCCCCATCAACTTTTGGCGCCGTTGCCGGAGAGTTGCAAGTGTGTGCCTTATTATTGGTTATTGTGAATATTGTGAATATTTTTGCTTTTTTCGTTTCTTTGTTAGTTGTTTATAGTTTTAGAAGTTTATTTTCATTATTCCTTATAAGTTTTTATTTTAATTTTCTTTTGTTACCATGAATTCTCACCCCTTTGGCTATGAGTTTGGTTATAATCATGTTGCAGGAAGTGGAGTTTACAATGAAGGCTTGGATCAAGGATGGGACAATCAAAGATGGGAGGAGCCACAAGGATTTGATCAACCCTCTTGGCAACAACCACCTCCAATCGACTATCAACAACCATTATATGATGCATACCAAGACAATGGTTATGGTGGACCTTTTCGTGACAATCAACACCCATCACAATATACCTATGAACGCCCTCCCCAACATAGTTTTGCACCACCATACTCACAAGCCCCTTACCACCAAACATCCCCATATGACCCTAACCCATATCCACCATACCAACCACCCTATGAGCCTTATGAACCATACATAGAATCACCCCCATTCCAACCCAATTACTCCAAAGAACCACTACCTCAATATACATCATTTCCATATCCTTCTCAAGAAGAACCACCTTCCTATTATGAGCCCTTTCTCCCAAGAAATGAACCCTCCTATCCACCACAAGCTCCCATAGATGATACCCTAGGTGCTATTTGGCAAGGACAAAGAGATCTTCAAACTACACTTACCTCTACTCTTACTAGTCTCACTTCTACCCTCCAAGCTCTTATATCTCGTATGGATCCCCCCTCTACCTCCAATACTCAACCCTCAAGCTCTAGCCCACCACCACCCTCCACAAAAGAACATCTGTATCCATCAATCCAAGAGCAACATGATCCCAATTATGTTATTGACATGGAACAAGAGAGAAGGGATCGTCTTAGGAACTTAATGGATCGGATTCATGCATCCATACCTCAAGAGAAGCAAGAGGAGGCCCAAAAGGTGGAGGAGGTAGAGACCCTTGAAGATGAAGGAATAGTTGAAGAATTAGGGGAGGTTGAACAAGAGGAAAGTTCCATCATTGAAGACAACTCTACACTAAGTGACATTAAAGATCTTGTTGAAACTTCTTCCATCGGATGCGAAACCAATGTTGAGGAAGAATGTGCACACCCTCCAACATATGACTTGATCATTGAGGAAGAGTTGGAAGAAGTTAACAAGAAAGTGGGAATTGAAGAGAGTTGTCAAGAGGTGGAAGTCATCAAGGAGGAATTTGATTTTGTATTGGAACAACTGGAGGAAACTATTATTGTTGAAGAGGAAGAAGTGGTTGAATACTTAGGAGATGCGGAACCTCCATGGGAATCTCAAGGCATAGAATCCCCCTCCAAGAAGTTTGAATTTGAGGTTGAAGAAACATGTCAAGAGGTGAAAGTTATCAAAAAAGAGCACAAGGGCGTAGAGCTTGCAAGATCATTAAAAACACCCCTCTCCAAGCCATTGCCATCCAAGACAACATTCAAGTGGCTAAAATTCTTATCCTTAAACTTTACTTTCCCACTTGAATATGGGTTACCTGAGACGGATGGTCAACTTAGAGCTCTTTGGTTGGCAGCACAATCCAAGGTTCCTTATAGTTGGAAGTCCAAGGTCTAAGTGCAATGGTTGGTATAGTTCCCAATTGATTGGATCTAGGAAGATGTCTTGGTACGTAAATGAGAATTCTTCAACCTTTTCACCCGAATGGAAGCATGAAGATCAAGAAGAAAGGGTGATGACCAACAAGGTTTGGGACCCCGAAATACACCTCAACCTTCATCAATCTTGGGGCCTTGTCACTTGTTCAAATTTGCTTGGAAGCTTGATGCGCCTAGTTTGGGATCCCGGAGGCTATTGGAATTATAAACATTGGTGGGGATTCAAGGATGAGTTCAAGCACAAGCCACCATGACAAGGAGCTCACCAAATGTACAACTTAAAGACTTTAACTAAAAGTGCTAGGTGGGAGACATTCCACCATGGTAAAATCTTCCTATTTTATCTTTTATTTGTGTTGGTAAAAAATTGAATTTTTATTTTTAGTTAGGAGTATATTGTCTAAATTTTGGTTTTATCTTTCCTGTTTATTAGTTCTATTTTATTAATATTAGTATTCATTCCCAGTTCTGCATGTTTACCTTTCTTTTGCTTTAAAAAAAAAAGGATGTGACGCGTATGCGTAACCCACGCGTACGCGTCGATGTAAGTTTTGCTCTCAGTAAAAAGTTACAGAGAGTTGGGCTGGAACTGCGCATGAAGGGTGCTTGGCGCACGAGTCAACCCACGCGTACACATGCGCGACGCGTTCGTGTCACCTTAAATTTGCCTACTCCACGCATAAGCGTCCGTGACGCGTACGCGTGGATGGAAAATTGGCGTAAAATAGAGTCTTGACCCGAGAGTTGCGCAGGAAGGAGGCTGGTGTCGTGCGTTTGGCACAACGAGATGTCACACGTACGCATGACCGACGCTTATGCGTCGCCTCTTCTTCTGCACACCCACATGTACGCGTGGGCGACGCTTACGCGTCGTGTCGCAGACTCCTCTCTTCTTCTTTCTTCTCTCCTTTCTTATTCTCTCCTTTTCCTTTCTCACTTCCTTATCCTTTAACTTCTCATCCTTATTATCTTTCATTTTCTTTTCCACATTGCATTTACATACTATCATTCATTGCATTTTAACTTTGTGCATGTTTTTATTTTCTTTTTTTAAGTTAGTTATTTCTCCATTGGTGTTTGAATTTTCTTACTCATCTGACTGAATATTTCTTGCATTATTCTGGTGCTTACTGACTTGTTTTACACTGTTGGGTGATATTATTTAGATGTCAATGCTAATCTTTTATAATACTTGTATTCCTTTTGCATTGATATGAACTTATATTGTCTTTCATTACCCACTCTCTCTCCCCCATTGTTGCAATTCTTGCACTATTAATATGCCCTTTACTTCTATTGCTTTTTCACTTGCATGTTGTAGCTACCATGTAGTTGAGAACCTTATTATTATTTAGCATTAACCCACCTATATTTTATTTATTTTCATATCTTTGTTTGTGGGTTATTCTTTTTCCTTTTCCTCTTCTTTCAGGATGGCCACCAAGAAGAGAACCTAAATACTTCTAAATGGAGCAAACAAGTCCCGCCGTATACTCTTTGGAGAAAGTGTATCAGTTGTAGCAACCCGTCCACTTGCCCATTGATAAACCACTATTTTGTGATTTATCTTGTGCTCAATTGAGTGATTTTCTCAATTCTTCGCCCAGTTATTCATATGAATTTGCATGGTTTTACAATTCCTTCCTTATGATATGATATATGTGAAAACATGTTTCCTATGCTTTAGAAATATTAAATTTAATTATCCTTTATTACCATTCAATGTTGTGATCTATGTGTTAAGTACTTTCAGGCTTTACAGGGCAGGATTGGCTTAGAGGATGGAAAGGAAGCATGCAAAAGTGGAAGGAATACAAGAAGTTGAAGAAATTGCTAAGCTGTCCAGCCTGACCTCTTCGCATTCAAACAGCCATAACTTGAGCTATAGAGATCCAAATGATGCAGCTTTAGTTGCGTTAGAAAGCCAACGTCTGGGGCTTCAATTTGATATATAATTCGCTATAGTGGCCATACAGAAAAACAACGCGCACGCGTAAATCATGCGAACACGTCGTTTTGCAGAAATTCAAGCAATCTGCACGTGTTTGAACTCGGTCCCAGCGATTTCTGGGCTATTTCCGACCCAGTTTCAAGCCCAGAAAATACAGATTAAAGGCTGTAAAGTGGAGGAGTGAAGAGGAGATGACTCATATTTCACTTTTCATAATTTAGATGTAGTTTTTAGAGAGAGAGGTTCTCTCCCTCTCTTAGGATTAGGATTAGGATTTCATCTTCTTCTCAGGTTCAATGTTCCTTTATTTATTTTTTCAATTTAATTTATGAACTTTTCCATGTTAGAATTGATATCTTCATTTAATATAATTTGAGGTATTTCAGAATTATGATTGCTTTCTTTTACTTATATAAATAATTTAGATTTTTCCCTTTTGGCTTTGGTTGAGTCATTGGAGACACTTGAGTTATCAAACTTATTGTTGACTGAAAATTGGGGTTCTTCAAGAATTAATTCAAGTTCCAATAACTCTAGCCTTTCCCAAGGAAATACTAGGACCTGAGGAATCAAAATCAATTCATCCACTTAACTTACCTTCATAGTTAGAGGTTAACAAAGTGGGAGAAAAATCCAATTCTCATCACCATTGATAAGTATAATTAGGATGGGACTTCCAGTTCTCATACGTTGCCAAGAGCTTTATTTATAAAACATACCTTTTCCATAATCAATAATAAATCATACCTCCCTACAATTCCTTGAGAAGACGACCCGAGGTTTAAATACTTCGGTTATCAATTTCAAAGGAGTTTGTTACTTGTGACAACCAAAATTTTTGTACGAAAGGATTCTCTGTTGGTTTAGAAACTATACTTACAACGCAATTATTTTTATATTTCTTTACCGATAGAAAACCCATTCGTCAAAATGGCGCTGTTGCCGGGGAATTGCAAACGTGTGCCCTATTATTGGTTATTGTAAATATTTTTCAAAAAAAATTTTCAGATTTTTATTTTATCTTATCTTAGTTTTAAATTTCAAAAAAATCAAATCTTTTTTCAAAAATCATATTTTTTCAAAATATTATCTTATATTTTTTTTCCAAAAATCATATATTTTTTTCAAATATTTTCTTTTTTATTTTCTTTCACTACTATGAACTCTCACCCCTTTGGCTATGAGTTTGGTTATAATTATGTTGCAGGAAGAGGAGATTATAATGACAACATGTACCATGGTTGGAACAATCAAAGATGGGAAGAGCCACAAGGATTTGATCAACCCTCATGACAACAACCACCTCCAATGGACTATCAACAACCATTATGTGATGCATATCTAGGCAACAGCTATGGTGAGCACTCTTTTTATTATCAACAACCACCACCATATGCCTATGAACCCCCTCCTCAACATGATTTTGGACCACCATACTCACAAGCCCTTTTCCGCCATTCACCTCTATATGACCCTAACCCAAATCCACCATACCAACCACCCTATGCACTGTATGAACCATATATAGAACCACCCCAATTCCACTCCAATTACTCCTAAGAACCACCACCTCATTATACACCATCTAAATATCCATCAATCCAAGAGCACTATGACCCTACTTATGATAGCCGAGCGCAACAAGAATCAAGGGATCATCTCAAGGATACAGTGGAAAAATTTCATGCAACCCTTCACCAACTAGATCAAGCGATAAATCGATTACCTTCCCGATGTTCAGACATTCAAGGAACCCCCATGCCTTTATGTGGAGAATCTACTGAAGAACGTGGCAGGAAGGAGAAGTTAGATACTCCTGTGGACGATGAGCAGCACGATTTGGTATTGGAACAATTGGAAGAAGCTACGCCTGCCATTGAAGAGGAAGAAGTGGTTGAAGACTTAGGAGATGCAGAACCTCCATGGGAAACTCAAGTCACAAAGCCCCCTTCTAAGGAGTTTGAATTTAATGTTGAGGAGTGTGTACAACCTCCAAGGCATATCATGGTTGAAGACTTTGAAGGGGACGATCAAGAGATGGGTTCAATCATTAATGAATTCTTATCTACATTTGAATCCTCTCCCATTGGACTTGACATGGAGATGAAAGCAGAGGGAGCACAACCTCCCATGCCCTTGTGAGTAATGAAGAAGAGATTGAATTAGAAGAAAGCTACCAAGAGGAAGAGGTTGATATTGAAGAAGCTTGCAAAGAGGTGGTAGTTGTCAAAGAAGAACACAAAGGAGTGGAGCTTGCAAGTTCATTAGAAACCCCTCCCCCTAAGTTGCCATCATCCTTCACAACATTCAAGTGGGTAAAATTCATATCCCTTAGCTTTCTAATTCCACTTGAATATGGGCTACTGGAGACGGATGGTCAACTTAGAGCTCTTTGGGGCATTAAGAGTAAGAGGAAGATGGTCAGTGGTAATAATTGTCCTACAAGGTTCATTATGGTTGGAAGCTTTAAGTTTAAACGCAAAGGTTGGTGTAGAGCTCAAATGAATGGGTCTAGGAAGTTGTTTGGCCGCTTTAGTGAGAATTTAGATTGCTTGCTACCCGGATGGAATCATAATGATCAACAAGAAGACGGGTGTAAAAGGAAGGTTTGGGACCCCGGAATTCAGTCCAGCAATCAACACTCTTGGGGCCTTGTTACTTGCTTCAACTTGCTTGAAGGCTCTTTACGCCTAATTTGGGATCCCGGAGGCTATTGGAAGTACAAATATTGGTGAGGATTCCTGGATTAGTACAAGCATAAGCCACCATGACAAGGAGCTCGCCAAATGTCCAACTTAAGGACTTTAACTAAAAGTGCTAGGTGGGAGACAACCCACCATGGTACGATCGTTCCTTTTTTAGTTTTAATTTTAGTCTGTTTTGTTTGATTTTGAGTTTTGATTGAACATGGAATCATGCATAACATTCATATTAGCACTGCATTCTGCATTTTGAATATTTAAAAAAAACGCCACGACGCGACAGCGTCGCTGACGCGTCCGCGTCAAATGTGCGTTGGGAAGAAAACAAAATTGAACAGAGAGTCACGCGAAAGCGTGGCTAGAGGCGTGCCTTTGGCACAAATTGATCTACGTGACCGCATCGCTGACGCGTCTGCGTCATGTGAGAAAAATGCCTCACACGCGTCCGTGTCACCCACGCGAACGCGTGGCCTTGTAAAATCGACGTAAACGGGTATATGGCAGCAAGTTGTGATGGAGTGGGGCTGGAACGGTGCTAGAAGCACAAGCCTTACCACACGAACGCGTGCCCCACGCGTCCGCGTCATTTTCAAAATATAGCCATTCACGCGATCGCGTCAACCACGCGAACGCGTCACCCCAGATTTTTGGCAAAAAATGCATTTAAACAGAGAGTTGTGCGTACGCGAGGCTGCTCTCGCGCCACTAGCACAAATCAAGTCATGCGTCCGCGTGTCCCACGCGTTCGTGTCACTTGAAAACACTGCACACCACGCGACCGCGTCACTGACGCATCCACCTCACAAGCGGCGCACAGCTTATCCAAGTCACCGCCAACTATCTTCTCTTTTCTTTCCCAAATCTAAATCTTTTCTTTCCCTTCTTTTTCTTTTTTCTTTCTTTTTCTTTTAATTGGTGTTGGAAATTTATCTGGGTCATTATTTTGCTTTTGGATTATTAAGGAATTGTTTGACAATTATATATTACTTTTTATAGGGTTGCTTGCATGTTCAATTTAATACTTTCAATAACTTATTTACCATGCATGCTAAGTGTTTGTGAAAAAGCCCATATGGCATCACACACTACTTTTCTGTTATCCTACTTTCATGCCTATTTTTCACAAAACCCTTCTTATATTTTATTAATTATTTATAATTGTCCATACAAACATATTGTTAGTTTGAAAGGCTTGGTAATCTAACTTGGACATTGAATGCTTGATCTATACTACTCATGTCTTTGCCGGTATGCCAATAAATATCTTGTATTTAACTGTCATCACATGCACTTGCTATATTTCCATTGGTGACTTTTCACATGCAGTCATGACCATGTGTTAACGTCATTCTTTTTTACTGTGCATTGATTACCACCTTTCCCGTTCTCTTCCTTGCTATAACCCTTAGCTTTAATAGTTACTTTCTTTTTCCTTTTTCAGGATGGCCACCAAGAAGGGTAGAGAGAAAGCTACTCCCAAACCACCGGCAAGGAAAGGAACAAAAAGAGCACCAGCTGAGGAACTACAACCCCCATCCACTTGCACATCTTAGCATGCACCGAGGACGGTGCAATCTTTAAGTGTGGGGAGGTCGATACCGATCTCCGTGGGTTAGTTACTTCTTTTTTTTCAACACAAATGTTAATTTGTTAATTGTTGCATTTGCATGTTTGTTTGATTTTATGCATTTAGTTACTACTTGATTGAAGTACTATTTTCTTTTTCAAGAAATTTTTACAGTATTTCACTAATTTAAATTGAAAATTTATTTTTTTAAATTTGTTTGAAGTTGTATTTGGAACATAGTTTAAAAAGCTAAGAACACACAACCCGTACGATTTTGAGCCTAGTTATATGGTTACACTATTTAACCATAAATATTTTATTCTTGTCTGTTTTCTTCTCTATAATTGCAATCTTTGCTTTGTTCCATTCTATATGTCCATTATTTAGTGTATTTACATGCTTGCATATGATTGAGTCTATTATTTGTTTTTGCTCACTTATCCCAAATAAGCCTACCCTTTTATGTCACCCTTGTTAGCCACTTTGAGCTTTTTAATCCCCTTCTATTTTATAACCACATTACTAGCCTTAAGCAGAAAAACAAAATAAAAATCCCAAGTTGAATCCTTGGTTAGCTTAAGATAGATATTGTGTATAATTTAAGTGTGGAGAATTTTATGGGAACATGGGATGATAGAAAAAAAGTAGGGAATTAAATTGAATAAGTTATTTGAAAATTTGGGAAGCATGCTCATGTGAAATCAAAATAATTAAATTACCATGTGCATTGATAAAAAAAGAAAAAAAAATAATAATGAAGTAATTAAATAAGGGGATACAAAAAAATATATTACCCCAAATGCAAAATAAAAAGAATCAATGCACATGGGACAAAATTCAAAAAATAAGTTTGATACATGAGCATGTAATACAAAAGTGGGAAAAATTTGGGTAGCTAGGTAAAGCATTTTAAATTATATAAAGTATGTATATGTTAGGTGAGATCTTAGACTAATCAAGGATTCACTTTGTTAGCTCACTTAGCCTTGTATATACATCCTTACCTTTACCTCAGCCCCATTACAACCTTGAAAATACCTCATGATGTTTGTATTGGTATACTAAATATTTGTTGATTGGTTAGCTAAAGAACAAAGTTTAGAAAGCATGATTAGAGAAGATTAGAGTGAATTACCCCAAACACTTGAAAGTTAGAGTGATATACACTACAGGTAAGGGTTCAATGCTTGATTCTATGTTCCCTGCTTTCATGAGCTATCTTCTTACAAGTTTACTTGTCTTTCATTGTATAATTTGAATTAATGGAATTTGATTCATATTTGTCTTGGAGAACTTATTTACTTTTAACCAAGTAGGTAGAAACATTTTGCATGTAGTTGCATTCACATAGATAGGCTGCATTGCATACTCTCTATCATTCCTCTTCACTCCTTTATAGCTTCTCTTGAGCTTAGCATGAGGACATGCTAATGTTTAAGTGTGGAGAGGTTGATAAACCACTATTTTGTGATTTATCTTGTGCTCAATTGAGTGATTTTATCAATTCTTCGCCCACTTATTCATATGAATTTGCATGGTTTTACAATTCCTTCCTTATGATATGATATATGTGAAAACATGTTTCCTGTGCTTTAGAAATATTAAATTTAAATATCCTTTATTACCATTCGATGTCGTGATCTGTGTATTGAGTACTTTCAGGCTTTACAGGGCAGGAATGACTTAGAGGATGGAAAGGAAGCATGCAAAAGTGGAAGGAATACAAGAAGTTGAAGAAATTGCTAAGCTGTCCAGCCTGACCTCTTCGCATTCAAACAGTCATAACTTGAGCTACAGAGGTCCAAATGATACGGTTCTAGTTGCATTGGAAATCTAACGTTCAGGGCTTCAATTTGATACATAATTTGCTATAGTGGCCATACAGCAATACGACTCACACGCCTGAATCACGCGGATGTGTCGTTCTGCAGAAATTCCAGCAACCTGCACGTGTTTGAATTCGGTCCCAGCAAATTCTGGGCTATTTCTGGCCCAATTTCAAGCCCAGAAAACACAGATTAAAGGCTGCAAGGTGGAGGAGTGAAGGGAAGATGACTCATATTTCACTTTTCATAATTTAGATGTAGTTTTTAGAGAGAGATGTTCTCTCCTCTCTCTTAGGATTAGGATTGGCGTTAGTATTTTTGCTAGTAAAGAATTTATAAAAATATTCGCGTTGTAGATATAGCTTCTAAACTAACAGAAATTCCTTCGTACAAAAGTTTTGGTTGTCACAAGTAATAAACCCCTAAATAAATTGATAACCGAAGTATTTAAACCTCGGGTCGTCTTCTCAATGAATTGCAGGGAGGTATGTTCTTATTATTGGTTATGAGTTTGTAAATTGGGGGTTTTAAGAATGAGGAACAATTATGATGAATGACAAGTAAAATAAATAATTGACTGTAAAATAAACTCTTGGCAAGGTTTGAGAACTGAAAGTCCTGTCCTAGTTATCCTTATCAATTGTGATGAGAATTGGATTTTTCTCCCATTTTGTTAACCTTTAACTATGAAGGTAAGTCAAGTGAATGAATTAATTCGAATCCTCAAGTCCCAGTCTTTCATTGGGAAAAGTTAGAGTTATTGGATCTCGAATCAATTCTTGAAGAATTCCAATTTTCAGTTAACAATGAGTTTGATAACTCAAGAGTTACCAATTAATCAACCAAAGCCAAAAGGTAGAAAAATCTAAATTATTTATATCATAAATAAGAGAAACAAATCATAAATCTGAAATACCTCAATTGCATTAATAAAATAAAATCAATCCAAATATGAAGAGTCATAAGCCAAATAAGCAACATCAATAATCAACAATTAAGAGAAGTCGAAATAAAAAGATATTGATCCTGATAAAAAAGATGAGATAAAAATATTCCTAAGTTCTAAAAATCCTAATCCTAATCCTAAGAGAGAGGAGAGAACCTCTCTCTCTAAAAACTACATCTAAACTAAAATTATGAATTATGAGAGCATAATCATGAATGGATGCATTCTCCCACTTTATAGCCTCTAATCTGTGTTCTTTGGGCCAAACACTAGGTCAGAAATAGCCCAGAAGTCACTTCCAGCGCTTTCTGGTCCATACAGGTCGCGGCCAAGTGACGCGGAGGCGTCATCCATGCGTCCGCGCGGATTGCTATTCGCAGATGCGACGCGGGCGCGTCATTCACATGGGCGCATCATTCACGCGTACGCGTCGCCTAACTTTGGGGCAGCTATGGCAAATTATATATCAAATTGAAGCCCGGACGTTAGCTTTCCAACACAACTGGAACCGCGTCCTTTGGACCTCTGTAGCTAAAGTTATAGCCGTTTGAGTGCGAAGAGGTCAGGCTGGACAGCTTAGCAATTCCTCCAACTTCTTGTATTCCTTCCACTTTTGCATGCTTCCTTTCCAATTTAATTTATGAACTTTTCCATGTTAGAATTGATATCTTCATTTAATATAATTTGAGGTATTTCAGAATTATGATTGCTTTCTTTTACTTATATAAATAATTTAGATTTTTCCCTTTTGGCTTTGGTTGAGTCATTGGAGACACTTGAGTTATCAAACTCATTGTTGACTGAAAATTGGAATTCTTCAAGAATTAATTCAAGTTCCAATAACTCTAGCCTTTCCCAAGGAAAGTCTAGGACCTGAGGAATCAAAATCAATTCATCCACTTAACTTACCTTCATAGTTAGATGCTAACAAAGTGGGAGAAAAATCCAATTCTCATCACCATTGATAAGGATAACTAGGATGGGAATTCCAATTCTCATACCTTGCCAAGAGCTTTATTAGTTATTATTTTAACGACTTGTTATTTTACATTACTTGTTCCTTATTTTAAACACCCCAAAAACATAACTTTTCCATAACCAATAATAAATCATACTTCCCTGTAATTCCTTGAGAAGACGACCCGAGGTTTAAATACTTCGGTTATCAATTTCAAAGGAGTTTATTACTTGTGACAACCAAAATTTTTGTACGAAAGGATTTTCTGTTGGTTTAGAAACTATACTTACAACGCGATTATTTTTATATTTCTTTACCGATAGAAAACCCGTTCATCACCCATCTTTGCATGCACTGAAGACGGTGCAATCTTTAAGTGCGGGGAGGTCGATACCGACTTCCTTGGGTTAGTTACTTTCTTTTCAAGACCAATTTTTATTCTTCTTTATAGTTAGTGCTTGCATTTGCATGTTTGATTGCATGCTTGTTAGACTTTGTGCATATTTTACTGCTATTTGGTTGAAGTGATATTTTCTTTTCCAATACACTATTTTATATCATTTCACTAATTTAAATCAAAATTTTTGTTAAAATTATTTGAATATTTTTAATTTGGAACATGGTTTTAGAGCTCGAACACACTAAACCAGTGAGATTTTGAGCCTACTTGATTGGTTGCCTTTTATCAACCAATGTTTTATTTTGGTGTGTGTTTCTCTCTCTAAAATTGTGATCTATATCTTGCTTGATTCTATATTTCCATGTTTTAATGTATGCATACAATTATATGATTGAGGCCTTGTTTCACTATAGCTCACATATCCATATGGCCTTACCCTATCATTACCCTTGCAACCAATATTGAGCCTATATTACCCCTTTTGTTCTTTATTATAGCACATCATTAAATCTAGGCATAAAATAATAATTGTCCCTAATCTGAATCTTTGATTAGCTTAGACTAGTGAGGTGCACATGAATTAAGTGTGGAGAAATTGAATTGGGGGACTACATGTTTAGGAGGTTGGGTACTTTATATGCTCATATGAAAATGTGAAAATAATTTGAGCACTTGTTCATGCAACATAAATCACATGCATTAATTCACTGAAAAAAAAAGAAAAAAATAATGAGAAATAAGAAAAAAAAAGAGCAAATAAATAAAAAGGGGACAAAATGCCCCAATGCAAATAAGTGAACTAATGCATATGACTTGTACTTATAAAATATCAAGGTGCATGAATTTCTGGAAAAATAGTTAATGGATGGCTAGGTTTTGCATTGTAATATCTTGGAATGTCTTAGGTTAGGTGAGAATTTTAGGTTGATCAAAGATTTGGATTTTAGTCCACTTAACCAAATACATTCCTACCTTGGCTCTAACACAATTACAACCCTTGAAAAGACCTCTTGATATGTATATTGCTGCATTAAATTGTGTTGATTGGTAGAAGAAAAGCAAGCCTTAGAGAGCAAGATTAGTAGAGAACCGAGAGACTCGACCCTCAAACACTAGAGTGATTAGAGTGTATACACTTCCAGTGAGGGTTTGATGCTCGACTCTATGTTCCTGGCTTTCATGAGCTTTCTTCTTGCAAGTTTACTTGTATCTTATTGCGTGATTTGAATTAGTGGAATTTATTTATGTTTGTCTTGGGGAGTATGTTTACTTTTAACCAAGTAGGCAGAAACATTTTAGCATATAGTTGCATTCATATAGATAGGTTCCATTTCATGCATTCTACCATTTTGCTTTCACTCTTTATAGCTTCTCTTGAGCTTAGCATGACGACATGCTAATTTTTAAGTGTGCGGAGATTCATAAACTGCTATTTTATGGTTTATCTTGTACTTAACGGTAGATTTTACCCATTATTCTCACACTTATTCATAGAAATCGCATGTTTTACATTTTCCTTCCTAATTTTGTGTTATGATTGAAAACATGTTTCTTTGGCCTTAAATTTGCTAATCTTAATCCTCTCTGATTACCATTCGATGCCTTGATATGTGTGTTAAGTGATTTCAAGATTTATAGGGCAAGAAATGGCTTAGAGGATGGAAAGGAAGCATGCAAAAGTGGAAGGAATACAAGAAATTAAAGAAATTGCAAAGCTGTAAAGCCTAACCTCTTCGTATTAAATCGATCATAACTTGAGCTATGGAGGTCTAAATGAGGCGGTTTTAGTTGCGTTGGAAAGCTAACATCTAGGGCTTCAAAATGATATGTAATTTGCGATAGTTGCCTTGCTGTTAAGCAATGCGTACGCATGGATAGTGCGGCAGACAAGCGACGCATATGTGTGGGACGCGTATGCGTGACAGAGTCACATGTTGTACGTATCAGAAAATGCTGGGGGTGATTTCTAGGCTGATTTGGACCCAGTTTCAAGCCCGAAAATACAGATTAGAGGCTGCAGAGTGGAGGAATCAATGAGACACTTCTCATTATTCACACTTTTGGTTTTAGATGTAGTTTTCTAGCGAGAGAGGCTCTATCCTCTCTCTAGGTTTTAGGTCTTTGTTTCTCTTCTACTTTTATTTGCTCTAGCATTCTAATTTATTTATTTTCCTTGTTGATTACTTTACGTTTCCAATTTAGTTTATGAATTCTCATGTTAGATATGATTTTCCTTTTAATGCAATTTGAGGTATTTCATGTTTATTGCTTCTTCCTTTATTTGTTATCATTGATCTTGCAATTATTGGTTTTAGATCTTACATTCTCTTATTACTTTTCTATGCTTTTATTTTGTGCCCACCAAGTGTTTGATATAATGCTTCGTTGGATTTTTAATTAGCTTCTTATGTTCTTAGCTTAGATTGAGTAATTGGAGACTCTTGAATTGTCAAAGTCACTTGTTGGTTGGTGATTGAAACTTTCTAGTTGATTTGAATTCCACTAAAGCTAGTCTTTCCTAAGAAGTTGACTAAGACTTGAGGAATCAAATTGATTTATCCACTTGACTTTCCTTCATAGTTAGAGGTTAACTAAGTGAAAGCAAAAGGCAATTACCATCACAATTGATAATGACAATTAGGATAGGACTTCTAATTATCAATCCATGCTAAGAATTTTTCTTAGTTTTGGTTTATTTTATTATCATTTTACATTTCTTGTTCAACATTTAAAAACCCCAAAAATTTACTTTTCCATAACCAATTATAAGTACACCTCCCTGCAATTCCTTGAGAGACGACCCGAGGTTTAATACTTCGGTTAATTTTATTGGGTTTGCTTAAGTGACAAACAAATTAAATTTGATTGAGGTTTAATTGTCGGTTTAGATCTATACTTACAACACGATTAATTTTGTGAAAATTCTTTACCGACATTTTTCCCCCATCAAGCACCATTCCACGCGTATGCGTCACCTACGCGTACTGATGACTTGCATCATTTACCCTTTTTACCTATGCAAAAAAACTATAAAAAGAGCACATATTCGTTATTTCAATGCAATTTCATGAGCTAATTGATGAATATTATGGTATATTGCTTTGAAATGGGTTAGTGCTGAATTTCAGGTGAAAAGTGCAACAAAAAGGGAAGAAAAACAACAAAATAGAGCTGGGCGTGTGAAACTGGTGTGCCACTTGGAGCAAACGTCATGCAAATACATGGGCATGGTACGCCAGTATCTGGGCATGGCACGCTGGTACAGTTTTCTAGAGAGCAATGCTAGAAGCCACAGGAGAACGTGGCACGCCAGGACCATTAACCATCACTTGGGCGTGCCACTTGAAGACCCAGGCGTGGCATGCCAATGATAGAGAAGGCCAAGTAAAGCTGGGCATGCCACTTGATGTCGAAAGCGTGGCACGCCAGCTCTCAATCATCACTTGGGCATGCCACTTGAAGACCCAGGCGTGCCATGCCAATGCTAGAGATGGCCAAGTAAAGCTGCACGTGCCACTTGATGTAGAAAGCGTGGCACGCCAGCCCGAAACCATCATTTGGGCGTCCCACTTGAAGACCCAGGCGTGGCACGCCAAGATTTAAAGAAGGCCAAGTAAAGCTGGGCGTGCCACTTGATATCGAAGGCGTGGCACGCCATCCCTCAACCATCACTTGGGCGTGCCACTTGAAGACCCAGGCGTGGCACATCAATGCTAGAAAAGGGCAAGAAGAGCTGGGCGTGCCACCTGAGATCGAAGGCGTGGCACGCCAGGCTCTCATCCTCACTTAGGCATGCCACTTGGATGCCAAGGCATGGCACGCCAACCCTCATTGATCATCTGGGTATGCCACTTGATTTTTGGGCGTGGCATGTCAGCTACTGGAGTATAAAAAACACTGAGCGTGGCACGCCAGCTCTATTTTCCAGAAAAGGGAGTGACGCACATACAATGGGTGTGGCATGCCAGACCCCGGACGTGCTATGCTAGTTTAACATTCCAGAAAGGAGAAGAGGAAGACAAAGGCCTAGGCGTGCCACTTGGGATCGAAGGCGTGGCATGCCAGGCTAACAAAGACCCAACAAAGGCCTGGGCGTGCCACTTGGGCTCGAAGGCGTGGCACACTAGGCTAACCAAAAGCTTGAAAAGACCCTGAGCGTGCCACTTGGGATCGAAGGCTTGGCACGCCAGGTATATCAACACATGGGGGCGTGCCACTTGAGAGCTGCGTGGTGCGCCAAGCAAAATTAGAGGCTGGGCGTGGCACGCCGCTCAAGCGCCTATCACACTCCAAGCTGGAAGGTCATGTTTATTGGGTTTTCTTTCCCTCCAATTGTAATTTTCTTTTCCTCTTTTGTATTTTCTTTATTCCAGCACTATGAGTAGAATAAATAACCCCTGAGAGTATTGAGAAAGGGGTTGGGTAGTAGTTTGTTAAAGTGGATTTAGATTTACTTTCACATCATCTCTTTCATCTCTTGTACTTTTCTTTAAGCTATGAGTAGCTAAATTCCCTCTATTTGAGAGAGGGAGCTCTGTTGTACTTGATGGATTAATGATAGTGAATTTCTTCTTCTCTTCATCTTCTCTTTGATTTGCTAGAAGGAATTTCATTTTAATGCTAGTGTTCAATCATCTTGAGAAAGAGGTTGAATGAAAAATGGGTTTCATGGGAACCTTGGAAAAGGAAACATGAAACCATGCTTGAAATCCCTTCTCACATATGAGTAGATATGGGTTTTGTTGATTGGATATGGTGACATATAATCCACCGTCTATTCTAGATCTACAAGGATGTGTGCTATAATCAGAGACCAAGCATATCTCTCTTCAAGAGCAATTAGACCAAGGAATTGGCTGATTATCAAGATTTGAGAGATTGAGTCACCAAGGGATTGGGGCTCAATCAATCATGATTGCCAAGAGGTCAATGAGTTGCATGATTGAAGATGAGATGAGCTGGATTTAATCCAAAAAGAACAATATCTCCCAATCTCAATGAACTCCCCTATTATTATCCTCCACACTCTTTATAGCTTTCTTTACTATTCTGTCAATCCCCATTCCCATTTACAATTAAGATATTTATGATTCTGCACTTTACATTATTGCCATTTCCTTTTATGCACTTTACTGCTTCTCTTTATCTTTGAGTCATTTACTTTCCTGCTCCTTTACAATTTTATAATTATTACAATTCTTCAATCATACTCTATATTGCTCAGCTTGACTAATTCACCAATTAATTAGAATTGCTCAAATCTACCAATCTATGTGGATACGATCTCACTCCACTGTGGGTTATTACTTGACGATAATTTTGGTGCACTTGCCAAAAGAACAGGTTCATAATCAAAATTTTGAGGGTAGTGAATTCCGTTCGTCAAGTTTTATGGCACCGTTGCTGGGGATTGGTTTGAATTTGACAATTACTAAATTGATTGGGGAGCTAGATTAAGCATTTTAATTACCTTGTTAATTCCTTTTCAATTTTTTTCTTCTTTCTTATTTTATTTTGTTTTTGCTTTAATCATTTTAGTTACTCATTATTCATATTGCCAGTCTTCTTACTGCCATATTAACTGTTTGATTAATTACATCAACCAAGCTAACCACTAACTTCAACAAGAATTTTCACTTCACTTGTCCTCTGCTGGCTATTTGTTGAATGTATGACAGGTAGAAGGGGAGAAACTTCATCCTCCTTCAATAGTAAACCTGAGAGGACCTTCTTTAGATTAAGGAGGGAAGCAAAAAGCAAAGGCATAATTGGAGAGGAAGTAGTGGAGGAAGATCTAGAAGCGATTATGGAGGAAGAGGTGCATAACCATGTTGGAGAGGAAGCTGGCAATCATGTTGGGCAAGAGAGGAGAGTCTTAGGCTCATACATCAACCCAAATCCAGGAAACTGTGGCAGTAGCATTCTGAAGCCAACAATCCATGCTAACAACTTTGAGTTGAAACCTCAACTCATCACACTTGTCTAGAATGATTGTTCATATGGAGGGGGTGCCTAAGAGGACCCAAACCAACATCTCACTACATTCTTGAGGATATGCGACACTGTAAAATCCAATGGTGTACACCCTGATACCTACAAGCTACTCTTGTTCCCTTTTTCACTCAGAAATAAGGCAGCAAAATGGTTGGAGGCATTTCCCAAGGAAAGCTTGACCACTTAGGATGAAGCAGTAAACAAGTTTTTAGCAAGATTCTACCACCACAAAGAGTCAATAGATTGAGAAATGAGGTGTAAACCTTCAGACAGCAAGATGGTGAAACACTTTATGAGACCTGAGAGAGGTTCAGAGACTTGACAAGGAAGTGCCCTCCGGATATGTTCAACGAATCGGTTCAACTACACATCTTCTATGAAGGGCTATCATAAGAAGCAAAGAACGTTGTGGACCACTCTTCAAGGGGTTCACCCAACAAGAAGAAAACCATCGAAGAAGCCATAGATGTCATTGAGACTGTAGCCAAAAATGAATACTTCTATGCTTCAGAAAGAGCTGAAAAGAGAGGAGTGCTGGAACTCAACTCTATGGATGCCTTCTTAGCTCAAAATAAGGCAATTGCAGCATAATTAGCAGCCTTAACAAAGAAGGTTGAGGCAAGCCAAGTCTCAGTTGTCCAAGCTCAAGCACCACTACAAGAAGAAGATGCACCAGAAGCTGAATGTGAATGGGAGTAGGAAAACTATGTGAACAACCCATCTAGACCACCATATGATCCAAACTCTAAGACATACAACCCAGGTTGGAAGAAGCACCCAAATTTTGGGTTGGGAAACCAACAAGACCACAAACCATATCGCCCTAATCATCACAATAACCACAACCCCAACCACCAATCAAGCAACAACAGACCCTACCATAACTCATAAAACACATCATATCACCCCAAACAGCAAACACACAACAGCCTCCACCAAGATACATCAACCCCCCACCCTGCAACCATGTGAAACTGGTGCGCGAAATTGTGAACAATACTTTTCACAACTCTCATAATCCCCCGGTCATGAACCCCAAAAACTTGGTGTTCAATACCATGGCATTACACAACTTCGCACAACTAACCAGCAAGTGCACTGGGTCGTCCAAGTAATAAACCTTACGCGAGTAAGGGTCGATCCCACGGAGATTGTTAGTATTGAAGCAAGCTATGGTCATCTTGTAAATCTTAGTCAGGCAAACTGAAATAGTAATGGTGATGAACGAAAATAACACAAAGGTAAAGATAGAGATACTTATGTAATTCATTGGTAGGAACTTCAGATAAGCGCATGAAGATGCCTTCCCTTCCGTCTCTCTGCTTTCCTACTGTCTTCATCCAATCCTTCTTATTCCTTTCCATGGCAAGCTTGTGTAGGGTTTCACCGTTGTCAATGGCTACCTCCCATCCTCTCAGTGAAAGCGATTGCATATGCTCTGTCACAGCATAGCGGAATTCATCTGTCGGTTCTCAATCAGGCCGGAATAGAATCCAGTGATTCTTTTGCGTCTGTCACTAACGCCCCGCCCTCAGGAGTTTGAAGCACGTCACAGTCATTCAATCATTGAATCCTACTCAGAATACCACAGACAAGGTTAGACCTTCCGGATTCTCTTGAATGCTGCCATCAGTTCTCGCCTATACCAGAAAATCCACTTCGAGTGCAGGGAGGTCAGAATCCAATAGCATCTGCAGTCCTTTTCAGTCTCTGAATCAGATTTTTGCTCAGGTCCCTCAATTTCAGCCAGAAAATACCTGAAATCACAGAAAAACACACAAACTCATAGTAAAGTCCAGAAAAGTGAATTTTAACTAAAAACTAATAAAAATGTACTAAAAACTCAACTCAAACTACTAAAAACATACTAAAAACAATGCCAAAAAGCGTACAAATTATCCGCTCATCACAACCCCAAACTTAAATTGTTGCTTGTCCCCAAGCAACTGAAAATCAAACAAGATAAAAAGAAGAGAATATACTATAGACTCCAAATTATCAATGAAACTTAGCTCCAAATTAGATGAGTGGGACTAGTAGCTTTTTGCCTCCGAACAGTTTTGGCATCTCACTTTATCCTTTGAAATTCAGAATGATTGGCTTCTTTAGGAACTCATAATCTAGATAGTGTCATTGATTCTCCTAGTTAAGTATGATGATTCTTGAACATAGCTACTTATTGAGTCTTGGTTGTGGCCCAAAGCACTCTGTCTTCCAGTATTACCACCGGATACATTCATGCCACAGACACATAATTGGGTGAACCTTTTCAGGTTGTGACTCAGCTTTGCTAAAGTCCCCAATTAGAGGTGTCCAGGGTTCTTAAGCACACTCTTATTGCCTTGGATCACAACTTTATTCCTTCTTTTTCTTTCTTTTTCTTTCTTTTTCTCTTTCCCCCCCTTTTTTTTTCGCTTCCTTCCCCATTTTTTTTTGTATTCACTGCTTTTTCTTGCTTCAAGAATCATTTGTATGATTTTTCAGATCCTCAGTAACATGTCTCCTTTTTCATCATTCTTTCAAGAGCCAACAATTTTAACATTCATGAACCACAAATTCAAAAGACATATGCACTGTTTAAGCATACATTCAGAAAACAAAAGTATTGCCACCACATCAAACTAATTAAGCCAGTTTTAAAGATGAATTTGAAATCCTGTACTTCTTGTTCTTTTGTGATAAAAACAGTTTTCATTTAAGAAAGGTGATGGATTCATATAACTTTTTGGCATAGACACTAAGACACTAATGATCACAAGACACAAACATGGATAAACATAAGCATAAAATTCGAAAAACAGAAGAATAAATAACAAGGAAATCAAGGAACGGGTCCACCTTAGTGATGGCGGCTCTTTCTTGCTCTTGAAGATCCTATGGAGTGCTTGAGCTCCTCAATGTCTCTTCCTTGTCTTTGTTGCTTCTCCCTCATGATTCTTTGATCTTCTCTAATCTCATGAAGGATGATGGATTGTTCTTGATGCTCCACCCTTAGTTGTCCCATGTTGGAACTCAATTCTCCTAGGGAGGTGTTTAGTTGCTCCCAATAGTCTTGTGGAGGAAAGTGCATCCCTTGAGGTATCTCAGGGATCTCATGATGAGAGGGGTCTCTTGTTTGCTCCATCTTTTTTTTTCTTAGTGATGGGCTTGAGGTCATGCCTTCTCAGTTGAACCGGCTTTGGATGCCATAAATGGTTATGGAAAAACAAAAAGCAATGCTTTTACCACACCAAACTTAAAAGGTTTGCTCGTCCTCGAGCAAAAGAAGAAAGAAGAGAGTAGAAGAAGAGGAAAATGGAGGATATGGAGGAGGTTGTGTGGTTCGGTCAAAAGGGGGAAGAAGTAGTGTTTAGGGTGTGAGTGGTGAAGAGAAAGATGGGTTTTGATGGGTGAAGGGTGTTTGGGGAAGAGGTATTGAGGTGATTGGTAAATGGGTGAAGAAGAGAGAGAGAGTGGTGGGGTTGGTGGGGATCCTGTGGGGTCCACAGATCCTGTGGTGTCAAGAAAAAGTCATTCCTGCACCAAATGGCACTCAAAATCACGTTTTGAGCCATTTCTGGCGTTAAACGCCGGGCTGGTGCCCCTTTCTGGCGTTTAACGCCAGGTTCTTGCCCTTTTCTGGTGTTTAACACCAGTCTGGTGCCCCTTTCTGGCGTTAAACGCCCAGAATGGTGCCAGACTGGGCGTTAAACGCCCAACTGCTAGCCTCACTAGCGTTTAAACGCCAGTGAATTCTTCCTCCAGGGTGTGCTGTTTTTCTTCCTGTTTTTCATTCTGTTTTTGCTTTTTCAATTGATTTTGTGACTTCTTATGATCATCAACCTACAAAAACATAAAATAACAAAAGAAAATAGTTAACTATAAAACATTGGGTTGCCTCCCAACAAGCGCTTCTTTAATGTCATTAGCTTGACAGAGGACTCTCATGGAGCCTCAGAACTGCTCAGAACCGTGTTGGAACCTCCCAACACCAAACTTAGAGTTTGAATGTGGGGGTTCAACACCAAACTTAGAGTTTGGCTGTGGCCTCCCAACACCAAACTTAGAGTTTGACTGTGGGGGCTCTGTTTGGCTCTGTTTTGAGAGAAGCTCTTCATGCTTCCTCTCCATGATGATAGAGGGATATCCTTGGGCCTTAAACACCAAGGATTCTTCATTCACTTGAATGATCAATTCTCCTCTATCAACATCAATTACAGCCTTTGCTGTGGCTAGGAAGGGTCTGCCAAGGATAATGGGTTCATCCATGCACTTCCCAGTCTCTAGGACTATGAAATCAGTAGGGATGTAATGGTCTTCAACCTTTACCAGAACATCCTCTACAAGTCCATAGGCTTGTTTTCTTGAGTTGTCTGCCATCTCTAGTGAGATTTTTGCAGCTTGCACCTCAAAGATCCCTAATTTCTCCATTACAGAGAGGGGCATGAGGTTCACACTTGATCCTAAGTCACACAAGGCCTTCTTGAAGGTCATGGTGCCTATGGTACAAGGTATAGAAAACTTCCCAGGATCCTGTCTCTTTTGAGGCAGTTTCTGCCTAGACAAGTCATCCAGTTCCTTGGTGAGCAAAGGGGATTCATCCTCCCAAGTCTCATTTCCAAATAACTTGTCATTCAGCTTCATGATTGCTCCAAGGTATTTGGCAACTTGCTCCTCAGTGACATACTCATCCTCTTCAGAGGAAGAATACTCATCAGAGCTCATGAATGGCAGAAGTAAGTCCAGTGGAATCTCTATGGTCTCATTTTGAGCCTCAGATTCCCATGGTTCCTCATTGGGGAACTCACTGGAGGCCAGTGGACGCCCAGTGAGGTCTCCCTCAGTGGCGTTCACTGCCTCTTCTTCCTCCCAGAATTCGGCCATGTTGATGGCCTTGCACTCTCCTTTTGGATTTTCTTCAGTATTGCTTGGGAGAGTACTAGGAGGGAGTTCAGTAATTTTCTTGCTCAGCTGACCCACTTGTCCTTCCAAATTCCTAATGGAGGACCTAGTTTCAGTCATGAAACTTTGAGTGGTTTTGATTAGATCAGAGACCATGGTTGCTAAGTCAGAGGTATTCTGCTTAGAACTCTCTGTCTGTTGCTGAGAAGATGATGGAAAAGGCTTGCTATTGCTAAACCTGTTTCTTCCACCATTATTGTTATTGAAACCTTGTTGAGGTCTCTGTTGATCCTTCCATGAAAGATTTAGATGATTCCTCCATGAAGGATTATAGGTGTTTCCATAGGGTTCTCCCATGTAATTCACCTCTTCTATTGAAGGGTTCTCAGGATCATAAGCTTCTTCCTTAGATGAAGCTTCCTTAGTACTGCTTGGTGCATTTTGCATTCCAGACAGACTTTGAGAAATCATATTGACTTGTTGAGTCAATATTTTGTTCTGAGCCAATATGGCATTCAGAGTGTCAATCTCAAGAACTCCTTTCTTCTGACTAGTCCCATTGTTCACAGGATTTCTTTCAGAAGTGTACATGAATTGGTTATTTGCAACCATTTCAATCAGTTCTTGAGCCTCAGTAGGCGTCTTCTTCAGATGAAGAGATCCTCCAGCAGAGCTATCCAAAGACATCTTGGATAGTTCAGAGAGACCATCATAGAAAATACCTATGATGCTCCATTCAGAAAGCATGTCAGAAGGACATTTTCTGATTAATTGTTTGTAGCTTTCCCAAGCTTCATAGAGGGATTCACCATCCTTCTGTCTGAAGGTTTGGACTTCCACCCTAAGCTTACTCAATTTTTGAGGTGGAAAGAACTTTGCCAAGAAGGCATTGACCAGCTTTTCCCAAGAGTCCAGGCTTTCTTTAGGTTGAGAGTCCAACCATATTCTAGCTCTGTCTCTTACAGCAAAAGGGAATAGCATCAGTCTATAGACCTCAGGGTCAACCCCATTAGTCTTGACTGTGTCACAGATTTGCAAGAATTCAGCTAAAAACTGATGAGGATCTTCCAATGGAAGTCCATGGAACTTGCAATTCTGTTGCATTAGAGAAACTAATTGAGGCTTAAGCTCAAAGTTGTTTGCTCTAATGGCAGGGATAGAGATTCTTCTCCCATAGAAATCGGGAGTAGGTGCAGTAAAGTCACCCAGCACCTTCCTTGCATTGTTGTTGTTTTCGGCTGCCATGGCTTCTTCTTCCTTGAAAATTTCTGTTAGGTCCTCAACTATGAACGTGTGCCTGACAACCACCTCCGTTTATAGAGATTTGTGCTTTAGCTTCTCTTAGCTTTCGCTTCAAGGTCCTTTCAGGCTCAGGGTTAGCTTCAACAAGAATGCCTTTGTCTCTGCTCCTGCTCATATGAAAGAGAAGAGAACAAGAAAATATGGAATCCTCTATGTCACAGTATAGAGATTCCTTGAGGTGTCAGAGGAAGAAAAATGGAAGACAGAGGTAGAAAATTCGAACTTATCAAAGAAGATGGAGTTCGAATTTTGCATTAAGGAATAGTGTTAGTCCATAAATAGAAGGATGTGAGAAGAAGGGAAGTAATTTTCGAAAATTTAAGTAAAAGATTTTGAAAACATTTTGAAAAACACTTAATTGATTTTCGAAAATAAGAGTGGAAAAGAAATCAAGTGATTTTTGAAAAAGATTTTGAGATTAGAAATTAAAAAGATTTGATTGAAAACTTATTTTGAAAAAGATGTGATTAAAAAGATATGATTTGAAAACAATTTTAAAAGATATGATTTGAAAACAATTTGAAAAGATATGATTTTAAAAATTAATGACTTGCCTAACAAGAAAAGATATGATTCAAACATAAAACCTTCCTCAACAGAAAAGGCAAAAAATGTTCAATCAAATCATTAATTGTTAGTAAGTATCTTTGAAAAAGGAAAGAAATTGATTTTGAAAACATTTGATTGAAAAGATTTGATTTGAAAAAGATTTGATTTTGAAAAACTTTGAAAACTTGAAAAAAAAATGATTTGAAAACAAAATCCTCCCCCTTGTGCCATCCTGGTGTTAAATGCCCAGAATGGTGCACATTCTGGCGTTTAACGCCCAATGCACTACCTTTTTGGGCGTTAAACGCCCAACCAGGCACCCTGGCTGGCGTTTAAATGCCAGTCTGTCCTTCTTCACTGGGCGTTTTGAACGCCCAGCGTTTTCTGTGCAATTCCTCTGCTGTATGTTCTGAATCTTCAATTCTCTGTATTATTGACTTGAGAAGACACAAATTAAAAATATTTTTGGATTTTTTTTTAATAATCAAAATGCAACTAAATTCAAATAACAATGCATGCAAGACACCAAACTTAGCAGTTTGTATACTACTGACACTAACAGGATGAAAATGCATATGAGACACACAAAACACTCAAGTCAATTGAATTCAAAGATCAGAGCACGAAAATTATCAAGAATCACTTGAAAATCCTTAATACATATGAATGAATGCATGCAATTGACACTAAACTTAAGATGAGACACTAGACTTAAACAATATTTTTGGATTTTATGATTTTGTAATTTTTTTTGTGTTTTTCGAAAATTAAGTGGAAAAAGATATCAAAGTTCTCAATGAGAATTCCAGGAATCATGCAATGTTAGTCTAAAGCTTTAGTCTAAAGGAATTAGACATGGCCGGCCAAGCTTCAGCAGGACATTGCATTCAAGAGCTAAATTGATGAAGATCAATCAGCTTTGGTGATAATAAGAGCATCACTTTGAAACACTAGAATTCATTCTTAAGAACTCTGAAGAAAAAAAAAATACCTAATCTAAGCAACAAGATGAACCGTCAGTTGTCCAAACTAGAACAATCCCCGGCAACGGCGCCAAAAACTTGGTGCGCGAAATTGTGAACAATACTTTTCACAACTCTCATAATCCCCCGGTCATGAACCCCAAAAACTTGGTGTTCAATACCATGGCATTACACAACTTCGCACAACTAACCAGCAAGTGCACTGGGTCGTCCAAGTAATAAACCTTACGCGAGTAAGGGTCGATCCCACGGAGATTGTTAGTATTGAAGCAAGCTATGGTCATCTTGTAAATCTTAGTCAGGCAAACTCAAATAGTAATGGTGATGAACGAAAATAACACAAAGGTAAATATAGAGATACTTATGTAATTCATTGGTAGGAACTTCAGATAAGCGCATGAAGATGCCTTCCCTTCCGTCTCTCTGCTTTCCTACTGTCTTCATCCAATCCTTCTTATTCCTTTCCATGGCAAGCTTGTGTAGGGTTTCACCGTTGTCAATGGCTACCTCCCATCCTCTCAGTGAAAGCGATTGCATATGCTCTGTCACAGCATAGCGGAATTCATCTGTCGGTTCTCAATCAGGCCGGAATAGAATCCATTGATTCTTTTGCGTCTGTCACTAACGCCCCGCCCTCAGGAGTTTGAAGCACGTCACAGTCATTCAATCCTTGAATCCTACTCAGAATACCACAGACAAGGTTAGACCTTCCGGATTCTCTTGAATGCTGCCATCAGTTCTCGCCTATACCACGAAGATTCCGATTAAAGAATCCAAGAGATATTCACTAGAGCCTTGATCACTTGTAGAACAAGAGTGGTTGTCAGTCACCTTGTTCATGGGTGAGAATGATGATGAGTGTCACGGATCATCACATTCATCAAGTTGAAGAACAAGTGATATCTTAGATAAAGAACAAGCGGAATTGAATGGAAGAACAATAGTAATTGCATTAATACTCGAGGTACAGCAGAGCTCCACACCTTAATCTATGGTATGTAGAAACTCCACCGTTAAAAATACATAAGAACAAAAGTGATCATTGGTTTCGGCCCCAGAGAGGGAACCAGAAGAACCAAGATGATAATACAATAGTAAAAGGTCCTATATATATAGAGAACTAGTAGCCTAGGATTTACAGAGATGAGTAAATGACATAAAAATCCACTTCCGGGCCCACTTGGTGTGTGTTTGGGCTGAGCATTGATGCATTTTCGTGTAGAGACTCTCCTTGGAGTTAAACGCCAGCTTTTATGCCAGTTTGGGCGTTTAACTCCCATTTTGATGCCAGTTCCGGCGTTTAACGCTGGAATTCCTGAGGGTGACTTTGAACGCCGGTTTGGACCATCAAATCTTGGGCAAAGTATGGACTATCATATATTGCTGGAAAGCCCAGGATGTCTGCTTTCCAACGCCGTTGAGAGCGCGCCAATTGGGCTTTTGTAGCTCCAGAAAATCGACTTCGAGTGAAGGGAGGTCAGAATCCAACAGCATCTGCAGTCCTTTTCAGTCTCTGAATCAGATTTTTGCTCAGGTCCCTCAATTTCAGCCAGAAAATACCTGAAATCACAGAAAAGCACACAAACTCATAGTAAAGTCCAGAAAAGTGAATTTTAACTAAAAACTAATAAAAATGTACTAAAAACTCAACTCAAACTACTAAAAACATACTAAAAACAATGCCAAAAAGCATACAAATTATCCGCTCATCAGAAACCAATAGCAGTTTCTCAAAATTAGAGGCAGCCATAGCACAATTGTCAACACAACTAACCGGAACTATCTCCACAATTCTGGAAAGACAGCTACAGGCTGATAGAAAGATAGATGCTAATCAGGAAGAGGTCAGATCCAACATAAAGATTAAGGGTTAGCGATTTCAAAGTTGGAGGCATAATTAGGGAGCTTATATAAGCAAATACCTATGTCCACACATACCTTTTCTAGTGACACCATGGTTAACCCAAGGGAAGAGTGCAAAGACATAACACTAAGGCCATACCTTTTCTATATATAATGCTTTAAGGCTCCCTCCCTTAAAAAGGTCGGCAGCTCGTTTTGTGTTAGCAGATAAAAGCATTATCACAGTGGTTGGAATTGCTGAAGATGTATTAGTGAGCATTAAGGTGTTCACATTTCCTATTGACTTTTATATCTTGGAGATGCCCCAAAATGACTCAGGAAGACCTTCGTCCATCCTGCTTGGTAGACCATTTTTGAAGACTTCAAAATTCAAGCTGGATGCCTTTTCGGGAACCTATTCCTTTGAGGTAGATGGCAGAACAGTAAGCTTCAATCTGGATGAAGCTATGAAGCATCCCCCAGAAGATCACTCCATATTCCAATGTGACCTCATTGATGAAATCATAGCAGTAACTCACCAGGAAGACATGGAAAGGAATCACATAGAACGAAATCCAAGTGTGGGGACAACCTATGAACATACTGAAGATTCATTACCATTTTCACCAGTCCCAGAAAACCCAGAACCAAACCATGAGCGAAAAATGGAATTAAAGCCTCTTTCTCCATACCTCAAGTATGCATACCTTGAGGACAAGCAGAAGTTTCCAGTTATCATTGCAAGGGAGCTCACTTCCCAACAAGAAGAACAACTGCTTAGTGTATTGAGGATGCATAAGAAAGCAATTGGATGGAGCTTGGCAGATATAGTAGGCATCATCCTTCAAGTTTGTGAACATAGAATATTTTTAGAGGAAGGAGCAAAGCCCGTCCATCAACCTATGAGAAGACTGAATCCCACCATCTTAGAAGTTGTCAAGAAGGAAGTAACCAGACTACTCGAAGCAGATATTATTTACCCCATTTCGGATAGTGAATGGGTTAGCCTAGTACAAGTGGTGCCCAAGAAGTCTGGAGTCACAACAATAAGAAATGAGCAAGGAGAACGTCTGATAACCAGAGTGCAGAACGCATGGAGAGTTTGCATTGACTACAGGCGTCTCAACCAGGCCACTCGCAAGGACCATTATCCTTTGCCATTCATTGATCAGATGCTTGATCGCCTGTCAGCTAAATCTCACTACTGCTTTCTTGATGGTTATACAGGTTATTTTCAAATCTATATAGCTCCTGAAGATCAGGAAAAGACTACTTTTACATGTATTTTTGGGACCTGTGCTTATAAAAGAATGCCCTTTGGCTTGTGCAATGCACCAGCCACTTTCCAAAGGTGTATGATGAGTCTTTTCTCTGATCTCATTGAGACTTGTATGGATGTTTTTATGGATGACTTTAGCGTTTATGGTGATTCATTTACCCTTTGCTTGTATAGTTTATCTAAGGTATTGGACATGTGTGTTAGTTTAAACCTTGTTTTAAATTTTGAAAAGTGTCATTTTATGGTAAAACAAGGTATTGTTCTAGGACATGTTGTCTCTGATACTGGTATCTCTGTGGACCCAGCAAAGGTGGATGTTATTTCTAGTTTACCTTACCCCTCCTCCTTAAAGGAAGTCCGTTCGTTCCTTGGCCATGCAGGTTTTTACAGGAGATTCATTAAGGACTTCAGTAAGGTAGCCCTACCCTTATCTAGACTACTGCAGAAAGACATTGAGTTCGAGTTCAGTGAGGATTGTAAACAAGCATTTGATAAGCTAAAGACCGCCTTGACTCAAGCTCCGATTGTGAGGGGACCAGACTGGAGTCAACCATTTGAAATCATGTGTGACGCCTCCAATCATGCAGTAGGAGCAGCACTGGCTCAACATGACGGTAACAACCCTTTTGTAATTGCTTATGCATCTAAGACTTTAGATGCTGCTCAATCTAATTACACTACTACTGAAAAAGAGCTCCTAGCTATTGTTTTTGCTCTGGATAAATTCCGAGCCTATTTACTTGGTACTAAGGTAGTAGTGTACTCAGATCATTTAGCTCTAAAATATTTATTAGCTAAAAAGGAGTCCAAACTAAGGCTAATACGTTGGATGCTATTACTGCAAGAATTTGATCTGGAAATTAAAGATAGGAGTGGTAACCAAAATTTAGTGGCTAACCACTTGAGTCGCCTTGAGCACATTAAAGATGACTCCATTCCTATCAATGATAATTTCCCATTTGATAGCTTACAGGCAGTATCTGATGTAGCCCCTTGGTATGCACCTGTAGCTAATTATCTAGTTAGCCATACTTTTCCTCCCAATTTTACTAAGCATCAGAGAGACAAGCTAAAAAGCGAGTCCAAATACTATGTATGGGATGACCCATATCTATGGAGGTGTGGTGCTGACTAGGTAACTAGACGGTGTATGCCTCAATCAGAATTCCAGTCTATTTTAGAGGCCTGCGACTCATCTGAGAGTGGAGGACATTTTGGCCCTCAACGAACTGCTAGAAAGGTTTTAGACTGCGGATTTTGGTGGCCTACTCTTTTTAAAGATGCTGCTAACCTTTGTAAATCTTGTCCTCCATGCCAAAGGTTTGGTAATATATCTCAGAGGGATGAAATGCCTCAACAAAACATGCTTTTCTGTGAAATTTTTGATGTTTGGGGCATTGACTTCATGGGTCCATTTCCAAATTCTAATGGCCACCTTTATATACTGTTAGCTGTGGATTATGTTTCTAAATGGGTGGAAGCAATTCTTACCCGTACTGATGATGCTAACACCGTTGTTTCCTTTGTTAGAAACCATATTATTTGTCACTTTGGATCACCACGAGCAATCGTGAGCGATCAAGGCACTCACTTTTGTAACAAGAGACTAACAGGTTTACTAAAGAGGCATGGGATAATTCATAAAGTATCAACAGCCTATCACCCCCGGACTAATGGGCAAGCAGAGGTGTCCAACAGAGAGATAAAGCGCATACTGCAAAAGGTAGTCAAGCCTCACAGAAAAGACTGGAGCACCAGGCTCTAAGACGCGCTTTGGGCATATCGGACAGCATACATTGGAATGAGTCCTTATCGCTTGGTTTATGGGAAGGCCTGTCACCTCCTAGTTACGTTGGAGCACAAAGCCTTCTGGGCAGTAAAAGAATGCAACATGGACTATGAGAGAGCCGGAGCTGAACGAAAGTTGCAACTGCAAGAATTAGAGATTCTTCGCCTAGAAGCTTATGAAAACTCCAGGCTATATAAAGAGAAAGTGAAGGTTGTGCATGACAAGAGCATTAAGAGAAGAGAATTCCAACCTGGGGACTTAGTCCTACTTTACAACTCCAGAATGCGGCTCATGCCAGGCAAGCTGAGATCCAGATGGGATGGTCCCTATCGAGTAGAGAGGGTGGAACCATACGGAGTCTTTCACTTGAGCCATCCTTCAAGCTCTGAACTTATCAAAGTCAATGGACATCGCTTGAAGTTATTCAATGGCAAAAAAATGGTGAAAAACCAGGAACTAGAGATCTTCCTCTTGGAAGATCCACCCACAGCAGAAGACGGAGCTAGTGGAGCGTCCAACTTAAGGACGTTAAAGTAAAGTGCTGGGTGGGAGACAACCCACCATTGTATGATCGATCCTTTCCCTCTCCTTACCTTTCTTCGTCTATAACTCTTCTCAGTATTAATGCCTATATTCTGCATCTCATTTGCATAATGCATATTGCATCCCAAAAAAAAAAGAAGGGGTGTTACGGCATGCGACGTGCCAGCGTCGTTGACGCGCTTGCGTCATCGTGCCTTCGCGTAATTAAAGAAAAGTAACAGAGAGTTGTGCCGGAATATGGCTGGAGGCGTGCCCCTGCCACCATTTGACCCACGCGTCCGCGTGGACGACGCAATCGCGTCAGTTGTAACATGGCCTCCCCACGCGTTCGCGTCAGCCACGCGAACGCGTGGTTCTGCAATTTGACGTAAAAGGGTGTATGACAGTAAGTTGTGCTGGAGCAGGACTGAACTTGTGCTAGTCGCACAAGCCCTGCCATGCGAACACGTTCCCCACGCGTCCGCGCCGTTCTCTCATTTTAGCTATCCACGCGATCGCGTCACCCACGCAATCGCGTCGTCCTGAAATTTGGCAAACCATGTTTTCAAACAGAGAGTTATGCGAGCGCGAAGCTACCCTTGCGCCCCTAGCGCAAATCATTTCTTTCAAGGGCTCTCCGCGCGACCGCGTGCACCACGCGTCCGCGTCGCTTGCGCCGCCCTTCTCATTCAAATCTGCCAGATTGTCTTATCTTTTCTCACCCAATCCTATTTTTCCCCCTTCTTCCTTCTCCCTTCTTCCTCCCTTCTACCTCCTCTCTCCCACCACCATTATCAAGGTTTTTCTTCTCTTCTTCCTTACTTTTTCATTCTTCTTCTCATTTTCATGTTTTTTTTCTCTTTCTCTTCTACTTTCCTCATCCATATTTTAATTTTATTTATTCTTTCTCATATTGGTGTTGGAGATTTATTTGGGTCATTATTTTTATATGTTGCTTGTGGATTGTTTAGGACCTGTTTAACAATTATACATTATTTTTATAGGGTTACTTGCATGTTCAAATTAATACTTTCCATCCCTTATTTAACATGCATGCTATGCGTTTGTGAAAACGCCCATATGGCATTGTGCACTATTTTTTTGGATTTCTTTTCATCTACTATTCTATATGCTTGCTTTTCACAAAATCCTTTTTATATTTTATTAATTAAATATAATTGTTATTACAAACATATTGTTAGTTTGAATGACTTGGTAATCTAACTTGGACATTGACTGCTTGATCTATACTACTCATGCACTTGCCGGCATGCCAATAAACACCTAGCATTTAACTGTCATCACATGCACTTGGTATATTTCAGTTGTTGATTTGCCACATGTAGTCATGACCATGTGTTCACATCATTATCCCTTATTGTGCATTGATTACCACCTTTCCTATTCTTTTCCTAGCTATATCCCTTAAAATATTCATGTCTTTCCTCGTTTCCTTTCAGGATGGCCACCAAGAAAGGCAAGGAGAAAGCTACCCCCAAATCCACAGCAAGGAGAGGAACAAAAAGAGCATTAGTGGCAGAGCCATATTCAACTGCATTTAAACCCTAAAAAAAGACTTAAAAGGATTATAAAGGTCGATGAAAAGGAAAAAGCATTCCCAGCAAAGGACACTGCACGATTTCCCAATCGCTACTGTGAGCAGGTGTTCCCCATTCTAGCAGCTCGGAATTACAACAACGAACACCTTTTTATCCTTCCACCTCGTATTGCCGAATTTGTTGAGCCAAAAATTGCACAGAGACAGTGGGGCTTCCTACAGAGACAGCCATGACAGGTTAATCTTTCTTGGGTAGTTGAGTTCTACTCCAATTTCCACCTGCTGTCCTTGCAGTCTGTTTATGTCTGTCAGAAGCAAGTCCCCATTACAGAAGAGGCCATTCAGCGAGCCTTAGATCTTTCCCTTGCTCCAGAAGGATTGGACGTATTTCAAGAAGCCGCACTCAAGCGCCAGGAGTACAAATTTGATTGGGACGCTGTTCTCAGCATTATTGCACAACCTGGCAGCAGATGGATTTTTGGATACCATCGTTCCTATCCTAAGGGAATATCAACTTCTGCACTCACCTTGGAGGCTCATGTATGGGCACAGATTTTGTCCCATTACATCTTTCTGAGCACTCATGAGTCCTCCTTCACTGCAGACATGGCCGTTCTACTATGGTGCATACTCACAGACCAGCCTCTAAATCTACCAAGACACATCCGGAATGCTTTGGGACACGTGCAAATCCGCTTTGGTCTCTGATCTTGTCTCAGCAGCTGGAGTCTCCTACAGAGCTGGGGACACCAAGGCCATACTTCCACGGGATGATGAATACGTCCCTAACGGGAGATATCTCAGGCCACCACTAGCCACTACCAGCCAGTCCGCAGAACATGATGCAGACATTCCACCTTCTACTAGTCAGCTGCTGCAACAAATACTGGAGAGGTTAGACCGGCAAGACCAGAAAGCGAAGCTACAATAGCGCCGCAACCACCGCCGATTCAAATACCTCAAATAGCTACTCACAGGAAACCACATACCTGACGAGGACCCAGGCACTCTGGACTCTACTTCCTTTACCAGCACAGGGAGTCATGACGGTCCCGATTGTGGAGATACTGCCATCAGCCCACCCTTGTTCCTGACAGATGGCACCGAGGATGGTGCAAAGCCTTAAGTGTGGGGAGGTCGGACAGTACCTGACTTCCGGAGGTAATTCTTCCCCATAACACCAATTTCTTTTTCTGTAGAATAGGATAGATTGCATAGTAGTAGATTAATTGCATGCATGTTCTACCTGATTGAAAAGATAATAAGTTTCTTTTAAGACCATATATCTTTTTAAGAATTTCACTAATTTAAATCAAAACAATTATGTTAAATTTGTTTGAAGTTGAAATTGGCACATGATTTTTCAGCTAAAAGAACACACAACCTGTGAGACTTTGAGCCTAAATACATGGTTATACTGTTTAACCATAAACATTTTTATTTCCTGTGTGTTTACTTCTCTATGATTGTAATCTGAATTTTGTTTTATCCTATATGTCCAATGTTAATGTGTTATGTGCATGCATATGATTGAGGCCATTGTTTGTTTAGCTCACATATCCCAAATAAGCCGACCCTTTTAATTACCCTTGTTAACCACTTTGAGCCATTTCTAATCCCATTTGTTCTATATTTTACCACATTACTAGCCTTAAGCAGAAAAATAATTGAAAATCCCAATTGAATCTTTGGTTAGCTTAAGATAGAATTTGTGTGTTAACTGAATATGGGAAAATTGTGGGAATAAAAGGTAATAGGAAAATATGTCATGATAGAATAAAGGGAATTTAGGTACCTATTCATGCGAAACCTTAAAAGAAAAATTACAAATCTATGTGCATTGATAAGCTATAAAAAAATTTCTTTATTTTAGTGAATAAAGGGACAAAAATCACCCCAATGATAAGTCAGAATTTAATAATCAATGCACATGTGATAAAATTAAAATACAGGTTGATGCATGGGTATAGAATGTGAAAAAGAACTTTGGGTAGCTAAGTATGAATGTTGAGATTATATAGAGTGTATGTATGTTAGGTGAGAGCTTAGGTTAGTTAAAGATTCAATGTATGAGCTCACTTAGCCATATGTATACCCTCACCCTTACCTTAGCCCCATTACAACCATGAAAAGACCTCATGATGTTTGCATTGGCATTTTAAAATTGTTGATTGATTAGGTGAAAAACAAAATTTTTGAAAGCATGATTAGAGAAGGACAGAGTGACTACCCCATATGCTAGAGATGATTAGAGTGCACACACACCAACAGTAAGAGTTCAATACTCAATCGTGTATCCCTGCTTTCACGAGCTATCTTCTTACAAATTTACCTGCTTTTACTGCATGATTTGAAATAGTGAAATCTACCCCATGTTTTGTCTTAGAGAACTTATCTGTTTTTAATCATGTAGAAAAAATCATATAGTTGCATTCATATGTATATAGGTTGCATTACATTGCATGAGTTTTGCATGTCCCTATTCATTCATATTTATCTCCTTCAACTTAGCATGAGGACATGCTAATGTTTAAGTGTGGGGAGGTTGATAAATCACTATTTAAAGATTCATATTGTGTTTAATTGTGTGGTTTTATCAAGTCTTCACCCACTTATTCACATGATTTGCATATATTTACAATTCCTTCCTAAAAATATTCTATGATTGAAATCTTGCTTCCTAAAGATCTTTTAGTTGTATATTTTTATTTTTCTTTCATACCATTCGATGTCGTGATCTGTGTGTTATGTGTTTTAGGCTTCATAGGGCAAGGATGGCGTAAAGAATGAAGAGAAAGCGTGCAAAAGTGGAAGGAACACAAGGAATTGAGGAGATGACCAGCGAGAAGTCACGCGGTCACATGGCTCACGCGACCGCGTGAAATGGAAGAAATGACAGTGACGCGCTCGCGTGCCTGACGCGACCGCGCGGATTGGAAGATGCACGAATGACGCGAATGCATAGACGACGCGCACGCGTGGTACGAAGAACGCTGAGTGACGCGAACGCGTGGACAACGCGGCCGCGTAACGTGCGCGATTTGCAGAATTATAGAAGTCACTGGCATAGATTCCGGGGCGCATTTCAACCCAGTTTTTGGCCCAGAAACACAGATTAGAGCCAGGAATCATGCAGAGACAAAGGCAATGATTCAATCCACATAATTTCAAGTTTTTAGATCTGAATTTACTCCTCCCCTAGGTTTCTCTGTCTACCTCCGAAACTGGTCATTATAGTTTGTTATTTATTTTTCATTTACTCTTCCATATTCTTAATTTGCCCAGAGTTGATATTGGATTACTTTAAGAGTTTATTAATACAAAAACTATTTTTACTTTTAATTAATCTCTTTCATTATTGTTTATTATGTCTCTTCTTATTTCCCCCATTGATTTTGTGAAGTCTATATTTATGATGATGGAGTAGTTCCCCAAATTGATTGGGAGTTGATTCAAAGGAGAACCTTGAGTTGGAATACTCAAAAGTTCAATTGTAATTGGTTCATTGTTAGTTGGCTTGTTAGTCACTAACTCTAATTCTTCCCAAGGGAGAGGATTAGGACTCGTGAATAGAAGTTGACTTTTAATTTGACTTTCCTTGATATGTTGATGGTTAACTAAATGAAAATAATGAATAATTACTAATTGATCTTGACAAAATTCCAACAAGGATAGAACTTCTAATTAATCTTCTCCCGGTCAAGATTTTATTTAAATCATATAATTTTTCTAGTTTAATCTTCTGTTCATTAAACTCAAAACCCATTTGAAAAACCTCTGATTGATAAAATAGCTCATCTTCCTGCAACTCGTTGGGAGACGACCTAGGACTCATACTCCCAGTATTTTATTTCTAAAATTTGTGACAACTTTTTTCTAAATTGATAAGTGGATTTTTGCCGGTTAAGAACTGTACTCGCAACGCTATTTATTTAATTAATTCTTAATCTACCAATTTCTGCTCGCATCAAACGCCCAAAAGAAGTATCTACTGGGCGTTTAACACTATTAGTGATAGCCATTTGGGCGTTAAACACCAGAATGGATACCATTCTTGGCATTTAATGCTAGAATGGATACCATTCTAGGCGTTTAATGCCAGATTTGCAGCATCCTGGGCGTTCAGAAAAATGCCCAATGATAAAGGATTTTCTGGCGTTTAACACCATCCAGATGCTACAGCTGGGCGTTAAATGCCCAGGAGAAGCTACAAATGGGCGTTAAACACCCAAAACATGCAGCAGTTGGGCGTTTAACGCCAGGATTATAGGGAGAAGGTAACTTTGTTTTCAATTCAAATTGTTTTCCATTTTTCATGTTTCAATTCAAGATTTCTTGCATAAATATGTTACAAACTCTCATCTTTCAACTTCAATTTTGAAAAATTTTTAATCATAAACATATTTCTTAATTTTTCTTCAATATCTTTTTAAACCTTTTTCAAAACTCACTTATCTTTTTGAATTCTTTTCAAATCTTTTTAAATTCCTCTAAAATCTTTTTAAACTCATCATATCTTCTTTTCAAAATTCAGATTTATCTTTTTCAAATATCTTTCATATCTTTTCAATTTTAAATTACATCTTTTTCCTATCATACTTATCTTTTACAAATCATATCTTTTTCAAAAATTTTCGAAAACCCACCCCCTTCCCTTTAAATCCACGTTCGGCCTCCTTCCTCTCCTCTACAATTTGAACTTGGCTCTCCCTCTATCTATCTCCTTTCCTTTCTTTTGCTTGAGGACAAGCAAACCTCTAAGTTTGGTGTGTTTATCCGTGATCAATAAACCAATACCCACTAAGATCATGGCTCCTAAGGGAAAACAAACCACTCCAAGAGGCAAGAAAGAGAATATTCCAAAATCACTTTGGAATCAACGGAAGTTCTTAATCAAAGAACATTCAGACCATTACTACAAAATAATGGGTCTAAGGTCAGTGATCCCGGAAGTTAAAATCGATTTGAAAAAAGACGAATATCCGGAGATCCAAGAGCAAATTCGAAACAAGAGCTAGGAAATCCTAGCTAATCCTGAAACAAAGGTGGGAAGAAACATGGTTCAGGAAGTCTACTCTAATCTGTGGCAAACAGACAGGCAGAGAATAGCTGGAACCGCCTTCTATGACTATCAAACTCTGGTAAAAGGGAAGATTGTTCACCTCTACCCTGACAAAATAAGAGAGATTTTCAAGCTGCCTCAACTGAAAGATGACCCAGACTCCTTTAATAGGAGAATGATGAGAACAAATAAGGGCTTGGACGAAATTCTAGAGGACATATGCCTCCCTGGAACCAAGTGGACAACCAACCCAAAGGGTGTCCCAAACCAACCCAAGAGAGGAGATCTCAAACTAATCGCCAGAGGTTGGCTGGACTTCATTGGGCATTCTATACTGCCCACTAGCAACCGCTCTGAAGTCACCATCAAAAGAGCAGTAATGATCCATTGCATTATGTTGGGAAAAGAAGTGGAGGTTCATCAGCTGATCTTTTGTGAACTTTACACCACTGCAAAAAGGAACTCCAAAGATGCCAAATTGGCTTATCCAAGCTTAATCTCTATGCTATGTAAAGATGATGGGGTAAAGATGGGAGTAAATGAGTATATCTCAGTTGAGCAACCAATCACCAAAAAGTCAATAGAAGGACAACAAGTGTAGGACGACCCCATCAAGAGGACAACAAGTGTAGGACGACCCCATCAAGAGGAAAGCACAGGAGTTTCTCCTGGAAATCCCTCAAATTGAATACTAGGAGCGTCTTGAAGCATCTATTACCAAGTTACAAGAAGCTATGGACCAACTAAAGAAAGAATAGAAAAATCAAAATAACATGCTTTGCAAACTACTTGGGGAACAAGAAGAGCAAGGGCGTGAACTGAAGCAACTGAAGCGTCAGAAACTATCTCTTGAAGGGCCAAGCACCCCACAGACTAAAGGAGCATCCACTTCCCAAAATAAAGGTTGTTGAGTCCTAATCTTAGCCTTAACTCTGTGATAATTGTTCTTATTAGGAATTTACCTTAGAAGTTATATATGAGTAGTAGTAATTAGTATCTCTATTTTGATTTTATCTCCAAATAAGCTATAATTTATTTTTCTCATCATCATCAAACATGAATAAAATAGCAGATTTTTAGAATAAGGAGGCAATATTTTTTTGAGTTTTAATAAGGAAAATTCTAATTATTTATATATGGTGGCAATACTTTTTGTCTTATGAATAAATGCCTGAATAGTGCATTTTTTTATATTAAATTTTATGAATGTTAAAATTATTGGCTCTTGAAAGAATGATGAACAAGAGAAATGTTATTGATGATCTGAAAAATCATGAAATTGATTCTTGAAGCAAGAAAAAGCAGTGAAAAAAAAGGAGCAGCAGAAAAAGCCAATAGCCCTTTAAACCAAAAGGCAAGGGCAAAAAGGGTCCAAGGCTTTGAGCATCAATGGAAAGGAGGGCCTAAAGGAATAAAATCCTGGCCTAAGCGGCTAAATCAAGCTGTCCCTAACCATGTGCTTGTGTCATAAAGGTCTAGGTGAAAAGCTTGAGACTGAGTGGTTAAAGTCGTGATCCAAAGCAGAAGAGTGTGCTTAAGAACTCTGGACACCTCTAATTGGGGACTTTAGCAAAGCTAAGTCACAATCTAAAAAGGTTCACCTTGTTATGTGTCTGCGGCATTTATGTATCCGGTGGTAATATTGGAAAACAAAGTGCTTAGGGCCATGGCGAAGACTCATAAAGTAGTTGTGTTCAAGAATCAACATACTAAACTAGGAGAATCAATAATACTATCTGAATTTTGAGTTCCTATGGATGCCAATCATTCTGAATTTCAAAGGATAAAGTGAGATGCCAAAACTGTTCGGAAGCAAAAAGCTACTAGTCCCGCTCATCTAATTAGAATCTGAGCTTCACTTAAAACTGAGATATTATTGCTTCTTGATTTCTTTTTATCCTATTTAATTTATCTAGTTGCTTGGGAACAAGCAACAGTTTAAGTTTGGTGTTGTGATGAGCGGATATTTTATACGATTTTTGGGGGTAATTTCATGTAGTTTTTAGTATGTTTTAGTTAGTTTTTAGTATATTTTTATTAGCTTTTAGGCAAAATTCATATTTCTAGACTTTACTATGATTTTGTGTGTTTTTCTGTGATTTCAGGTATTTTCTGGCTGAAATTGAGGGAGCTGAGTAAAAATCTAATTCAGGTTGAAAATGGACTGCTGATATTGTTGGATTCTGACCTCCCTGCACTCGTAATGGATTTTTTTGAGCTACAGGAGTCCAATTGGCGCGCTCTCAATTGTGTTGGAAAGTAGACATCTAGGGCTTTCCAGAAATATATAATAGTCCATACTTTGCTCAAAGATAAAGGACGTAAACTGGCGTTTAACGCCAGTTTCATGTTTTATTCTGGCGTTAAACGCCAGAAACAGGTTGCAAATTGGAGTTAAATGCCCAAAATAGGTTACAACCTGACGTTTAACTCCAGAAACAGCCCAGGCACATGAGAAGCTAAAGTCTCAGCCGCAGCACACACCAAGTGGGCCTTAGAAGTGGATTTCTGCACTATCTATCTCAGTTTACTCATTTTCTGTAAACCTAGGTAACTAGTTTAGTATTTAAACAACTTTTAGAGATTTATCTGTATCTCATGACATTTTAGATCTAAACTTTGTATCTTAGACAGCATGAGTCTCTAAACTCTATTGTTGGGGGTGAGGAGCTCTGCTGTGTCTCGATAAATTAATGCAACTATTTCTGTTTTTCATTCAAATACGCTTGTTTCCATCTAAGATATTCATTCGAACTTCAATATGATGAATGTGATGATCTGTGACACTCATCACCATTCTCAACCTATGAACGTGTGCCTGACAACCACCTCTGTTCTACATTAGACTGAATGATTATCTCTTGGATTCCTTAATCAGAGTCTTCGTAGTATAAGCTAGAATCCACTGGCAGCATCCTTAAGAATCTCGAAAGTCTAAACCTTGTCTGTGGTATTCTGAGTAGGATTCAGGGATTGGATGACTATGACGAGCTTCAAACTCACAAAGGTTGGGCCTAGTGACAGACACAAAAGGATTAATGGATCCAATTCCAGCATGAATGAGAACTGACAGATGATTAACCGTGCGGTGACAGTGCACTTGGATCATTTTTACTGAGAGGACGGATGGTAGCCATTGACAACGGTGATCCACCAACACACAGCTTGCCATAGGAGGAACCTTGCGTGCGTGAAGAAGAAGACAGGGGGAAATGATGCATAAGAATTTGTCTCTCAACAAATTTTCTTCGGCAAGTATACCGAATTGTCGTCAAATAAAAACTCACAATAGAGTGATTTCGAATCCCACAGGGATTGATTGGTCAAGCAATTTTGATTGGAAGAATTCTCTAGTTGAGATAAGCAAATAGTGGATATAGAATTGCAGAAAATTAAATGGTGGGAAAGTAAATGATAGAAAATAAAGTGCAGAATCTTAAATGGCGAATTAGGGTGATTAGCATGAAAGTAAATGACAGAAAGTAAAGAGAATGTGTAAGATCAGAAATGGGGAAATCATTGGGTTCAGGAGGTATTGCATTCTCCGAATCAAGTTCATTGTCATCTCTTCCTCAATCAATGCATTCATTGATCTCCTTGGCAATCTTAAGTGATTGGATCCCAATTCCTTGGCAATCCAATCTCTCTAAACTTGAACAATTGCCCAATTCCTTGATTTAATTGCTCATGAGAAGAGATGAGGCATGGTCACTAATTATACCACATGTATTTCCAAATCAAAGTGTTGGTAAGGTCAAATGTCACAATACCCATCTAAACCCCAATTTGGTCCAACATGAGAAAGCATTTCTAGCATAATCTCCTCATCCCTTTTCCAAGGCTCAAAGGAGATCCAATTACGGAGAGTTTCTTTCCCAAGATAACAATCCAATTAGATGAAGATCGAAAGCTTTCTAGTAAGATCAAGAGAAAAGAAAGAAGAAGAATAATGAAAACTATGATTGATCCATCAAATTACAACAGAGCTCCCTAACCCAATGAAAGGGTTTTAGTTGTTCATAGCTCTGGAAAATGGAAATGAGGAAGAAGAAAGATACATTCTAACTCTAGAAGTTGCAGATAAGTAAAATATACAGAGTGTGGTTTTCTCCAATGTGCCAATCTCCTTTCTAGTTCAAAACTACTCCTATATATACTACTCTTCTTAGTCTTCTAGTCAATTCTGCAAGTCCTGGATATGGGCCTTTGATCTTAAGTTGAAGTAGTTGGGAATCTTCAGTGGCTCAGCTTTAGTTGCAGAGAGAAAGTGATGTAAGCCTAGACTTTGGCTTGGGGTGTTAGTGGCGTTAACGCTGAGTGACATTATGGGTTCAAGAACGTTAGTGGTAATCACTTTTCTCACTAACGTTCCCACCACCTGGCCCACATTAACTCCAACATTAGTGGTACTAACGTGACCACTAACGTTGCCTTACAAACCTTCGCAAGCATTATTAGGACTCACTTTTCCCAATAACGTTGCCTTGTGCCCCTAGTCCTCACGTTAGAGCTCACGTTAACTAAGTTAACGTGGCTCTTAACGTGGTTGTGAATCATCTTCGCAAGCGTTATTAGGACTCACCTTTCCCAATAACGTTGCCTTGTGCCCCCAGTCCTCACGTTAGAGCTCATGTTAACTAAGTTAACGTGGCTCTTAACGTGGTTATGAATGCCATCCCAACGTTAGTGACAAAGGTAAGTGTCACTAACGTTGGCTCATCAACTCCAACTCCACGTTAACTTTCACGTTAGTGGTCTTAACGTGACCCCTAACGTGGGCAATGCAAGCTTGATCCAATGTTAGTGACAAAGGTGAGTGTCACTAATGTTGGCATTGTTCCTCTCTTCCACGTTAGAGTCCACGTTAACTTAGTTAATGTGGCTCTTAACGTGGTTCATTGCCACATCTTGGAGCATTAGTGGTGATCACAATTACCACTAACGTTGGAGTCTTTTTTTGTCTCCACGTTAACTAACACGTTAATGTACTTAACGTGGCAATTAACATGGCTCATGATGGCTTCGAGGGTGTTACTGGTGTCCACTTTTCTCATTAACGCTGTAGGCTTATCCCTATTCCACGTTAGTATCTACGTTAACTAGGTTAACGTGGATGCTAACGTAGCTCTTCCTTGCTTCCTTTGTCCTGAAATTACACAAATACAGTGCACCAAAGCTCTAATCCAAGTCATGAAATCATGCATTATCCAATTTAACATTCATTCCTTGCATAATTCTCATGAAATAATGTAAAATTCACAATATTTGTCTAAATCAAGATGTAAGTGTTCTTTTATCTAAAACATGCTTATTTCCTAAGAAAATGCATGAAACTAAACTAAAACAGTAAAGAAAAGGTCAGTGAAACTGGCCTAGATGCCTTGGAATGACAACACCAAACTTAAAGCTTGCTTGTCCCTAAGCAAGTACTGAAACATGAATGATGAATGAAAGGGTAAGAGGAATGAATCATTATTGTGGAAGTTAAGTCCTTAGTTTTATGGAGTTTCATGCATAGCAACTTAGGTTCGTTCCTTTACCAGGTTTCAGACCTTTATCATGTCCTTGAACACTTGCTTGTTTACATCCCCTGAGACTTCCTAGTTATTGATCCTTTCTTCTTTTGTTTTCTCAAGATTTATTGCATTCTTTGTTTGGATAAGTGCTCTATAAGAGGGCGACTCTTTATGATAAGCTTTCAGTCAACACTTCCGAACCAGTTGGTTCAAGGTGCTAGGTGTTGAGACACCCCTAAGGACTTACTCCCTCAAGTCACTTTCCCTCATACATACACACCACAGACACATGGTTTATTATTTTTCTTTTTTGAGACCTTGGTGTCCAGCACCTCTTGGGGTTACTAAGTGTTCTGTAGCAAGGGTTACTCTTGATGGTGGACTTTCAGCTGATAATCCCGAGTTAGTTAACCCAAGTTACCAAGTGATAAGGCACTCCTGAGAGCTTATTCATCCAAGTAAATCCCCTATACATGAACACCACATACACATGCCTCCATCTTAAACCCTTGGTGCCTAGCATTGTTTCTTATTGTGTTTCTTTCCTTTTTCACTTTTATTGCTCTGTCTCTTTTTTTATTGGGATCTTATTATTTAGTTAGTCTCAAAGGATGTGTTTCAAGCATAGGATTCAGGGTAGATAGTTGCCTTCTTTTCTTGTTTGGTGAACCAACTTAGCTTACTAATCTTCCTACCACAAACATATAAAATTTACTTCACAAAATAACTCCACTCTTGTTTTTCATAACATTTCTTTTCATTTGGCTTAAGGGACAAACATACAAGTAAGCAAGATGAAGTTGAAAACTAGGGACATTAGACTAGTAATCATAGACTTGAGCAATGAAACTTAAATGCAGAATTGAAAATCCTAAATTACTATGGAAGCATGTTCTATTTCATATATGATTTTCCTTATTTAAAAATGTGAAAAGGTAGAGAACAAGGGAGAGCTCCTACTTCCACTCTAAACATTATAATGCAGCAGAGTTTAGTGCAATACAACCTCTTATTGATATCTTATTTCTTTTTCGTCAGCATCCTTCCTGCCTTTTGGATGTAGATGTTTTAAGAGATTGATTGAATTCTTGAGAGAATTTGAGTGGAAGTTGTTTGTCCTCCCAAACACTTGAGATCTCGTTAGCCTGCATGTATGCTTAAAAGTTCTTGGAATTCAATTGGTGTGTGAACACCAAACTTAGTTTCCAGCCTACTGAAATAGGTTAAATCCATGCAAGGAACTTCATGTGCTTTTATTGAGCAATTGACTACAAAACAGACATTAAACTATTGTTAGGTGGTTTCCTAATTGGTTGGAGCTAGTAACTAGTCAATCCAAGGATTCAGATATGTTCCTTAACACACTCCTTGATGGAGTACTAGCTTAGATTCACACATTCACTTTTGGATTGCTATGGTGTGAAACACCAAACTTAGCTCCTTGCAATACAGAGAAGTCACTTCACCCTTTTATTAAACTATTAGGAAGAGAAAATTACCTTTGTTTGGGTTGCCTCCCAACAAAGCGCTTTTTTTAATGTCGCTAGCTCGACAGTTGCTTCCTTACTTGAGATGGTACTTTAGTTTGGGACCCTCCCTTATGTTGCCTAGGTAGTGTTTAAGTCTTTTTCCATTCACTGTGAACGTCCTCTTTGAATCTTCCTCCATGATATCTATGTGTCCATAAGGTGAGACTTTTGTGACAAGAAAGGGTCCTGACCACCTTGATTTGAGTTTTCCAGGAATAGCCTCAGTTTGGAGTTGTAGAAGAGTACTTGTTGCCCTTCTTCGAAGCTCCTTAAAGCCAGTTTGAGGTCATGCCTCCTCTTTGCTTTTTCCTTATAGATCTTGGTGTTTTCATAGGCTTGAGACCTAAATTCCTCCAGTTCTTGCAACTACAGAATTCCTTTCTCACCAGCATCAATGCTATCAAGGTTCAGCAGTTTGAGAGCCCAAAATTCTTTGTGCTCTAACTCCAGAGGTAAATGACATGCTTTTCCATATACCAGTTGATATGGGGACATTCCTATTGGTGTTTTGAAGGTTGTCCTGTATGCCCAAAGATAGTCATTGACGTTAGGATTTTTACCAGTAAAGAATTTCATAAAAACAGTTGCGTTGTAGATATAGTCTCTAAACCAACAGAAATCCCTTCGTACAAACGTTTTGGTTGTCACAAGTAACAAACCCCTTTTAAAACTGATAACCGAGTATTAAACCTCGGGTCGTTTTCTTAAGGAACTGTGAGGAAGGTATGTTCTTATTGTAAATTGGGGTTTTGGAAGTAAGGTGGGAACATGTTATATGACAAATAATTTAAATGGCAATTAAAAATGAATAAATACTGTAAAGCAAACTTTTGGGCAAGGTATGAGAAATTGGAGGTCCAACGTAGTTTTCTCTCTCAACTATAAGGAAAGTTGAATCTAAACTCCACTTGGTCAACCTTTACTAAAGCAAAGGAAAGTCAAGGGACTAATTAAATTGAACTTTGAATCCTATTTATTTTCTAAGAAAAGGTTGGGATTACTTAAGTTCAGCTCAATTAGCAAGATAACGATTATCAAATATGTTGAGTTTAATAACTGTTGAGTTACTGATTTCTTAACCAAAACCAAAAGGGGAAAAAGTAAAATTGCTAGAATAATAGAGGTGACCTTAGATGGAAGGCAATAGTAACTTAAATCAAAGAGAACAATCTTAACTGAAAATACTTCAAATATCATTAATTCAAAATAGAGATCTGTAACATGGAATAATTCATAAATCAATTCAAATATTAAAAGCAAATAAATAAATAAAAGTAAACTGAAAATAAAAGAACATTAAACCTGGATCCAGAGTTACTCTCAAAACAAGAAGAAATCCTAAATCCTAAAGAGAGAGAGAGAGAGAATCTCTTTCTAAACTAAATCTAAATCATGAAAACTAGAAATTGGCGAGCTCTCTCTAAATGGATGCATTCCTCCACTTTATAACCTCTAATCTATGTTGTCTGTGCTTGGATCTGGGCCAAAAAGGGCTTCAAAAATCGCTGGGGACGTATTCTGTGAATTCTGATACATGGCCTCTGTCACGCGTCCGCGTGGGTCACGCGGTCGCGTCGTCTGGAGCTTTTCCTTGCCATGCGATCGCGTCGGTCACGCGTCCGCGTCGTGGGTGTTCTACTTGAGGCGCGCGGTCGCGTCAGTCATGCGGCCGCGTCGCTGCTTCTTCGCTTCTGGCACGCGATCGCGTCGTCCATGCGATCGCGTGGATACCTGTTTCCTTAAAGCTCCATTTTGTCTTCTCCTTCCATTTTTGTATGTTTCCTTTTTCATCCTTTAAGTCATTCAGCCTTAGAAAACCCGAGACTACTCAACACACTAATCATGGCATCGAATGGAAATAAAGGTAATTAAAATAATTAATTTTAAAGCTTAGGAAACATGTTTTTCACAATATGACATAATAAGGAAGGGAAAGTAAAATCATGCAATTAATGTGAATAAGTAGGTGAAGGATTGAATAAATCACTCAAATTAAGCACAAAAGAACTCATGAAATATGGGTTTATCAACCTCCCCACACTTAAACACTAGCATGTCCTCATGCTAAATCTAAGGTCAATAATTAAGGTTAAAGTGATGGAATGTTATGAAATGCAACCTATTCTAAATGCATCTACCTAATGAGTCATGCAATTCTAATTTATCCACTCATATATAAAGCCTACATGTAGTTAAATTATTTCGCATTCTCAAGGAGTTATATATACATATATAGCTAACCCTCAAATAATAACGCAAGTGAGATGAGAAAGAAAACATTAAAACTTGCAAGACAATTATTAATTTGAATAGAGATAAATGTTAATGAGCTATTGAACCCTTACTGGATTTTGTGTTTACTCTCTAATCACTCAGTGTTTATTGGGTTAATCACTCTATTCTTCTTTTTATTCTTCCCTTCTATAACTTTGTTTTTCGTCTAACCAATCAACAATTATAGAACATAGTCATACCAAAACTCATGAGGTCTTTAATCAAGGTTGTAATGGGGTCAAGGTAAAGGTAAGGATATATGTATAAGGCTAAGTGAGCTAATAAGTGAATCCTTAATTAGACTAAGATCTCACCTAACATACATATTTAGTAAAATAATGCTTCTTTACCTATTCTCCCTATTTTCTCACTTTTTATGTGACATGCTCATGTTTCAGTTCTTGTTTTTATCCCATGTGCATTTATTTTTATTTTGCATTGGGGAGTTCTTTTTGTATCCCCTTATTTACATGCTTGAAAAATAACCCTTTCTTTTTTTTTAAATACACATGGTAATTTTAATTAATTTGAATTTTCATGAGCATGCTTCCCAAAATTTTTGAGTTGCTTTATTCTTTCTAATTTTTCTACCTTTTGTTTTTATCAACTATGTTCCCATAAGGTTTCCCACATTTTACTCTATTAATAACTTTCTATCTTAAGCTAACCAAGGATTCACTTGGGATTTTCTTTTGTTTTTCTGCTTAAGGCTAGTAATTTGGCTAAATAGAATAAAGAGGTTTTAAAAGGCACAAGGGGGCTAACAAAGGTGATGTAAAAGGTAGGCTAATCTGGGGTAAGTGAGCTAAAATCAAATAATGGCCTCAATCATTATTTTGGGATGTACCTATATTCTACAATCGGACATATAGACTAAAACAAAGTAAAGAACACCAGAATAAGAAAGAAGGTTGGAACACACAGGAATAAAAATTATGGTTTGAATGTAACCATACAGTTAAGCTCAAAACTCACAGGCTATGTGTTCTCTAGCTGAAAAATCATTTATCACTTATGTATGTCATGCAGGTTTAAAAATTCTCATTATTCTCTTAAAAAGTAATTTAGGGTAGCCTTTGAAATTTTAATGTTTCTCCTTGATAAAATGTTGTCAGTTTAACTACATCATGTAATGCTATATATACAAGGTTTTATGGATCTAAATTTATTATGTTCAAGTTCCTAGCTTACTCTTTATTATTTTTGTCAATTTAAACTAAGCTATAATTAAGCTATCTTATGTCAAAAGGGTAAACTATACTAATTGATACACTAATAAGTTAGAATTGCAACTAAACTAATGAACTAAAAAACTTAAAATATGAACTAAAAATGCAAAATGCAGAAAATAGAGTAACAATACACAAGTAGCAATGCATAAGTACTCAGAAAATAACAAATAAAAGAAAAAAAAGATAAAAATACAGAAAAGTATCCAAAATAAAAGAAAAGTATGTAGTGGTTCACCAAGATAAACGCAAGAGATGGCGACGTCCCCACACTTAAAATGAAGCATCGTCCCCGATGCTCAATCAAGCCGGGTGTGAAGAAGTGTCATCACTGGTAGGGATGGTAGCTGGGGTCTCTGTGGTGGTGGTGGGCTGAGAGTCTGGCTGCTGTAGAGGAGGGACGGACTGAATCGGGATCTCTGGATCCGCAGCCTCAAGCTGATGTGGGACCTCCTGGTGTGGTGCAGGCTGTTCTGCACCTGCCTGCTGATGAGTCTCCGCCTGGGGGTGAGGCTCCTCCTTGTGCTCATCATCCTCCTCCTCTGATGGCTCTGATGGTGTGTTGGGCTCGGAGGGGATGTCGGCGCCCTGTCTGATCATCAGCTTCAGATGCGAATAACGTCGCCTGCTGCGATGCTCCAGTCTCTCTTACCGGCGCCTGTTACGGTGCTCCATCTGATTGAGGTGGCGGAATAGGCGGTGCACGAGGCGGTATACCATCTCAGAGGCGGGTGGAGGTGTAATGGTGGCAGCAGGTGCAGAAGTGGATGAAGAGGGTCCAGCAGACGGAGGGGCTGTCTCATCAGTAGCAGTGAAAGGTGGTGGTCTGTACTCTCTTGATCCCACGAGGCATAGTGGTGTCCTGACCCATCTCCCAAGGAACAACAGGGTCGAGAGCTATCCGGGCCTTTACAGCATCCCAATCAAACCTCATCTGGCCCATGTCCTCCTCAGCCTTTGCATAACCATCAGGCTGGTCGGATTTGGCTGGGAGCTAGAGAATGTCCTCTATGGCCTCCTCAGTGACCAGAATTTGCTTTCCTCTCAGGTTTACTGCATCTAGGGTAGTAAGGTAGTAGTTGCAATAAAATTCCCGTACCCAAGATTCATTGACCTTTGTCAGTGCTCTTTCCAGAAAGAACCAGCCTATCTGCTTGATTTGCTCAGTGGTGTACTGCTGGAGGACTTCTGGAATCCTCAGAGTTCTCTCTAGGTATAGATTTCTGGAGTTTACAAATACCGGGTACTTCAGCTCACAGTACCGGTTTGCAAATTTTATAGGATCAGTCGAAGAGAGCAGCTGGTCAGCTTTTTCCTGCAGTGTGAAGTTCTTCTCCCGCCAGGAGGAATCATGCATGAGGTCAATAATGGACTGGGAGGAATCTCCTCGCTTGCGCTTTCCAGTAGCCTTGCCTTTCCCTTTTCTCTGTGAGACAGACATCCTGAAAAACAGAAAACCAGGGAATGGATAAAATAGGGAAGTAAAAGACAATATAAACAAAGGAAACTCAAAGCGGCAAGGGAGAATAAGGAAAATGAGTAAATGAAATGTGATGGAATATATGTTAAATGGAAGAAATAGTCAATATGCCAAGGTGAGAAAGTTAGAGAAAGGGAAAATAATCAGACAAGAGAACAAAAGGGTTAGTATGGTAAAAAAGGAGTTAGTAAATTAAAATAAGGAGTTAGTAAAGTAAGTGGCATAGAAAAATTCCATATAACAAGGATTCACAGGTAAGAATAGAAGTACTCATAATCGAATAAAGAAAACAGGGTGATGCTGATTTGAATAAAAAATAAAGAAGGCAAAAATTGGAATCAGTGAATCACAAATGCAGTTTATGAACCAGGAAACAAAAAGGATAAGAAAGTTGGACATAGCATTCATGAATTGGTTTGGGTAAAGTAGAGTAAATCAGAGTTTAGAAATGCCAAACAAAAACAAGAATGAAAACAATTTTAAAAAATTTAGGCAGCATTCTGGCTAAAATTGGATTGTCCCGGAAAACAAACAGCAATCACAACAGTTTAAAAATAAAGCTGCATGTACATAGATGTAAAATAAATATAAAAACTCAATGTAACAGCAGCAACATACAAGAAATGTAGCATATGAATTAGGATTATAGCAGCACAGAGATGCACATAGGATAAAACAAAGTAAGAACAGTGCAAGTAAACAGACCTAGATCCACTAACCACAGCCTAAGCTACCTAACAACCTAAAAATCCACTAAGACTATCTATCCTAATCATAAACATAAACGAGAAAAGGAATACAGAAAAATGACGAACGGATAAAAAGGGCTGCTGGTGGACGAAATTGTGATCACTATTCTTTAGGTTGTATTTTTATGGAATTTGAAATTGGCACGCGTGGACACAACTCCGTTCAACTAACCAGCAAGTGTACTGGGTCGTCCAAATAATAAACCTTACGTGAGTAAGGGTCGATCCCACAGAGATTGTTGGTATGAAGCAAGCTATAGTTACCTTGTAAATCTCAGTTAGGCAGATAAAATTATGGAATTTAGAAAATCAAATAATAAAAAGGAATAATAAAAGGGATACTTATGCAGATTCATTGGTGGGAATTTCAGATAAGCATATGGAGATACTGTATGGCTCAAGGACGCCTACTTTCCTACTGCTTCAACTCAATCCTTCTTACTCCTTTCCATGGCAAGCTGTGTATAGGGGTTCACCGTTCGACGATGGCTACTTTGAATCCTCTCGGAAAAATGGTCCTCTGCGGCTGTCACTCGCATGGCTAATCGTCTGGAGGCATCACACTGGCCGAAGGCTACATCCCATCCTCGCAGTGAAAACTACGCTCACGCGCTCTGTCATAGCACGGCTAATCACTGGTTGGTTCCCGCTCCTACTGGAATAGAATCCCTTGATTCTTTTGCGTCTGTCACTAACACCCAGCACTTGCGAGTTGAAGCACGTCACAGTCATTCATTACCGGAATCCTACTCGGAATACCACAGACAAGGTTAGACTTTCCGGATTCCCAGGATCCTACTCGGAATACCACAGACAAGGTGAGACTTTCCGGATCCTCATAAATGCCGCCATCTATCTAGCTTATACCACGAAGATTCTGTTGGGGAATCTAAGAGATACACATTCAAGCTCTGTTGCATGTAGAACGGAAGTGGTTGTCAGTCACGTGTGTTCATAAGTGAGAATGATAATGAGCGTCACATAATCATCACATTCATCATGTTCTTAGGTACGAATGAATATCTTGGAATAAGAATAAGAGAGATTTGAATAAAAGAAAATAGAATTGCATTAATACTTGAGGTACAGTAGAGCTCCACACCCTTAATCTATGGTGTGCAGAAACTCCACCGTTGAAAATGCATAAGTAAAAGGTTCAGGCATGGCCGAATGGCCAGCCCCCCTGAATGTGATCAATAGTCTCCTAAGATGAAGAATAAAACAAAGCTGAGACCAAAGATGTCTAATACAATAGTAACTTATCCTATTTATACTAGACTAGCTACTAGGGTTTACATAAGTGAGTAATTGATGCATAAATCCACTTCCGGGGCCCACTTGGTGTATTCTTGGGCTGAGCTTGATCAATCCACGAGCTGAGACTTCTCTTGGAGTTGAACTCCGAGTTATGACGTGTTTTGGGCGTTCAACTCCGGATCATGACGTTTTTCTGGCGTTTAACTCCAGACAGCAGCATGAACTTGGCGTTCAACGCCAAGTTACGTCGTCAATTCCAATAAGTTACGTCACTAAGTATGGACTATTATATATTGCTGGAAAGCCCTGGATGTCTACTTTCCAACGGCGTTGAGAGCGCACCAATTGGAGTTCTGTAGCTCCAGAAAATCCATTTCGAGTGCAGGGAAGTCAGATTCCAACAGCATCAGCAGTCCTTTTGTCAGCCTTTTTCAGAGTTTTGCTCAAGTCCCTCAATTTCAGCCAGAAATTACCTGAAATCACAGAAAAACACACAAACTCATAGTAAAGTCCAGAAATATGAATTTAACATAAAAACTAATGGAAACATCCCTAAAAGTAGCTTAAACTTACTAAAAACTCCCTAAAAACAATGCCAAAAAGCGTATAAATTATCCGCTCATCACAACACCAAACTTAAATTGTTGCTTGTCCCCAAGCAACTGAAAATCAATTAGGATAAAAGAAGAGAATATACTATAAATTTCGAATTATCAATGAATATTAATTATAATTAGATGAGCGGGACTTTTAGCTTTTTGCCTCTGAACAGTTTTGGCATCTCACTTTTTCCTTTGTAGTTCAGAGTGATTGGCGTCTCTGGGAACTCAGAATTTCGGATAGTGTTATTGACTTTCCTAGTTAAGCATGTTGATTGTTGAACACAGCTACTTATGAGTCTTGGCCATGGCCCTAAGCACTTTGTTTTCCAGTATTACCACCGGATACATAAATGCCAGACACATAACTGGGTGAACCTTTTCAGATTGTGACTCAGCTTTGCTATAGTCCCCAGTTAGTGGTGTCCAGAGCTCTTAAGCACACTCCTTTTGCTTTGGATTACGACTTTAACCACTCAGTCTCAAGCTTTTCACTTGGACCTTCATGACACAAGCACATGGTTAGGGACAGCTTGATTTAGCCGCTTAGGCCTGGATTTTATTTCCTTGGGCCCTCCTATCCATTGATGCTCAAAGCCTTGGATCCTTTTTACCCTTGCCTTTTGGTTTTAAGGGCTATTGGCTTTTTCTGCTTGCTTTTTCTTTTTCTTTCTATTTTTTTTTCGCCATGTTTTTTTTTCGCAAGCTTTCTTTTTCACTGCTTTTTCTTGCTTCAAGAATCAATTTCATGATTTTTCAGATTATCAATAACATTTTTCTTTGTTCATCATTCTTTCAAGAGCCAACAATTTTAACACTCATAAACAACAACATCAAAAGACATATGCACTGTTCAATCATTCATTCAGAAAACAAAAAGTATTGTCACCACATCAATATAATTAAATTAAATTCAGTGATAAATTCAAAATTTTATGTACTTCTTGTTCTTTTGAATTAAAACATTTTTCATTTAAGATAGGTGAAGGACTAATGGATTTTATTCATAGATTTAAGGCATGGTTACATACTAATGATCATGAAGTAGAGACACAAAACATAGATAAACACAATATTAGAAACCGAAAACAAAAAGAAATAAAGAACAAGGAATGAATCCACCTTTAGTGGCGTCTTCTTCTTGAAGGACCAAAAATGTCCTTAAGCTCTTCTATGTCCCTTCCTTGCCTTTGTTGCTCCTCCCTCATCGCTCTTTGATCTTCTCTTATTTCTTGGAGAATGATGGAGTGCTCATGATGTTCCACCCTTAATTGTTCCACATTGTGGTTCAAATCTTCTAAGGAGGTGTTGAGTTGCTCCCAATAGTTGTTGGGAGGAAAGTGCATCCCTTGAGGCATCTCAGGAATTTGTTGATGATGAGCTTCCTCATGCACTTCTTGAGAACCGTGCATGATCTCTCTTCCTTGCTCCATCCTCTTCTTGGTGATGGGCTAATCCTCTTCAATGGGGGTATCTCCTTCTATGATAACTCCAGCTGAGTAACACAGATGGCAAATAAGGTGAGGAAAAGCTAGCCTTGCCATGGTGGAGGACTTATCGGCTATTTTGTAGAGTTCATTGGAGATGACCTCATGAACTTCTACTTCCTTTCCAATCATGATGCTATGGATCATGATGGCCCGATCCACAGTGACTTCAGATCGGTTGCTAGTAGGAATGATGGAGCGTTGAATGAACTCCAACCATCCTCTAGCCACAGGCTTGAGCTCCAGTCTTCTTAGTTGAACTGGCTTGCCTTTGGAATCTATTCTCCACTGAGCTCCTTCCACACATATGTCCATAAGGACTTGGTCCAATCTTTGGTTAAAGTTGACCCTTCTAGTGTAGGGGCGTTCATCTCCTTGCATCATGGGCAAGTGAAACGCCAACCTCACATTTTCCGGACTAAAATCTAAGTTTTTCCCCCGAACCATTGTGAGATAGTTCTTTGGATTCGGGTTCATACTTTGATCATGGTTCCTAGTGATCCATGCATTGGCATAGAACTCTTGAACCATCAATATTCCGACCTGTTGCATGGGGTTGGTTAGGACTTCCCAACCTCTTCTTTGGATTTCATGTCGGATTTCCGGATACTCATTCTTTTTGAGCTTGAAAGGGACCTCGGGGATCACCTTCTTCTTTGCCACTACATCATAGAAGTGGTCTTGATGGTTCTTGGAGATGAATCTTTCCATCTCCCATGACTCGGAGGTGGAAGCTTTTGTCTTCCCTTTCCCTTTTTTAGAGGATGCTCCAGCCTTAGGTGCCATTGATGGTAATAGAAAAACAAAAAGCTTATGCTTTTACCACACCAAACTTAAAATTTTGCTCGCCCTCAAGCATGAAAGAAAAGAAGAGAAGAAGAAGAAGAAGAAAAATATGGTAGAGAGGGGGAGAGGTAGGTTCGGCTAAGGGGGAGAAGATGGGTTAGTGTTGTGTGAAAATGAAGTAGAATGGAAGGGTATTTATAGGGAGAGGGGAGGGTGTATGTTCGGCCATTTTGGGTGGGAATGGGTGGGAAATTGAATTTGAATTTTATGAAGGTGGGTGGGGTTTATGGGGAAGAGTGGGTTGATGTGAGTGGTGAAGGTTTTTGGGAAGTGTTATATGGGAAAGGGTGAAATAGGATTAGGAGAGTGTGATTAGGATTAAAAGGTAAGATGGGAATATGGTAGGTGGGGATCCTGTGGGGTCCACAGATCCTGAGGTGATCCTGTGGGGTCCACAGGGTCCTGAGGTGTCAAGAAATTCCATTCCTGCACCAAATAGGCATGTAAAATGCCTTTGCACATCAAACTGGCGTTTAAACGCCCATTGGTGCACGTTCTGGGCGTTCAACGCCCATGTAAAGCATGTTCTGGGCGTTCAACGCCCATGTAAAGCATGTTTCTGGCATTGAACGCCAGTTTCATGCTTGTTGCTGGCGTTCAGCGCCAGCTTTTCTTCTCTGGGCACATTCCTGGCGTTTAGCGCCAGGATTTTGCTTGTTTCTGGCGTTCAGCGCCAGAATGGTGCTCTGTTCTGGCGTTGAACGCCGGCCAGATGCATCTTACTGGCGTTGAACGCCAGCCTGTGCGTCCTCCAGGGTGAAAAAATTTTTTTTCTTCTGTTTTTGACTCTGTTTTTAATTTTTTTGATTTTTTCGTGATTCCTCATGATCATGTACCTAATAAAACACAAAATAACAATATAATAAAAATTAGATAAATAAAATTGGGTTACCTCCCAACAAGCGCTTCTTTAATGTCAATAGCTTGACAGTGGCTTTCATGGAGCCACAAGGTGATCAGGTCAATGTTAGTGTAGTCCCAACACCAAACTTAGAGTTTGGATATGGGATCTTAACACCAAACTTAGAGTTTGGTTGTGGCCTCACAACAACAAACTTAGAGTTTGACTGTGTGGGTTCTTTTTGACTCTGAACTGAGAGAAGCTCTTCATGCTTACTCTCTTCTGTCACAGAGGGATGGCCATGTGCCTTAAACACAAGGTAGTCCCCATTCAATTGAAGGACTAACTCACCTCTGTTGACATCTATCACAGCTTCTGCTGTGGCTAGGAAAGGTCTTCCAAGGATGATGCAATCATCCTCTTCCTTCCTAGTGTCTAAGATTATGAAATCAGCAGGGATGTAAAGGCCTTCAACCTTTACTACACGTCCTCTACTATTCCATAAGCTTGTCTCAATGACTTGTCTGCCAATTGTAATGAGAACAAGGCAGGTTGTACCTCAATGATCCCCAGCTTCTCCATTACAGAGAGTGGCATAAGATTTATCCCTAACCCTAGATCACATAGAGCTTTTTCAAAGCTCATGGTGCCAATGGTACAAGGTATTAAGAACTTGCCAGGATCTTGTTTCTTTTGAGGTAGAGTTTTCTGAATCCAAGTATCTAGTTCACTAATGAGCAAGGGAGGTTCACTTTCCCAAGTCTCATTACCAAACAACTTGTCATTCAGCTTCATGATAGCTCCTAAGTATTGAGCAATTTGCTCTCCAGTCACATCATCATCCTCTTCAGAGGATGAATAGTCTTCAGAGCTCATGAATGGCAGAAGGAGATTTAATGGAATCTCTATGGTCTCCATATGAGCCTCAGATTCCTTTGGATCCTTAATAGGAAACTCCTTCTTGCTTGAGGGACGTCCCAGGAGGTCTTCCTCACTAGGATTTTCGTCCTCTTCCTCCCTTGTGTGTTCGGCCACATTGATCACATCAATGGCCTTGCACTCTCCTTTTGTTTTCTCTTCTGTATTACTTGGGAGAATACTGGGAGGAGTTTCAATGACTTTCTTACTCAGCTGGCCCACTTGTGCCTCCAAATTTCTAATGGATGATCTTGTTTCATTCATGAAATTAAAAGTGGCCTTTGACAGATCAGAGACTATATTGGCTAAATTAGAAGTGTTTTGTTCAGAATTCTCTGTCTGTTGCTGAGAAGATGATGGATATGGCTTGCTATTGTTCAGCCTATTGCGTCCACCATTGTTAAAGCCTTGTTGAGGCGTTTGTTGATCCTTCCAGGAGAAATTTGGATGATTTCTCCATGATGGATTATAGGTGTTTCCATATGGTTCACCCATGTAATTGACCTCTGCCATGGCAGGGTTCTCAAGATCATAAGCTTCTTCAGAAGCTGCCTCTCTAGTACGGTTGGATGCATGTTGCAATCCATTCAGATTTTGAGAGATCATGTTGACCTGTTGAGTCAACACTTTATTTTGAGCTAATATGGCATTCAGAGCATCAATTTCAAGAACTCCTTTCTTTTGAGGTATCCCATTATTCACGGAATTCCTCTCAGAGGTGTACATGAATTGGTTGTTTGCAACCATGTCAATGAGTTCTTGAGCCTCTTCAGGCGTTTTCTTCAGGTGAATAGATCCATCTGCAGAATGGTCCAATGACATTTTCGAAAATTCAGAGAGACCATAATAGAATATATCTAATAGGGTCTGTTCCGGGGGTTACCTGAAACGAGTAGCTCGGACGTCTTGGTGAGGCCCGAGGTGGGGGTCAGGGACCCGAGCTTGATATGTGGAGTGGTTGGTGGTTGTACCATCAATGACACTCCGATGCTTAAGTTAGCATGGGTCCAAGCAGATATTGAGTAGAATTAGAGTATGAGTTATACCTGGGTGCTCCAGTGTATTTATAGTAGTTGGTCGTGATCATCCCTGGATAAGATATTCTTATCTTATCTTATCTTTTGGGAGTTTTATCTTTATCTTTGTGGAACCGTCTTTCCTAGGCCTTTTCGGCCTTTAGGTTTTGGGCTTCGTTCCTTTTGATGGGCCTTCTTAGCTTATTTGTCCGAGGTCCGACCTCAGGCGTGGGCCTTGGGACGAGGTCGGACCTTCTATGAACTTCCCGAGTTTGGGGAGCTCGGTCAGGGTATGAACAGTGCCCCTGCCCGAGTTCGTCCTTTTTGAGAGGTCGAGCTCGGGCATAGTAGTTTTTTCAAAATTTGAAAACGGCCGTTTCAGCATTTATTGCTTTTTACCGTTTCTCCTCGATTTCCGTTCGGGCTCTGTGAAGGCATTATTTATTTGCCCCTTTCCTCATTTTCTTCGTTTATTCTGTTCCCTTTCCATTTTCTGAGTTTTCGCCACCTCTCCTTCGAGCGCCGCTCCTTCTTTGTTCTTCTTCTCCGATTTTTTCTGTGCGTTTTTCCGGGGTTTCCTCTGCGCCGCCGTTTTCGTTCTCCTTGCATCGGAGCTCGTCGTCTTCTTCCTTTCTTCCAGGTTTGTTCTCGTCTTCATTTTCTTTGCGCACATATGCTTCTGTTTCTTTTTCTTCTATGCCTGGGTTGCCCCGAAAAGAGGCGCCGCCATTGCTTTGGTTGTGTGGGGGGGGGGGCTCTTTTCTCTTGGTATTTTGTTTTCGGGTTTCTGTATTTTCTTCTAAAAGAACTTGGTTTTCTCGCTTTGCTGAATGGGTTTTTGCTGTCTGCCTTTATGTGATTTTTGCCTTGTTGTTGTATTCTTCTTTGTAGGCAAGATTTTTATGTCTCGAAAGGTTCTGCAAGCGATGTCGACCAAGATTCAGAGTGGTCTTGGTTGGGTAGATCCTGTTCCTCTAAGAGTCCCGTCTGTGGTAGATTCTGAGTATTTAGCTAGGTTTCGTAGGCAATGTAGCATATGTGAAGATAGAGAGTCTGAGAGGGATTATGAGTTAGTAGCCCCGGATTCCGAGGAGAGAGTGTGCTTCCCGCCTTTAGATAGTTCCGAGAAGCTCTTTTTTTATGCTTATGATTGCTTTTTTTCTAAGCTGAGTGTCCGACTTCCTTTTACCGACCTGGAGTCCGAGGTGTTGTGGTCTTGTAACCTTGCCCCTACGCAGCTCCATCCAAATTCCTGGGCATTTTTAAAGCTGTTCCAACTTTTGTGTCAGTTTTTGGGTGTCTCCCCCTCTATTTCTCTTTTTTCCTATTTGTTTGTGTTGACGAAGCCGGGTTCGGGTGGAGGGAAGGTGTCCTGGGTCTCCTTTAGGGCTAACCAGGGGAGAAAGTTTTTTACCCTGTATGATGAGTCCTTTCACGATTTTAAGAACTTTTATTTCAAGGTCCGGGCAACTGGGGACGTCCGACCTTTCTTTTTAGATGAGAGTGGGGAGCCTTCCTTTCCTCTTTGTTGGCAGGAGAATGTAGTGTCTGTTAAGTATACCTTTGAGAGTCTAGATGAGGTGGAGCAGGCTTTTGTGGGTGTGGTGAGCAGTTTATGGGGTCGGGCACCTCACTTGGACACGAAGAAAATGTTGGGAGATCCAAGCCTTCTCCGTTCCGAGTTAGGTAGTTCCCGACCTCTTCCGAAATTCTTCTTTTTTAGTATTTTGGTTTTGCTTGTTTTTGGTGGAATTTTTGTTGTGGTAATCCTTTTCTTCATTTCTTGCAGAGATGTCTTCTCAGGCTGATTCCATGAAATTCTTACGTCGGACGAAGAAGTCGGTGGCTGCTCGAAATATCGAGGCCGGGGAGGCTTCTGCCCGATCTTCTCCGCCGAAGGCTACTGTGGGTGTTCAGACTCGGTTGAAGACTATTCCGACTCCCCAGTTCCGAGCTATAAGTCAGGATCCTCCGACCTCTGGGCCTGCTACTTCTTCTCCTCCTCCGTTCTCGGGTCCTCCTCCCAAGAAGCAGAAGACCTCTCAAGAGCTTGCCGGTTTCAATGATAAGGACTTCGATGCTCTTGGTTGGATCGAGCAGCACATTCTCCCTCAGACTTTCATTTCTACTGATGATGTGTCTATGGAGCATCATTTTCAATATATGGCGCGGAGCTGTGTCCGGATGGCTAGTCTTCATGCCGCTATTGCCCGGGAGTTCAAGAAATCCCCCCTTTGGGCGACCAGCTCCCGACTTGAGAGGACTCAGTCCGAGCTTGATAGGATTAGTCAGATGAAGGCTGCCAGGATTACTGAGCTGGAGGCCTCTTTGGAGAAAGAGAAAACTAAAGCTACCGCGGCTGTGGCGGCAGCGAAGACATCGGAGGAGATGGCGAAGGCGGCTACAGAAAATTATACCAAGCTATATACCGAGCTTGTGGAGACAAGGGAGGAGTTGCAATCCGCGCAGGACAAGTTTTACGAGCTGGAAGGTCATGTGGCCAAGGGCATGGATGCCATGTTCGAGAATTTGAAGGCTCAGGTCCGAGTTCTTGCTCCCGACCTAGATCTGAGCTTATTCAGTACGGATAACGTCGTTGTGGATGGCCAGATTGTTCCTGCTCCTACTGAGGATGAGGTCCCGATGTCCGACCCCAAAGTTTCGGTTGAGAACCTGACTTCACCTTTGGTCGGGGATAGATCTGGTCGGGATGATGTTGCCGTTGATGCAGTCCCGATATCTATGTTTCCTCCGCAGCCTGCTGTTGATGTGGAGTCTGGAAAGGACCTTGATCCTCTGTAATCTATTTTAGTGGTTTGCCCGGCCTGTGGGTTTTTTGTTGGATGGTTTCTGTGAACGCTTTTGGACACCTTTTGCTTTATTTAGCTACTTGTGGTAACTTTATTATGCGGCGTTTTTGTTCGCGTTTTGACCTTTTGTTTCCGCTTTTGTGCTTTTTAGTTGTTTTCGGATAACAACTTTTTAGCTAGCGTTTTGACCTTTTGTTTCCGCTTTTGTGCTTTTTAGTTGTTTTCGGATAACAACTTTTTAGCTAGCGTTTTCGGAACTTCCTTTGATTTCGTTCTTTCGCTTGTACTTTTTTGTTGCTTTTGTAAAGCAACTTTTTAGTAAGCGTTTTCGGAGCTTCCTTCGATTTCGTTCTTCCGCTTTGTACTTTTTAGTTGCTTTTGTAAAGCAACTTTTTAGTAAGCGTTTTCGGAGCTTCCTTCGATTTCGTTCTTCCGCTTTGTACTTTTTAGTTGCTTTTGTAAAGCAACTTTTTAGTAAGCGTTTTCGGAGCTTCCTTCGATTTCGTTCTTCCGCTTTGTACTTTTTAGTTGCTTTTGTAAAGCAACTTTTTAGTAAGCGTTTTTTCGAAATCTTGGTTCTCGCCGTTTTAAGGCTTCTTTCTTGGGTCCGAGCTTTTTCTCGGATCTCGGGTGCTCGAGTACCTCCTTTTTGTTAGGTCCGACTTTGTCGTTGGTCGGCCCTTTTCAAGTTATTTCTGTAATCTCTTTTTATTTGGCTTTTCGAGCCATTTCAGAGTTACTATATAACTTTCCCTTTGTCGGGTCCGACTTCGTCGTTGGTCGGCCTTTTTAAGTTATTTTTGTAACCTCTTTTTTATTTGGCTTTTCGAGCCATTTCAGAGTTACTTTATAACTTCTCACATTAATTTGAACCTCGTCGCTTTATCTTTGCCGACCTTGTATGGTCTCTTGGCAAATGATTTTTTGCGTTTTGCCGAGCATAAATTAATGCGCCTTGGTGGGGTACTTTCTAGGATTTGCTTCATTATGGGGAAGAGAAAATAGAGAAATTTGATTAGTATTGAAAAAGAAAGAATATTTACAGAATGTTTACCCTTTGACTAGGTCGGGTATCCTACTTAACCGGGTGTCTCATTAAAAAACCCTTGTAGGGAAAAAGAGTACACCTCGGGTTAAGTTTTTCTAGCTGTAGTACCGTCTTAGATTACAGGCGTGCCAGGCCCTGGGCAGCTCATTGCCTTCTAGGTCGGATATTTTGTAGTAGCCTGTCCCTAAGACTTCTGTTACCTTGTAGGGCCCTTTCCAATTTGCGGCTAGCTTTCCTTCTCCCGACTTTTGTGTTCCGATGTCATTTCGGATTAGAATCAGGTCGTGAATGGAGAAACTTCGCTTTATTACCTTTTTATTGTATCTGAGGGCCGTTCGCCGTTTTAAGGCTTCTTCTCGGATTCGGGCTCTTTCTCGGACCTCGGGGAGGAGGTCGAGTTCTTCCCTTTGTGCCTGTGGGTTGCCTCCTTCGTTGTAGAAGATGACTCTGGGCGACCCTTCATCTATTTCGATAGGAATCATTGCCTCCATCCCGTAAGCTAGTCGGAATGGGGATTCTCCCGTTGTAGAGTGCGGGGTTGTCCGATATGCCCATAGTACCTGGGGGAGTTCTTCGGCCCATGCCCCTTTGGCCTCTTGGAGTCTTCGTTTTAACCCGGCCAAGATGACTTTATTTGCAGCCTCTGCTTGTCCATTGGCTTGTGGGTGCTCGACCGATGTGAATTGCTGTTTGATTTTTAGTTCGGCCACCAAGTTCTGAAAACTCGTGTCCGTGAACTGTGTTCCATTGTCTGTTGTGATGGAGTAGGGGACTCCGAACCTCGTGACAATGTTTTTGTATAGGAATCTACGGCTTTTCTGAGCCGTAATAGTGGCTAAGGGTTCAGCTTCGATCCACTTTGTGAAGTAGTCGACCCCTACTATGAGGTATTTGACTTGCCCCGGTCCTTGTGGAAACGGGCCGAGTAGGTCGAGTCCCCATTTTGCGAAGGGCCATGGCGCAGTGATGCTGATAAGGTCTTCGGGCGGTGCCTTGTGGAAATTGGCATGTTTTTGGCAGGGGGGCATATTTTCACGAATTCCGTTGCGTCTTTCTGCAAGGTCGGCCAGTAGAAGCCGGCTCGGACTACCTTTTTAGATAATGCCCGAGCTCCGAGATGGTTCCCACACATGCCTCCGTGGACTTCTTCGAGGACGTTCTTTGTTTCTGAGGTCGGGACGCACCGAAGGAGGGGATTTGTGAATCCTCTTCTGTATAATATGCCGTGAATTAGTGTATAATTTTGGGCATCTTTCGTGAGTCTTTTAGCTCCCTTTCTTTCGGCGGGAAGAGTTCCCGACTTCAGGTAGCTGAGTATGGGGGTCATCCATCCTTGCTGTTGGTTGGATATATTCAGCGTTTCTTCCTCTCTTAGCACGGAGGGGGATTGTAAAGTTTCCTGGAGGAGACTTCTGTTGTTGCCTCCGGGCTTGGTGCTGGCGAGCTTTGAGAGGGCGTCTGCCCGGGCGTTTTGTTCCCGAGGTATGTGCTGGATTTGTATTTCTGAAAAGTGGCGTAATTGTGCCTGTGTTTGATCCAGGTATTTTTTCATAGTTGGGTCTTTGGCCTGGTAGCTTCCATTTACTTGAGATGTGACGACCTGGGAGTCGCTGAAGATCGTGATTCTCTGGGCTCCGACCTCTTCGGCTAGCTTTAGACCTGCTAGTAGGGCCTCGTATTCGGCTTGGTTGTTCGAGGCCTGGAACTCGAATTTTAGGGATAGTTCTATCCGTGTTCCTTGGTCGCTTTCGAGTATAACCCCGGCTCCGCTTCCTGTTTTGTTTGAGGACCCGTCGACATACAGATTCCACGAGAGTGGGGTTCCAGGGGTCTCAGTATATTCTGCGATGAAGTCGGCTAGATACTGAGATTTTATGGCAGTCCGGGCTTCATAGTGGAGGTCGAACTCGGACAGTTCCACCGCCCATTGTAGTATTCGTCCTGCCAGGTCTGTTTTTTGCAGGATGTGTCTCATGGGTTGGTTTGTCCGGACTTTGATGGTGTGGGCTTGAAAGTAGGGACGGAGCCTCCGAGCTGTGAATATTAGGGCGTAGGCGAATTTTTCTATTTTCTGATAGTTTAATTCGGCCCCTTGCAGTGCCTTGCTCATAAAGTATACGGGGTGTTGTCCTTGGTCATTTTCCCGTATTAATGCTGAAGCGACTGCCCGATGTCCGACTGAGAGGTATAATACGAGCTCTTCCCCTTTTAAAGTTCGGGTTAGGATTGGTGGCTGCCCGAGGAATTCCTTGAATTCTTGAAAGGCTTTTTCGCACTCCGGGGTCCATGAGAAGGGTTTCCCTTTCTTTAGGAGTGAGTAGAGTGGTAGTGATTTTATCGCTGATCCTGCCAAAAATCTTGATAGGGCGGCCAGCCTTCCATTCAGCTGTTGTACTTCTTTGACACAGGTCGGACTTTTCATATTGAGTATCGCTTGGCATTTGTCCGGGTTTGCTTCGATGCCCCTTTGAGTCAACATGAAGCCTAAGAATTTTCCGGCTTCTGCGGCGAAGGTGCACTTTGTCGGGTTGAGCCTCATGTTGTGTTTTCTGAGGGTGCCGAAGACACTGGTGAGGTCGGTCAGCAAGTTTCCGTCTTCTTGTGTCTTTACCAGCATGTCGTCGACGTACACCTCTAGTTGTAGTCCGATGTGCTCTGAGAACACTTTGTTCATTAGCCTCTGGTAGGTTGCCCCTGCGTTCTTCAGCCCGAAGGGCATTACTACGTAGCAGTAGTTTGCCCTTGGGGTTATGAACGAGGTCTTTTCTTGGTCGGGTCCGTACATCGGGATTTGATTGTATCCCGAGTATGCGTCCATGAAGGAGAGATATCTATAGCCTGAGGCTGCGTCTACTAAGGCGTCGATGTTTGGTAGTGGATATGGGTCCTTGGGGCAGGCTTTGTTGAGATCCGTGTAATCGACGCACATCCTCCATTTTCCGTTGGGCTTCTTTACCAGGACCACGTTTGCGAGCCATAGGGGGTATTTTACTTCTCGAATGAACCCTGCATCTAGTAATGCTTGTACTTGTTCTTCTATTGCTTGCACGCGCTCAGACCCGAGTTTCCGGCGTCTTTGTTGGACAGGTCTGGACCCCGGGTATACTGATAGCTTATGGCACATCAGGTCGGGGCTTATGCCTGGCATGTCGGAGGCTTTCCAGGCGAAGAGGTCGGAATTCTCTTTTAAGAGGGTTATGAGTTCCTCTTTTAGGCCTGCTTCGAGGTTCGCTCCTACGTTTGTTATTTTTTCAGGTGTGTTCCCGATTTGGATTTTTTCGGTTTCTCCCTCTGGTTGTGGCTGGAGGTCTTCTCGGGTTTGAACTCGTCCGAGTTCTATTGTATTGACCTCTTTCCCTTTTAGGCTCAGGCTTTCGTTGTAGCATCGCCGTGCTAGTTTTTGGTCGCCTTTTAGGGTAGCGATTCCCTTTGTGGTAGGGAACTTCATACAGAGGTGTGGGGTTGAGACTATAGCTGCTAGTCTGTTTAGGGTTGGTCGCCCAATGAGGGCATTGTATGCTGAAGTGACGTCGACTATAATGTAGTCGATGCTTAATGTTCTAGATTGTTCGCCTCTTCCAAAGGTAGTATGTAGCGAGATGTATCCTAAGGGATGGATCGGGGTGTCCCTTAGTCCAAATAAGTCGGTGGAT